>NC_090446.1:1364734098-1365058877 GCF_031143425.1 Pleurodeles waltl
TGTGTTGTCCTGTGTGCATGCTCGTCTGCCTGTGTGCTTGGGATAGGTTGGGGTTGAGGGGAATGGGATTGGGAAGAGGAAGTTGGAGGGGGGAGGGGGGAAACAGGGACAATGGCTGCCATCAGAGAGGAGGCCAGAGCCTGGATTGATCTCTGTTGGGCCGCCAAGACAGTGTGAATGCCCTCTAGAAATGCATTTGTCTGTTGCTTTTGGGCTGCCAGCCCCTGGATGGCATTCACAATGGTTGACTCCCCTACAGAGATGGATCGCAGGAGGTCAATAGCCTCCTCACTCAGGGCAGCAGAGCTCACTGGTGCAGGGCCTGAGGTGCCTGGGGCAAAGGAGATGCCCACCCTCTTGGGTGAGTGGGCACGGGCAACTGGATGAGGGGCTGCTGGGAGGGCAGTGCTGGTACGGGGGTGGCAGATGTACCTGTTGCTGGGGTGGTCCCAGAAGTGTCCGCCACCACCAGGGAACTTCCCTCAGAGGAAGTATCTGTGTCCAGACTGTCCCCTCCTCTCTCCGCTGTGGTGCTCCCCTCGCCCTCCGTCCCACTGGTGCCCTCACCATCGGTGGACTCTGCCTCCTGGGTCCTGGGTCACCGGTGCCTCTGCTACTCCACCAGATGATGCTAATGCACATAAGGACAGGATGACAAAACAAAAAGGGGGGGAGAGACAAAGGATACACATGGTCAGTGGCTGCACCAACACCACTGTTGGCGTACATACCACACTCACACACAGGGAACAGGCCAACGCACTATGCAATTCACTTACAGTACCTATGCTAGCCTCCAGGGCATGGGGAGGGACACATCCTGCCAATTGCAGCATACCTGGGACCCATACAGCCCTGCCCAGTAGAGGATACCTACAAGCTAGGTTGGAGGAATATCACTTCAGAACTCTGCCCAACATAGGGCCTACTATGTAATGTCAGGCCTGGCCTAGGGGCACCCACTGACACGCATCACCCACCCGGTTACCACCCTACCAGGCATACGTTGTAATGACGGGCAATGTACTCACCCCCTTGTGGCTGCTGTGATGCCCTCGAGCGTGCATCCAGCTCAGGATAGGCCACCACTGATGCCGACCAACAGTGGGGTCAGGGTTCGATGGGCACCCCTTCCTCATTGGGAGGCCATCCCCAGCTGGGCCTCCGTCGTCCTCCATGCCCAGAGTCTCAGGTCCTCCCACCATTTCCGACAGTGGGTGCTCCGCCTGCCGTAGACCTCTGGGATCCGCACGTCCTTCGCAATGCCACGCCTTATACCCTTCTTTTGATGGGCGCTGACCTGCAGAGAAATACACACAGGGAAAGCCATTAGTCAGACCGTCCTGGCTGTTACACTTTTGGCCCACCATACCCCTTAACATCGCCATTTGCACACAAAGGGCCCAGCCCACGAGCTGTACGCCGCCCAGGGGACATCCACCAACCTCCCCACATGAGCCCTTTACACACACCACTCTAGTGCAATCATGCCCCATGCATCATACTCAGCATTGTACTCACCTGTTGGTCTGGAGGCCCATACAGCAGTCCGTACTGGGGTAGGACCCCATTCACCAGTCGGTCCAACTCCTCTGAGGTAAAGGCAAGGGCCCTTTTCTCAGTCACACGTGCTATGGTAGGTCCCAGACACAGGTCACAGCAGCACATGCAGCTCTCCTGTTGAAGGTCAGGTACCAAGTGAGAGAACAGATAGAAAATGGCGGTGACTTCCGCGGTGGTGCATACCATCACCGCCGGCATATATCACCATTGGCCACTGTACCCCATAGGCCCAATGTTATCCAATGAGGAGTTGCACGGCGGTTCTCGAGCGCCTCCCGCAATGGCACACAACGTCAGTGGAATTACCTCATTTTCACCTGTCCCTCCACACAGGACCGGCAGATGCCAATTCAGAGGGGGGGGGGGGGGCAGGCCCTGGACTATAACTGCATCACAGTTCACAATTGGACATACAGGACAAATGCCACTTATACATTTAAAATTGGCATCATGCATTGTAATGTTGTGGCTCCAATGTTCAGATTGTGACCTGCTCCTCACTCCTTTGTCCCTTAGGCTTCAAGTGCTACAGATGAATAGGAGATGGAGACATACCCCTGTGTACAGACCCCTGGTGGACTTGGCAACAATTGAGGACAGGCACATTATCCTCACTGACAGACTTGACAGGGCCACTATAACGGATCTGTGTGCCCAACAGGAGCCTGACCTGATATCTGCTATCCTTCACCCCACTGGGATTCCCCCTCTTGTGCAAGTTCTATCTGTGCTCCATTTCTTGGCAACTGGTTCTTTCCAAGTACCAGTGGCTTGGAAGCAGGAATGTCACAGCCAATGTTCTCAATAGTGCTGACACAAGTGTTGTCTTCCCTGATTAAACACATGTGCAGCTACATTGTTTTCCCACAAGTGGAGGATTTGGCCACAGTGAAGGCTGAGACTATGCATTGGGACATATCCCCAACATAATTGGGGCAATTGATGGAACACATATTGCATTTGTGTCCCCCCCCCCCGGCAAAATGAACAGGTATTCCGAAATCAAAAAGCTATCATTCCACAAATGTCCAGATGGTGTGACTTGCAGTCCAGTATATCTCCCATGTCAATGCTAAGTATCCTGAGACGGTGCATGATGCCTTTATCCTGAGGAATAGCAGCATCCCTATTGTGATGGCCCAGCTACAGTGGCAGAGGGTGTGGCTAATATGTGAGCCCTGGTTCCAACCCAGTGGATGTTGGTGTATGAGTATGGTGTAGGCCATATGGGATGATATGTGACTAAATGTTGTCCCTCCATATTTGCAGGTGACTCAGGTTACCCCACCCTATCATGGCTACTGACCCCTCTGAGGAATCCCAGGACAAGGGCAGAAGAACATTACAATGAGGCACATGGGCGTACAAGAAGGATTATAGAACTTACCTTTGGCCTCCTGAAGGCCAGGTTTCGGTGCCTCCATCTAACAGGTAGAACCTTTTGCTACTCACCCAAGAAAGTTTGCCAAATCATCGTGGTATGCTGCATGTTGCACAACCTTGCCTTGAGACGCCATGTGCCTTTTCTGAAGGAGGAGGAGGCTGGAGATGGCCATGTGGCAGCAGTGGACCCTATGGCCAGTGAAAATGAAGAGGCAAAGGATGAAGATGAGGACAACAGAACTGCAGTGATCAGACAATAATTCCAATGGCACACAGGTAGGACAGTGCTACTTCACATTTCATTGTCATTATTTTGACAATGCCCACTCACTGTACCCTTTGGTAATTCAATTTGCAGATGTTGTTGCCCCACTATCGCTCCTGGTGTGATCACTGCAGCCAACTGCAGGTCTTTACAATGTGAACATTATTGTACATTTGTAATGCAATGTTTGAATCTGGTTACACAAATACATACAGAAATCAATTGACATACTCCATACTTGTATTTTTTTAAAGTTTGTTTATTTAAGTGCTAAGGAGTAGGGGGGCAAGTGGATTGGGCTGGGGTGATGATGGAGGAAAGTCCAGGGTATAGTTCCAGTCTATTTGTAGCACAGGTGCATTGTCCAAGGGGACTTAAGAAGGGGAGCAATGGCAGTTCAAGGTGTATAGGGTGACAGAGTGGGACACAAGGGTGACATTCTGGAGAGTCTCATTTCCTAGCGGGGGTATTTGCAATAGTCTCTGGCTGCTGCCTTGATCGCAGGGAACGTTCGCGGGGTGGTTCTTCTTCTGCAGGGGGAGGGGTGCTGGTGGCCTGTTGGTCCTGTGGCGGGGCCTCCTGTCCACTAGCGGCTGCCGAGGTGGAAGGCAGTTCAGATGTCTGGCTAGTGGCAGGGGCCCGCTGTTGTGAGGCTGCCTCTCTCATGTTGGCCATGTCTGCCAGCACCCCTGCAATGGAGACCAGGGTGGTGTTAATGGCCTGCAAGTCCTCCCTGATCCCCTGCTACTGTCCCTCCCGCAGCCACCTGTTCTCCTGCACGTTGTTCAGGATCTGGCCCAGCGTATCCTGGAACTGTTGGTATGCTCCCAGGATCTTGGTGAGTGCCTCCTGGAGAGTAAGTTCCCTGGGCCTGTTCTCCCCCTGGCGCACAGCACTCCTCCCAGGTTCCCTGTTGTCCTGTGCCTCTGTCCCCTGAACCGTGTGCCCACTGCCACAGACCCCAGGTCCCTGATTGTCTTGGGGGCGAGGTGTGCCCTAGGGTCCCTGTAGTGGTGGACACACTGCTGATTGGCGTGTCCTGGGGACAGAGGTGTGGGTACGCTGGGTGGGTGCTGTGGATGTGTTTCCTGATGGGGGAGGCTCTGTGGTGGTGTGTGACTGTGGCTGGGTTACCGACTGTCCAGAGGTCCCTGATGGGCCAGGTTGGTCATCCAGATCCAGGTGTCCAGAGTCACTGTCATCACTGTGGGCCTCTTCTGTTGGAGGACTGGATATTGCTGGCACCTCTTCTCTGGTGACATTGGCTGGGGTACCTGTGGGGATGTGAATGCAGTGTTATTGTTTCTGTGTGTGACATATTGTGCATCAGTGGGTTGCCCTGTTTGGTTGTATTTGCCCTGGCAGCTTTTACTTGTGTAAGTTGGTATGTGGTGGGCTAGCTGATTCTCTCTAGTGTCATGCTTTGGTGACAGGTGTCCATGCAGGTCTGTGAGTGGTCTTCATGCATTGGTATGGCATGCAGGGATTGGCATTGGGATGAGTGAGATGTGATGGTGGGGGTGTGAGAAGTGGTGGAGTGATGGTAGTGAGGGTGAGGGTGGGGGTATGTGATGACATGTATGGATGGTATGTATCACCCCCCAGGTAGGGTATGGATGGTATGTATCACCCCCCATGTAGGGGGGTGATAGTAGTATAGAGTTGAAATACCAGAGTCCAGTCCTCCTGCTACTCCTGCCAGGCCCTCAGGATGCATGATTGCCAAGACTTGCTCCTCCCATGTTGTTAGTTGTGTGGGAGGAGGGGGGGGTCCACCGCCAGTCCTCTGTACAGCGAGTTGGTGTCTTGCTGCATTGGAACGTATCTTCCCCCGTAGGTCGTTCCACCTCTTCCTGCTGTCATCCCAGGTTCTGGGGTGCTGTCCCACGGCGCTGACCCTGTCCACGATTCTCTGCCATAGCTCCATCTTCCTAGCAATGGATATCTGCTGGACCTGTGCTCCAAATAGCTGTGGCTCTACCTGGATGATTTCCTTCACCATGACCCTTAGCTCCTCCTCTGAGAATCAGGGGTGTCTTTGTGGTGCCATGGGTGTTGTGTGAGTAGTGTGGGTGACGGTGTGTAGGGTGATGTGTTGGGGTGTGTGATGTAAGGTGCGTGGATGGTGTATAGCTGATGGTGGTGTGTGGGTCTGGTCTTGTCTGTAGTTGTGATGTCAGTCTGTTGGCAATGGTTTGTATTTGTAAGGGGTTGTGGGTAATGTGGGTGTGTGTTTTATAGTGGTGTGGGTGTGGTGTATGTATGGGTGTCAGGTGTGTGTAGTTTGAATTGACCACTGTAATGTTGTTTTGTATGTGTGTGTATTTTGAGCGCGGCGGTATGTACAGCCAATGGTTTACCCCGGTTGAATGTCCGCTGTGGTGATTCGTGGGTCATAATGTGATGGGCGTAGTTCTGTTGACGTAACGGTGTGGGTTTTGGCACCCCCAGTTTATCACTGACCTTTTGGTGTGGCGGACTTGTGTCTGTGGCAGAATAGTGACGGATTGGTGTGTGTGTGTGTCATAATATGGTAAACGGATATCCGCTGTGGCGGCGGTATGTTGGCGGCAGTCAGCATGGCGATAAATGGGATTTACCGCCAATGTCATATTGAGGGCCTTAGTGTTTCCTTCTCTGATTTTTGGTTTGAAAATGTTAAAAGGATACCCCACTTAGTTTTTCCCTCTCTGAATTTTGTTTTTTGAAATGGCAAATCTAGTTGTTATTCCAGTAAATTGTAGAGATGCTATCACACAACATTTACTTCAAAATGGGCTACCTAACAGGGGTGGAGATGTTACATTTGTGGGAGAGGCACACAATGCATACAAAATTAAAACATTTTACTTATGTGTCAGTTTTCCTGAAGTCAATGCTAATAGAAATACATTTCATACATACACAATAGCCAATGCCCCACAACAATACAGAGCGTACAACTACTTAAAAATACCTTTAACATATTAGGAACATCAAATTGGGGTCCATGGCACCCTGCTACATGTTGTAGAACATGTTCGGTTGGGACCCTTCAGTAATGATGGGGACACATGGCCATTTCTAGCTGCCTATACCCCATATCCCAATATACAAAACTTAACAGCAGCAGATTTGTGCCCATTATATAATAATCTAGTTAGATTATGTAGATTCTGAAAACAATTTGTCATGCAAACATTGAACAATGCCACAGCAAGAGATGTTCCAGTTGTCCAACAACAACTGGCTACACCTGGTATTAACCCAATGACTATTAATGCTGTTATGGTTAAGCTACCCACCAAACGGGAGGAAATTCCCTTTTGGATTACTCAAAAACAAATCATCTGGAAGCAGTGTTTCCCATACAGGGCCCCAAGATAAACATAGAATTCTCACAATGTGCTTGCTACTTAAGATGGTACCTTCTATCGATGATTGCGCTACTTGGGGCTCAGTTTTTGCTGTAATATATGCCATAACTCAAGGTACACCATCTCTTGCCGATTTACCGGAGTTGATAAAACAAATACAAAATGAATACGGGTCTGACCCTGCCCTGGATTTGGGGATGAAATAAATAGGCAACATTGCCATAGTGTCTTAATTATTTTAGGACATAGAAAAGGGGTAGCAGCAGCATTGGCAGTTCACCAACAACGTTGCAAGTTCCTTTAATAGACAAGGAGTGCGGGCTACCAAAAATAATTGCCAAGACTTATACGTGTGTAGGATGTGATAATTTAGGGGTCAGACCAAAAAAGTAAAGGTAATCCTGAAAAAGATAATGCCAAGCAACCACAGGAGTCTTCTATAAAATGCTGGGACAAACAAAAATCAAATAAAGATAAAATAAAATGATGGGGAGAATGTCCACAGCTGGAGAACTCTTAAAAAGGTTATAATTTGTGTAACCGTGATAATTTGACACAACCTGACAGGTATCAGTATACTGATACACGCCCTTCTGGTTCCTTTCAGGACTCATCAGCGAAATGGTCCGAGAGAGCTGGGCAGTCAGAACGCAGACAGAAGAAGTGAGTGAAACCAAAAGAGGACTCATAACGCTCGTCTGACGTCATCATAACGAAGGAAGAGAAGCTTCCTCAACAAAAACACCAATTAAAAAAGAAGAAGGTTGCGGGAATTTTGGCAAAATATGACACACATATTGAGAATGCTACTGCTGAACAGGACGTAGGCAGTGACTGCTGGACTGAGCAGAGGTCACGATAGTTCGCCATAATCTTCAAGAGTTTCTGGATATGAGAGCAACTAACCACTACACAGAAGTCGAAACCCCAGAAAGACGAGTCACCCCTCCAGACGGCATCTATAAATTGAATGAATATACAAATTGAGGGGGCATAATACGCAAAATTAAAGTAATTTTCTGGGGAAGATTAATACTTAGCTATTTCATTCTCTTGGCTGAAAAAGACTGGCCACTGGAGTTTGCTAGAACCCTCATACAAGGGGAAGATGTGATTATAACGTCTTCCTCAGTCCTTGTTCCAGAGCAAGTAAAGCAAGCGTGTTCTGCAGATTGGGCTCTTGCACTAGCCCGAGCGGTATACTGCAGCCATGTAGGCTGGGATAGGGACTCTCCTTATCATGTCATACCAATAAGGTACAGCCCGCAAGTGCAACCACAATACCCCATAAAAATGAAGCAAACGCTTCTTTGAGGGAGATTCTCTCACAACTTGAGTGCCAGGGAGTAATTGGACCCTGCATATCTCCTATACAACAATCCCTTGTTGCCAGTAGCTACTGTAAGACAGATAATTCCTATAGAATTGTCTTAAACTGCAGGCATTTAAATAGTCAAATCAATCTTGCATGATATTGATCCAGAAGCATTGTCTTTTGTCGATGACATATATCTGACAGATGATGACTTAAACACACATTTAGCCGGGGTTGATCGCAGTGTTTTGGGCTTTACTGAGCATAACTACAAATTCAACTTTAAGAAAACAAAAAACACTTTTCTCAGTGTCCTATTTTTGGGATATGAGCTTTCACATGAGGGGTAGATCCTGGCACCACACTTCCTTGAGAAGTGTGCACAATTACAACTACTAAACACCATAAAAAAGTACAATCCTTGTTAGGATTCTTTAATTTTGACAGAGCCTACATATCAGGTTATGCAAAACACAGAAAACTACTTTATGATTTAATTCTTCCAGATTTTTCAGACAAACATTGGACAGCAGAGCACACAAATACTCAGCTCACTACAGACTAATATGCTTGAAGCAAAACATTTACAAATGTGAAAACCTAACAGATGTGGTCATCTGGATTATTCTGAGTGCTATTGGCTTTAATCAATCAATCAATCAGGAATTTGTAAAGCGCACTACTCACCCGTGAGGGTCTCAAGGCGCTGAGGAGGAGAGGGGGAGAAGGTAGGGGGGCATATGTTACATTCAATGAAGGTGTTATAGTGCCAATTGCACTTAATTCACATTTATACTCCAGTGCTGAAATACATTTTGCACCCACTGAAAAAATATTGACTGCAGTTCAGATGGCTGTCATTAAGGAAAGACCACTAGATCAGGAAAAACGCATCATTGTTGTAACCCCAGTTCCAGTCTTAAAGGCTGTCACAAAGGCTAGCATTCCAAATGCAAAATCCTTACATCATAGATAAATACAGTGGGCCACTTCCTTGACGCCACTGATGTAGACTATGTATATGACCCTAAATCACAAACTCAAGTTTCTCCAATATGAACTGGAGTACCCCATGCCTCCTAATTTATGCCCCTTGATCAGTGTAAAATATATAATTTATACTGATTGTTCAGATTGAGCTGTAGGTGCAAAACATCAATCTTCCACGGTCTGCACAACCTTTTCCACCCCCAACAAACCTTTACACAGTCCCTTTGGGATTACACTGTACTACAAACACTGATTTAGGCCCTGATTACAACCCTGGCGGTCGGTGTTAAAGCGGCGGTAATACCGCCAACAGGCCGGCGAACAAAAAAAATGGAATCACAACCATGGCGGAAACCGACAACATAGACTGCCACTTTAACACTCCGACCGCCACGGCGGTAGAAACAAACACTGTATCGGTCACCACAAACAGACAGGCAGAAGACAAAGTACCGCCCACTGTATTTCAAGACACCTATCCGCCACCTTTTTCGGGGAGGAACCAACGTGATCAAAAGCACGGCAGAAACAGTATACAGAAGGGAAAACACTCACTTCTCGACACCCAACGAGGAACCAGGACGCTATGGAGGCCGAACTACAGGTGTTACCAATGTTGGTGTATCTTCTCATCTACCAGGAGTACGAACGGCAGAGGCAACGACCATGGTGAGTACTGCGCCTACAACACAGGGGAGGGGGGAAGAGAGTGACACACACACGCAACATGCAATACCCCCACCCCCACCCTCACCCACAACAACATACACACAAATACATGCAGCAACATTACATATACACCCCCACCCCCTGGAAGAATGCAAGGACAAAAGGAAATGATTGTAAGGAGTGTAATAATGAAAAATCAGATAGTCAAAATTCAGTATATACAAATATGTACACCAACTACAGAAGTCCGGATAGTGTACCAATCGTTGTCCTTGGACCACTGGGCCCAAAATGCATGAGCGAAGCCCACACTAGATACCTGACTGGAAACGGAGAGAACACTGCTGGGGTATCAGATCGAAAATATATAGGCACCTCAGAGGGAGGGGGCACCTCAGCCAGATGAACGCACGATGCCACTGCTGCACGAGGGGGCTCCATGCCCATTGCTGTATCCTGGGGAATGCAAAACCACAGTCTCACAAGTCTCTCCAGTGGGTTGTTTGCCCACTGCTTTATCCTGGGGAGTGCAAAGCCACAGCCTCTCAAGTCTTTCCAGTGGGTGGTTTGTCCACTGCTTTATCCTGGGGAGTGCAAAGCCACAGTCTTTCAAGTCTTTCCAGTGGGTGGTTTGCCCACTGCGTTATCCTGGTGAGTGCAAAGCCACAGTCTCTCAAGTCTTTCCAGTGGGTGGTTTGCCCACTGCTTTATCCTGGTGAGTGCAAAGCCACAGTCTCTCAAGTCTTTTCAGTGGGTGGTTTGCCCACTGCTTTATCCTGGGGAGTGCAAAGCCACAGTCTTTCAAGTGGATAACAGTCTCCACTGGTTCTGGAGGGGGCATTGTGCCCAGAGTGCTTCATCCTGCCAAGGACTGAGGTAGTGGATGTATCTCTCCACTGGTTCTGGAGGGGGCCTGGTGCCCAGAGTGCTTAATCTTTCCAAGGACTGCGGTAGTGGATGTCATTCTCCACTGGTTCTGGAGGGGGCCTGGTGCCCAGAGTGCTTCATCCTGCCAATGACTGAGGTAGTGGATGTATCTTTTCACTGGTTCTGGAGGGGGCCTGGTGCCCAGAGTGCTTCATCCTTCCAAGGACTGAGGTACTGGATGTCATTCTCCACTGGTTCTGGAGGGGGCCTGGTGCCCAGAGTGCTTCATCCTGCCAAGGACTGAGGTAGTGGATGTATCTTTTCACTGGTTCTGGAGGGGGCCTGGTGCCCAGAGTGCTTCATCCTTCCAAGGACTGAGGTAGTGGATGTATCTCTTCACTGGTTCTGGAGGGGGCCTGGTGCCCAGAGTGCTTCATCCTGCCAAGGACAGAGGTAGTGGATGTCCTTCTCCACTGGTTCTGGAGGGGGCCTGGTGCCCAGAGTGCTTCATCCTGCCAAGGACTGAGGTAGTGGATGTCATTCTCCACTGGTTCTAGAGGGGGCCTGGTGCCCAGAGTGCTTCATCCTGCCAAGGACTGAGGTAGTGGATGTATCTCTCTACTGGCCCTGGAGGGGGCCTGGTGCCCAGAGTGGTCCACGTGCAGTGTGGCCGGTACAATTCCCTCACCTGGGTGTGTGTGCCACGAGATTGGCGAGGTACAGGTAGCATGATACGCCATGGAGGCAGAGAGATACCCCACACTGCTGCGGCTTCGCCTTCCACCTGCAGGTGCAAACAGTGATGGAAGTCATGCCTCCTGGAAGCTGCCCAGGGTCCAGGAACTCTCCTCCAGCCTCGGACGACTGACCACTGGGGATGGTAGACATGTCAGCGGTGGTGCCACTGTCCGAGTATGTCATGGGGCCGGTGGCGGTGCTTGCGGCGGTGTCTGTGGTGGCGCTGCTTGCGGTGGTGTCTGTGGCGGCGGTGTTGGCAGCGGTGCATGGGTCAGCACCTGCTGAGGGACACAGCAGGACGTCTCCTGCAGCCTCGGATGGCTGCCCATTGGGGAAGAGGCTGGGGACTGTCGCTGAGGCTGCAGACGTGCCGGTGGCAGTGCAGGTGGCGGGGCAGCTAGCGGTGCTCGCCGCCGTACAGGTTGGTGTGGTCGTGGACAGAAGTTGTGACACTGGTCCCTCAGTCGGTGCCACCATGTCCTCTCCTGACCTGCTCTTCTGCTTTTGGCCCTTCCCCACCTTTGATGGTGCCGCAGTTATCTTGCCACTATCCCTGTTTATTTTTGCTGTGCCCTTGGTGGCTGGTAGTTTCGGCTTCTCCCTCCGGGATGTGGGCACCTTTTTCACCTTGGCAGGTGGCAAAATGTCCTTGCCCTCACTACATGGCACACTGGCAGCCCTGATAGGTGGCGCACTCGATGACCCCGCAGTTGCTGGCACCACTGTGCCTGGAGATTCGGTGGATGAGGTGCTGGGCTGGGACCTGGAAAGCCTGGCCCTAGGGGAAAGACGGGGGGAAGGTGAAGGGAAGAGGTCAAAGTTTGCCAGGAAAAGGTTTTTAGACACACTGGGACGGGAAGAGGGAGGGGAGTTGGGAGCAGAGGTAGAGGTAGTGGTTGTAGGAGGTGTATGTCTGCTGAATTTGACTGAAGGTGCATGGGCCGGAGGCTGTTGTGAGGTGGATTGCTGTTGGTTGGGTGTGTGCCTTTGTTTGTGTAGTTTGGGAGGAGGGCTCACAGACACACTGGGAGAGGACACAGGGGATGTGTGAATGGTAGTGGGGGTGGTGATTGCACGTGAGCTGTGCGTGGTGATGGGCATGCTGGTGATGGAGGTAGTGGCTGAGGATGTAGTGCATGCAGGTGTGAGTGGAGACGAGACAGGGAGGGAGGAGGAGGACGTGGGGGGGACACAGTGGAGACAATGGATGTTGGTGTGTGTGCATGGGGATGGTGCTTGTGTGAGTGCCTGTGGGATGTGTGGTGCTTATGTTTGCCTGAGCCACGCTTGTGTGTTGATGTGTGTGCATGCTGGTCTGATGGTGTGCTTGGGATAGGGTGAGGTACAGGAGATTGGGTCTGGGTGGAGGAAGTTGGAGGGGGGAGGCTGGACAAAGGGACAATGGCTGCCATCAGTGCTGAGGCCAGAGCCTGAAATGCTCTCTGTTGGGCCGCTGCCCAGAATGAATGCCCTCCAGGTATGCATTTGTTTGTTGCAAATGCCTCTCAACACCCTGGATGGCATTCAAAATGGTAGATTGCCCAACAGTGAGGAATCTCAGGAGGTCAAAAGCCTCCTCACTGAGGGCAGCAGGGCTGACTGGGGCAGGGCCTGAGGTGCCTAGGGCGAAGGAGTTGCCCACCCTCCTGGGTGAGCGGGCACGGGACACACGCTGAGGGGCTGCTGGGAGGGTGGTGCTGGTAGGGGGGGTGGCGGCTGTACCTGTTGATGCGTTGGCACAGAGGTGTCCGCCACCGCAAGGGAGCTCCCATCAGAGGAGGAGTCGCTGTCACTGGTGTATGCTCCTGTCCGCGCCGTGGAGCTCCCCTCTCCCTCCGTCCCACTGGTGGCTTCAGACTCTGTTGCTTCACCCTCCAGGGCCAAGTGGGTTGCAGCTCCCTCCTGCTCCGGTGCCAATGCTCCTCCGCCTGATGATGCTATTGCACACAAGAACAGGGAAACCACAAAAAGGGGGGAGGAGACAGAAGAAAAACATGTTCAGTGCATGCAACACCACTACAGTTGGCGGACACAACACACAGGGAGTAGCCCTCTGCACTACGCCATGCACTAACAATTCCTAGAAATTTCACCTGACCATGGGGTAAGAGGCCTAAGCCCAATTGCTGCACACCTGAAAGTCACAGGAGCCTGACTAGGTGTAGATGGCTCTTACCACTAGAGGGGTTGGGGTGCCACATAGCCTGCCTCACAAGGGACCTTGCCTACCAACTTTGCCCTGGCCTAGGGGAACACACTGCCCACCTCCCCCACCCACACACCTCATTATGCGTTCAGAGTCAGCTGAATGAGAGTGTACTCACCCCATTGTGGCTGCTGTGATGCCCTCAAGCGCCCATCCAACTCTGGATACGCCACCGCCAGGATCCGGGACATCAGGGGGGTCATGGTGCGACCCACGTTGGGCGGTCATCCCCAGCTGGGCCTTCGCCGCCTTCTTGCTCCAGCGGCGCAGGTCCTCCCATCTTTTACAGCAGTGGGTGCTCCGTCTGTGGTAGACACCGAGGGTCCGGACGTCCTTGGTGATGGCACGCCAAATACCCTTCTTCTGGTGGGCGCTGACCTAGAGGAATGGTACAGGGGGGAAGGAAATTACTCACCCATCCGGACCGTCATAGTCATTGCCCCTCAGTTCCCACCCATGCCCTGACACACATACACTCACCATCCGCATATGCAGGCCTCAGCCCCCCCCCATGTATCTTCCATCCACACCACTCAAAGCAGGCATTGCCCATGCAGCATGCTCACAGTGTACTCACCTGTTTGTCTGGAGGACTGTACAGTTGCGTTTACTGGGGGAAGACCCCATCCACTAGTTTCTCCAACTCCTCCGAAGTGAAGGCAGGGGCCCTTTCCCCAGACACTGTAGCCATCGTCGCTTCCAGACACAGGTCACAGCAGCACTTGCAGTGTAGGTCCTCTCCTGTTGAAGGTCAGGTATCAAGTGAGTGAACAGACAGAAAATGGCGGTCACGTCCGCGGCGGTGCGCACCGTCACCGCCGGCGTACATCGTCATTGGCTCCTGGGACCCATAGGGCCCAATGTTAGCCAATGCAGAATTGCGCCGTGGTCTTCGACCGCCCACCGCGACAGTGTACAACGCCAGCGCAGTTACCTCATATACCCTTGTCCCACATTACAGTTCAGGCAGCCGCCATTTCAGGGGGCCACATGGGATGGATAAAAACTGCGTCACACCTATCTAGGCCGAGAATACAGACAGATACCGACACATTGCGGATTAATAACATTTCTGCAAATAACACATTGTGATACCTCAGTGTTGGATGACTCTCTGCTCGCTGTTCTCCTTCATAGGGCATGCCTGCTGGGGCAGGTGATGAGATGGCGGCATCCTCCGGTGTACAGACCCCTGGTGGACCTGTCAACAATGGAAGAGAGACACATCATAATCACATACAGACTTGATTGTGCAACAATCCTGGAACTGTGTGCCCAGTTGGAGCCAGACATGATGTCAGCTATCTGCCATCCCACAGGGATACCCCCTCTAGTGCAGGTCCTGTCTGAGCTCCATTTCCTGTCCAGTGGGTCTTTTCAAACAGTATTGGCCATGGCATCAGGGATGTCCCAGCCAATGTTCTCTAACGTGTTGTCCAGAGTGTTGTCTGCCCTGCTGAAACACATGCGCAGCCCTCAGGTGGAGGATTTGCCCACAGTGAAAGGTGACTTCTGTGCCCTGGGACATATCCCCAACATCATATGTGTCATTGATGGTACACATGTGGCATTTGTCCACCACCCCCTGCCGGAATGAACAGGTGTACAGAAACTGGAAGAGCTACCATTCGATGAATGTGCAGATGGTGTGTTTGGCACAATACAGTTGACATAGGTGTCTGGGTATGGGGTTGTCCCTAAGGGTTAGTGTGTGTCTAACAGTTGTCCTTTGACATTTGCAGGTGACTCTGGTTACCCCAACCTGTCATGGGTACTGACCCCAGTGAGGAATCCCAGGACAAGGGCAGAGGAACGCTACAATGAGGCACATGGGCGAACTAGGAGGATAATCGAGCGCACCTTCGGCCTCCTGAAGGCCATATTCCAGTGCCTCCATCACTGAAGAAGGTGTGCCAGATAATCGTGGCCTGCTGTATGCTGCACAACCTGGCTTTGCGACGCCAGGTGCCTTTTCTGCAAGGGGATGGGCCAGATGGTGGTCTTGTGGCAGCTGTGGAGCCTGTTGACAGTGAAGAAGAGGAGGCAGAAGAAGAGGATATCGACAACCGAAACAACATCATCATGCAATACTTCCAGTGAGACACAGGTGAGAAGATGTAACTGTGTCCCACATCTCATACTATTGTTGGAGCTAGCATAAGTCTGTCATTTTCACTCAGTGTATGGACACTGACTTGACACTTTGACTTTCCATTTCACAGATCTGGGTCCCACTTTGTGCCCTCTGCTATGTTTACTCCTGGCCTACAGCTGTGTTACATTGGTATGTGAACAAGTACATTGACATTGCTATATTCCATAGATATTGCAATTACACATTTGTGAAAGCACAGACTGACTCCAGATTGTTTTGTGATTGAAGTGTGTTTATTCCTGTGCAAATAAGTGTAGGGGGTTGTAAAATGGGCTGGGATGATGGTGGAGGTATGTCCATGACAGAGTCCAGTCTATTTGTTTCACAGGTGCATTGTCCAAAGGGGCATAGGAAGTGGAGGAATGGCAGTTTAAGGATGGACAGGGTGGCATAGTGGGACAGAAGGGTGACATTCAGGAGGTTCTTATTTCCTGGTGGGGGTCTTGTCAATGTTCTCTGTATTGTTCCTGGATCTCATGGACCGTTTGCGGGGTGGTTCTCCATCTGCAGGGGGTGAGGTGCTGGTGTCCTGTTGTTCCTGTGGCAGTGCCTCCTGTCCACTAGCGATGGCAGAGGTGGAGGGCTGTTCATCGTCTAGTCTAGTGTCATGGGCCTGTTGGTGTGCCACTGTGTCCCTCCTGGTGTTGAGAAGGTCTGCCAGTACCCCTGCAATGGTGACCAGGGTGGTGTTGATGGACTTCAAGTCCTCCCTGATCCCCAGGTAGTGTTCCTCCTGCAGCCGCTGGGTCTCCCGAAACTTGGCCAGTACCGTGCCCATGGTCTCCTGGGAATGGTGGTATGCTCCCATGATGTTGGATAGTGCCTCGTGGAGAGTGGGTTCCCTGGGCCTGTCCTTCCCCCGTCGCACAGCAGTCCTCCCAGCTTCCCTGTTATCCTGTGCCTCTGTCCCATGAACAGTGTGCCCACTGCCACTGCCCCCAGGTCCCTGATCGTCCTGTGTTAGTGGGGTTGCCTGGGTTCCCTGTAGTGGTGGATACACTGCTGATTGACGTGTCCTGGGGACAGAGGGATGGGCCCGCTGAGTGGGTGCTGTGCTGCTGTTTCCTGAGGGGGGAGGCTCTGTGGTGGTTTGCGACTGTGTCAGGGGAACCGACTGTCCTGAGGTCCCTGATGGGCCAGGCTGGTCATCTTGATCCAGGTGTGCAGAGCTGCTGTCATCACTGTGGGTCTCTTCTGTGGGGGGACTGGATATGTCTGGTACCTCCTGCCCGGTGACATTGGGTATGGGTCCTGTTGGGGTGTAAATGCATAGTTATTGTATCTGTGTGTGCCATCTTGTGCAATGGGTGAGTGACCCTCTACTCCTGTACTTGCATTATTGGCTTGATCCTTGTGTGATTGGTGATTTTGGGGCATGAGTGAGTCTCTGTACTGGACATGCTTTGGAGATGGGTGTCCATGCATTGGTGTTACATGCAGGGCTTGAGTTTGGGATGTGTGGGTTGTGTTAGTGGGGTATCTGTTGGTTGTTGGGGTGATGGGTGTGAGGGTAAGGGTGGCGGTATGTGATGGCATGCAGGTGGGGTGTCGGGGATTAAGTAGTAAAGATATGTCTTACCAGAGTCCAGTCTTCCTGCTACTCCTATGAGGCCCTCAGGATGCATTATTGCGAAGACTTGCTCCTCCCATGTTGGTAGTTGTGGGGGAGGAGGTGGGAGTCCACCGCCAGTCCTCTGTACAGCAATCTGGTGTCTGGGTTCCACGGAACGTACCTTCCCCCATAGGTCGTTCCACCTCTTCCTGATGTCATCCTGTGTTCTTGGATGCTGTCTCACCGCGTTAACCCTGTCGACAATTCTGCGCCACAGCTCCATCTTCCTAGCAAAGGATGTCTGCTGCACCTGTGATCCGAATAGCTGTGGCTCTACCCGGACGATTTCCTCCACCATGACCCTGAGCTCCTCCTCAGAGAACCTGGGGTGTCTTTGAGGTGCCATGATGTGGTGTGGGTGATGTGTGAGGTGGTGTCTGTTGTGATATGTGAGGGGATGTGTTGGTGTGTGTTGTTTGAGGTGCGTGGATGTTGTGTAAGTGATGGTGCTGTGTGTCGGTGGATGCTGGTGTTGTTTTAGGTAGTCTCTCTCTTTGGCCTTCTTTCAAAATGTTGGTAGTAAGGGTTTGTGGGTGATGTGGGTGTGTGCTTTATATTGGATTGGGTGTGTGGGAGTGGCGTGTGCATGTATATCAGGTGTGTGTATTCCGAGTTGTTCTATGTGGTTGTGTTTTGTAAATGTGTGTGTATTTTGAGCACGGCGCTGTGTACTGCCAATGGAATACCGCGGTTGAAAGACTGCCGCGTTGATTTTTGGGTTGTGATAGTGTGTGCGTATTCTTTTTGGTGTGACGGTGTCGGTGTTGGTATCGCCAGTTTATCACTGACCTTTGGTGTGGCGGACTTGTGTGGATGTCTGTGTTGGATTTACCACCAGGGTTGTAATGAGGGCCTTAGGCAGTAGAACGTACTAATCCCAAATTCCCGACACTTATAGTCTGTGATTTGTACTATTGTGTCAAGTCTTTCAATTAAAATCTGCATTACTGGTGCCTCAATAGATTCAGAGACTCTAAAGGAAACACTATCAAGCATAAAGCACTTTTGGGAAAGGTGGCAGAACTGAAAGACACACTGCCACAGGCTCATGTAATATGTACATTGGGCCATTAATGTGTTGGAACATATGTTGTAGGGAATTCACTGGCTGACAAAGTGTCACGTACTCACCTTGTTCCGACAACGAAGACGATGCTGGACTTATCCCCCAGATGGCAGCCCATGACCCAGGAACCCTAAACCTTATATTGCTCAAATGTAAATTTATTTAAAAAACTAAAAGACAAGAGGTGTCTGGCAAAACAGGAACAGTTTGTTTAAATAAACATTACGGCCAGGAGAAAAGTTACAGAACCGGTATCTGAGGACTGTCTCTCAATGTACATCAGTTTGGGGTGTGGTTTTGTACATTTCTCTGAGTACCATAAAGTAATACAGACATTCCTTTCTTGGTTGAGATTGTAAACAGTTGTTATTGAGTCATAAATAATGTTCCAGATAACAATTGCAGGTGGGCCTCAACCTTACGTGGACCCAATGTGGGCCAGGGAGTACGTGTCCTGATGTGTGGCCTGAGGGGTGCGTGGTCACTGTGTGTGCTGTGTTCTGATTGACTAAGCGTTCCTAACTACATGTGGCATATATATTTATGGTGTGTTTGGGAATGCTTGCACCCCTCTGGCCACGTGTGTTTTATTGGGACCAATCTCTGGGGACCATTATGGTGTTGTTGTGCCTATCTGTGGGATTTGATCTAAGTTTTCCTGTTTACGCATTTGTCTTACTGGCTAAGTGTTACCCCAACTCAGGCGTAGGTCTCAGAACACATCTGACCATGTACCCACGTGCCAAGATTGAATGCGAGTTCATGACAGGGGTGTAGGAAGATGGCTCTGTATATACTATATCAAAGTGAGATATAGTGTGCACAGAGTCCAGGGGTTCAACAGAGGCTTAACAGAGGCTAAAGTAGATAACACTAATGCTCTCTTTGTGATAGTGTGGTTGAGCAGTTAGGCTTATCAGAGGGTAGTGCAACGCATTTGTTGTACACACACAAACAATAAAAGAAGCACACACTCAATGACTTAACTCCAGACCAATGTTTTTTATATAACAAAAAGTATCTTAATTTATTTTCAGAACCACAAGATTCAAGTTGCAGGTAAGTTTCATATTTCACACAGGTATCAACAGTACTTTGTTTGAAATAGGTAAGTAATACAGTTGTTGAATTATTGGCAATAATCTGTTTTAAAAATGGACACAGTGCAATTTTTGGAAACAGTTCCTGAGAGAAGAAAAGTTAAGTCTGTTTACAGGTAAATACAACATTTACAGTTTCAGTCTCTGGGTTTTTAGGAAGTCCAGGGGTTGGGGGTTCAAGTTAATCCCAAACACCCACCACCAGCAATAAGGGGCTGGTCGGGTGCAGAGGTCAAAGTTGAGCAAATTTAATGTTTGCTCATATGGAGAGAAGGGGTACTCGGAATCAGGCATGCCTGCAGGTAAGTACCTGCAGCTCGGAGTGCAGACCAGGGGAGTATGAAGGAGCACTGGAGGCGCCACAAGTAGACACCAAACACACCCCCTCAGCGGCACAGGGGCGGCCGGGTGCATTGTGCAAACAGGACATCGAGTTTCCAATGCTGGCCTATGAGAGGACCCCAGGGGTCACTCAGAGTCTGCAGGCGAGGTCCAGGGGGGTGTCTCGGGCACACCACTAGTCAGACCGGTAGGAGGGCCGCCTGCAGGATGTTGATGCACCAGGGGTCGGTTTTCTCCCAGGCCTGGGGGCTGCGGTTGCAGTGTGATCTTAGGTGTCGGATATCTTCATCCAGAGCTTTGCGGTCAGGGGGGTCCTCTGGATTTCCTCTGCATTCGTCTTCGTGCAGGGGTGGAGAGGTCAACCCATGCTGGGCACTTGCTAGCAATCTCCTGGGGATCCTCTCTTGCTGGGTAGGCAAACTGGACACGGGCCGTGGGCGTCGGGTGCACAGGGGTCAAGACTCACACATCTGGAGTGAGATGGGAGTCCTTGGTTGTAGATTTTCTTAGACAGAGCCACTGTCTTCTGGAGTTGTTGGTCCTTTTGGGTGCAGGGCAGTCCTCTGGGGTTAGCAGAGATCATTGGGCCCACTGGACGTGTCACTGGTCTTTTTTCAGGTTCTTTGAAGCAGGAGACAGGCCTGTAGATCTGGGGCCAAAGCAGTTGTCTTCTTTCTTCTTCACTGCTGGGGTGTTCAGCTTAGCAGTCCTTCTTCTTCTTGTAGATCACCAGGAATCTGGTGAGCTGGGTTCAGGGAGGCCCTTTAATTCTAGATTTAGGGACAGTTATAAGGGTCAGAGGGCAGTAGCCAATGGCTACTGTCCCTGAGGGTGGCTACACCCTTCTTGTGTCCACTCACTTTGGGGAGAAGGGCACATTCCTATGCCTATTGGTCCCTGTCCTCCAAACCAAGATGGAGGATTCTGCAGGGAGGTGGTCACCTCAGCTCTGAACACCTTAGGGGTGGTCCTGGCTGGGGTGGTCACTCCTCCCTGTTTTTCCCCTAATTTTCCTGTCGGACTTGCCGCCAAAAGTGGTGCTTTGTCCTGGGGGCGGGCATCTCCACTAGCTAGAGTGCCCTGGGGCACTG
The DNA here is from genome assembly GCF_031143425.1 of Pleurodeles waltl. Classification (NCBI taxonomy): domain Eukaryota; kingdom Metazoa; phylum Chordata; class Amphibia; order Caudata; family Salamandridae; genus Pleurodeles; species Pleurodeles waltl. Next base: position 1,364,754,817 of record NC_090446.1, read on the forward strand.
TAACCCGAGACTTGAGCCTTTGAGGCTCACCACCAGGTGTTACAGTTCCTGTAGGGGGAGGTGTGAAGCACCCCCCAGGACAGGCTTTGTTTCTGACCACAGAGTGCACAAAGGCACTCACCCCATGTGGTCAGAAACTTGTCTAAAAGTGGCAGGCAGGCACAGACTGGTCAGTCCTACACTAGCAGTTTGGCTAACATACAGGGGGCATCTCTAAGATGCCATCTGTGTGCATTTTTAAATAAATCCCACACTGGCATCAGTGTGGGTTTATTGTGCTTAGAAGTTTGATACCAAACTTCCCACTATTCAGTGAAGCCATTATGGGGCTGTGGAGTTCGTCATGACAAACTCCCAGACCATATACTCAATATGGCTACACTGCACTAACAATGTCTAACAATGGACTTAGACACTGTAGAGGCATATTGATTATGCAGCTATGCCCTCACCTGTGGTATAGTGCGCCCTGCCTTAGGGCTGTAAGGCCTGCTAGAGGGGTGACTACCTATGCCACAGGCAGTGTTTTGTGGGCATGGCACCCTGAGAATACATGCTGCAGCCCTTAGAGACCTTTGCTGGCCACTGGGCCCTTAGTACCATGGGTACCTTTTACAAGGGACTTAACTGTGTGCCAGGGTTGTGCCAATTGTGGATACAAAGGTACAGTTTTAGGGAAAGAACACTGGGGCCTGGTTAGCAGGGTCCCAGCAAACTTTCAATCAAAGTTGGCATCAACATTAGCCAAAAGGTGAGGGGGGTAACCATGGCAACAGTGGCACTTTCCTACAGGGGGATTCTAATAAGGGTGATGCAATTTTGTTGGTGTATATGAATGTGTCTTTGTGTGCATCAACATCAATTAGTCCAATATTAACACCTAAACCATTAAACCATACACTGCCCTCAAGGGGGTGAGGGTTGAGACAAAGTAAGAAAAGATACACTTGCGGCATTGGTCCTGCTCTGCTGCCTTGCGACACTGCATAAGAGGTTCTGCATGCCCTGGACCTTTTGTGTTAATGTAAATCTTGTGCACTGGAAATAGCAAGAAGAAAAAATTACTAACAGTTCTCAGCATACAAATGTTATGTAGTTATTCACAATATTGTACACTTACAGCCTTCACCACACGTACGTACTGCATGAGAGCAGGTGCAAATAAAAATTTAAGGCTGGAGTTTCTGGTACTCACAAGAATAATTTTCTTACAGTTTTCTTTACAAGTTCGTGTGCATATATAGTGCACTCTAATAAGTCCTCTCTTGTTCTTATTAGAACAATTTGTCAAGAATTACTGGTGGGCGGATTTCAGTTCTTATATAATTCAAGTACAGAGCACCCACTCTGTAAAAGTGTTTGGAGCGCTAAAGCTATTGAAATAAAGGTAGTGTCCCATTTCCAGAAAGAGAGCTTTCTCTATTCAGAACTCAGTCTTATAGATCGTCTTAAGCTTAATTTAAGGATTAAGGTTACGCACTAACCTGTGATCAATTATCAAGCCGTGTCTCTCCTACTTAAAACTGGAACAAGGACGTATTTGTGGCGCAGGGAGTCGAAGAGGAAGAGGAATCGCTACACTGGAAGTGTCAATGGCGTCAGGATCATAGGAGCTGCAGGAAGGCTGTGGCTGGGGAAGACTAAAGTGTAGGAGGAATACAGTCATCTCAGGAGGTGATTGCAGGATTGATGCTTGCTCAGGACAGGAACGAGGCCAAACCCCAACTCAAGTGTAGGGTACGGTTTACTTTATGGGTGTGGCTGACTCCTGACTCTCACATGGGAGACAGGAAGGTTCTAACGGGCCCTGGGAGAGAACACCTGTCGCCCTAATGGTTTTGACTGTTAATGCAAACACGTGCAATCAGATAACATTAGCTGGTGCCATGGCAGTTGGAATCAATAAACAGAAGCAGGTGAAATCAATTTACATTAGCAGGCCGGGTCAATAGGTCATGGCAGTTGGACCCCATAAACAGGAAAAACATGTCTATTCCTTGCAACTGTGCACCAAGGAATCTTTTAAGTCATCTCTTAGCCCTCTCAAAAGAGGGATGTTCACTTTTCTTCTGGCCACTGGGTTTCTGTAACCAACTTACAAAAGGTTGTAATGTAAGTCAGGAGTTCCTTGTTGCCCTGATGTAAGTTTAGTAACTCATGATTACCAACTTAAACAAAGATGTGTTTGGAAAAGAGGCAGTGCATCGTCTCTTTAAACGTTCCAAAATAATGCAACACCAAATCATCATTTTTAGTTAATGGAATAGACCAATTAGCAGCTGTGCCCCAGAAATACAATATGATAAAGGCAATTTTAGCTGTGTCTGAAGGAAAGGCTTGTGATTTTACAAAAAATAAACTGCAATTGTTATTGACTCCAGACTGCATTAAACTTATTATCCCCCCAAAAAAAACTTTCTGGCAGAGCCAGGGGTACAGGGAATGGAGTGGTTACAGTGACATGAATCGGAGTAACAGTTTTGAAGGGGGAAATACCCATTTGATTCCCTAAATTGCCAAAATGTGCCAGTTGAAGAACATGACGTGCACCTTTGAGAGTCGCTTCAGCGCCAGCATCAGATAACCAGTGCAAATAGCTTGGGCAATATCACACTAGTTCATTTTTGAGCAACTGTTTTCCTGTTCATTTTGCACATTAATTAGTGCCCTTGCTAATTCTAACACACTTAAAGTGTCCTCTGACCGTGCCTGAGGTAGGTCTTGAACATGTAATTGATCATCCATATTGTCTGAGAGGTGGAAGAAGTGCGAGGCTTGGCTTTCTGTCATGCACTCACCTGATTCTGACCGCAGAGGTGATGCTGTTTCTCTTATCTCCCCAGAGGGCAGCCCATGATCAAGGGACCCTATACCCTTAAATTATACACTGCCCTTGAGGGGAAGGGGATGTTGAGACAAAATAAGTAATGATAGATGTTAGAAATTGGGCGTCTAGATGGCAGAGGTATGCTTCCTGTCCAAGTAGGGACCACAATCCTAGCCAGGGTAAATCAGATGCATAGCCTAAATTAACCTGTGCTCACCCCCATACCTGCATGCCATCATACCCCCTGACCCTTACTCCCATCACTCTACTCCATCCCACACACTGCACCGACACATATGACTAACTCGAATGCCCAGCCCTGCATGTCATACCAATGCATGGACAGCCCTCCCAGCCCTGCATGGACACCCATCACCAAAGCATGCACAGCATAGGGGAACTAACAAACAGAATACGTCACCATACACAATCAAATGTGGCAGGGCAAAAGCAACCATTGGGGGAAGATAGAGGTCTACAATATGTCACAGGCATGAAGCATAATACATCACTTACATCTTCACAGGTGCCCCAGCCAATCTCAGTGGAGAGGAGGTGCCATGACTATCCAGTCCCCCAACAGAAGATGCCCCCAGTGATGGCAGTAACTCTGGACTTCAGAATCTGGATCAACAACCTGGCCCATCAGGGACCTCTGGTCAGTCGATCACTCCAGCCAACTCCCAGTCCACCACAGAGCCTCCCCCATCAGTTACCAACACCACAGCACCCACCCAGCATACCCACACCTCTGTCCCCAGGACACGTCAATCAGAAGTGTGCCCACCTGAACAGGGACACCAGTCCACACCTCATACCTAAGACAGTCAGGGACCTGGGGCCAGTGGCAGTGGGCTCACCGTTCAGGGGCACAGGGCAACAGGGACACTGGGAGGACTGCCGTGTGCTAGGGGGAGGACAGGCCCAGGGAACCGACTCTCCAGGAGGCACTCACCAATGTCCTGGGGCCTACCAACAATCCCAGGACACGATGGGCTAGATCCTGAACAAAATGCAGGAGAACAAGCAGCTGTAGGAAGAACACCATCAGGAGATCAGGGAGGACTTGCAGGCCCTCAACACCACCATGATCTCCACAGCAGGGGTGCTGGCAGACATGGCCAACATTATGAGGGAATGGACTGTACAGCAGCGGCCCCCTACCACCAGCCAATCTATTGACCAGGCCACGACATCCACTGCAGCTGGTGGACAGGAGGCCCCACCACAGGACCCACAGGCCACCAGCACCCCTCCCCCTACAGAAGGTGAATCACCTCGCAAACGTTCCCTGCGAACCAGACAGAAGCCAGAGACACTTGCCAAGACCACCGCCAGGAGATGAGACTCCTGATTGTCTCCCTTGTGTCCCACCATGTCACCTTGTCCACTTTGAACTGCCATTGCTCCCCTTCCTATGGCCCCTTGGACACTGGACCTGTGCTACAAACAGACTGGAACAATACCCTGGACATTCTTCTACCATCACCGCATTCCATTGCACTTTACCCTCAATTCTACAGCATTACAATAAACGCCCTTGAACACAATTTGAGTAACACTGCTTTATATATCTTAAATGTGCATTTGTGGGAACAGTCACATTGAGTGCAAATGATCTGAACACTGTGATAGCTAACAAATAATGACCTGGAAATGTCTGTAGTATCACATCAGGACAATTGTGTCATATCACCAACATCTGGAAAATAAGAAGCCATAGGTGACAGTAAGTTGAGATGCAAAGGAAGTGAATGCCATCATGCCACAGACATAGAGATAAATCAATAGTCAAAGTAATGGTCAGTTCCTCTGTCTCACCGGTTTGTCATTGGAAGTATTGTTGTACAACTGATGTTGTGTTGTCCTTATCCTCACTGTCCTCAGGGTCCACTGCTGCCACAGGGTCATCTCCAGTCCCCTCCTCCTGCAGAAAAGGCACATGTCATCTGAGGACCAGATTGTGCAACATGCAGCATGCCACTACTGTCTGGCAGACCTTTCCGGGTGAGTAGCACAGGGATCCACCTGTCAGATGGAGACACCTGAACCTGGCCTCCAGGAGGCCGAAGGTCCGCTTGATTATTCTTCTGGTTCGCTCATGTGCCTCATTATAAAGATCCTCAGCCCCTGTCTTGGCATTCCTCACAGGGGTCAGCAGACACGAATAGGTTTGGGTAGCCAGTGTCACCTGCAGGTATTGAGGGACAATATTTAGTCTTACATAATGCTATGGGGATAACACTTGAAGGGATACGCTGATATACAGTGGGTGGGGGACTCTGGCTCACCTATTAGCCACACCCTGTGCCTCTGTAGTTGGGCCATCACATTTGGGATGCTGCTATTCCTCAGGACGAAGGCGTCATGCACCGACCCAGGATACTGGGCTGTGACGTGGGAGATGTTCTAGTCCAACAGGCAAACCATTTGCACATTCAGTGAGTGGAAACTCTTACAATTCCTGAACACCTGTTCATTCTGGCGGGGGGACTAACGCAATACCTGTACCGTCAGTCGCATCAATTATATTGGGGATATGGCCCATTGCATAGAATCCTGCCTTTACAGTGGCCAAATCTTCCATCTGGGGGAAAGCAATGTAGCTGCACATGTGTTTCACCAGGGCAGACAAGACCCTTGCCGGCACAAGAGAAAACATTGGCTGTGACATTCCAGCTGCCAAACCCACTGTCACTTGGAAAGAACCAGTTGCCCGGAAATGGAGCACTGATAGCACTTGCAAAGGAGGGGGGATCCCAGTGGGATGATGGATAGCTGATATCAGGTCAGGCTCCAATTGGGCACACAGCTCTGTGATTGTGGCCCTGTCCAGTCTGTAAGTCAGTATAATGTGCCTGTCCTCCAGTATAGCCAAGTCCACCAGGGGTCTGTACACAGGGTTCATCTTCTCCTCCCATTCATCCGCAGCAGTAGGTATCTAAGGGACACAAGAGTGAGTAGGCTGTCACAATTTGAACTATGGATCCACAACCTCAGTGTACATGTTGCATTTATGTGATGGAACAGTGGGAATGACAGGGTATGTGCAAATCTAGGCAGTGACACAGTAAAGGTTAATCTGATGTTTGTCCATCACCATGACATGGTGACCGTCTGTCCTGTATGTAGGGACAGGTGGAAGTGAGGTAACTCCGCCCACGTTGGGCGTCGTGGCGGAAGGCGTTCTTGCACCGCCGTGCAATTCCGCATTGGATAATACGGGGCTCTATGGAGTACAGTGGCCAATGGGGATCTATGCCGACGATGACGGTGTACACCGCCGCGGACGTGACCACCATTTTCTATCTGATTCCTCACTTGTTTCCTGACCTTCAACAGGAGAACACCTACACTGCGTGTGCTGCTGTGACCTGTGTCTGGAACCTACCATGGCCCGTGTGGCCAGGGAAAAGGCCCCTGCCTTAACTTCGGAGGAGTTTGAGCGATTGGTGGATGGGACCTACCCCAGTACGGACTGCTGTATGGGCCTCCAGACCAACAGGTGAGTACACCTTGGGCACGATGCATGTGTGAAGGATGCATTGAGATGTGTGTGCAAGCATCGTGTTATTGGGGGGTGATGTCATGTGGTGGTGTACATGGTGTCCGCCGGCCGATGTGTGTGCCAGTGGTGAAGCAAAGGGGATTGGTGGGCCATATGTGTGACAGGCTGGATTGTATGTGTAATGGTGTCCTCCCGTCTGTATTGTCTCTGCAGGTCAGCGCCCATCAAAAGAAGGGATTATGGCGTGCCATCACCAAGGACATGCGGACCCTGGGGGTCTATGGCAGGTGGAGCACCCATTGTCGTAAACAGTGGGAGGACCTGAGACGCTGGGCACGGAAGAGCGTGGAGGCCCAGCTGGGGATGGCCTCCCAATGAGGAAGGGGTGCCCGTAGGAACTTGACCCCCTGATGGCCCACATACTGGCGGTGGCCTACCCAGAGCTGGATTGGCGCTTGAGGGCATCACAGCAGCCACAAGGGAGTGAGTACAGTGACCGTTACAACAATAATTTGTACGTGGCATGGGATCCGGGTGGTGGGGGCCAGTTAGTGGGTGCCCACTAATGCCCTGACAGACATTGCAGCGTGATCCATTTCCAGGGTAGTGGTTGAAAGGGAAAACAAGGTAACCTAGTTAGGTTGCATTCCATGTCAGACAGGGCTTAGTTGGTTCCTGAAGGTGTGCACTTGGCGGTGTTTGGCCCTCATCTTGCTGTGGCATCTACCCAAATCAATGGCAGTGCATAGTGCTCAATCCTGATCCCTGTGTGTGACGGTGCTGTGTATGCCAACTGTGGTGTTGGTTCAGTAACTGACCCAGTGTTCTTTTTCTCTCTCTCCCCTTTATCTTCTGTCATCCTGTCCATGTGTGCATTAGCATCATCTGGCGGAGGAGCAGGGTCACCAGCGACAGAGGGAGCTGCATCCCACAGGATCTAGGAGGCAGCGTCCACTGACGCCGAGGGAACCAGTGGGACAGAGGGCAAGGGGAGCACCACGTCGGAGACAGGAGGTGACAACACAGACTCAGATACCTCCTCCGATGGAAGCTCCCTGGTGGTGGCGGACACCTCTGTGACCACCCCAGCTGCAGGTACAGCCGCCAACCCCGTACCAACACCAACCTCCCAGTAGCCCCTCAGCAATTTCTCCGTGCCCACTTACCTAGGAGGGTGGGCATCTCCTTCCCCCCAGGCACCTCAGGCCCTGCCCCACTGAACCCTGCTGCCCTGAGTGAGGAGGCTATTGACCTCCTGAGATCCACCTCGGTAGGGCAGTCAACCATTGCGAATGCCAAGCAGGGGCTGGCATCCCAAATGCAGCAATGCAGTGCATTCCTGGAGGGCATCCACGGTGGATTGGCGGCCCAGCAGAGATTGATTTAGGCTCTGGTCTCCTCTCTGATGGCAACCATTGTCCCTGTCCCTACCATCCCTCCTCCAACGACCACTTCCCAGTCCCAGTCTCCTCAACCCCAACCCATCCCATGCACACATACAGACGAGCATGCACACAAGACAACACACAAGAGTAGCACAGTCAAACACAGGCAACACACTTCAACACACAAGCACTCACACAAACACCAGACAGTTACAGACACAACCACATCCACTGCCTCCACTGTCTCCCCCTCCTCCTCCTCCACCTCCCTCACAGTCACGTCCACACTCACACCTGCATGCACTGCTTCAACATCCACCACCAGCATCACCACACCAGACAGACGCCTCCACAACATCCATGGACACGTCACCCCTGTGTCCTCTGCAACCCTGTCTGTCCCCCCTCCTCCTAAAGGTCACAAACGCAAGCACTCAGACACCCAGCAGCCATCCACCTCACATCGGCACATTCCCCATGCACCTGCACCCAAGTCCAGCAGACATACTCCTCCAACAACCACTCCCTCTACTCCCATCCCTCCTCCCTCTTTCCGCCCCACCGTCCCTATAAAGGTTTTCCTTGCCCAACTTGACCTGTTCCCTCCCCCCTTGTCCTGCCCGTAAGAGCAGGGTCCCAATGACCCAGCCCAGCACTTCAGCCAAACAGTCCATGCGGACAGTGGAGGTACCTCCTAGTCATGAAGGCAAGACAGTGATGGTTCCCACTACACCAGCCAGGAAGGGTAAGGATCCCACAGCCACTGCCATGAAGGGGAAGAAGCCCTCGACTCCTGCCATAAAGGGGAAGGAGGCGCACCTCCTGCCATGAAGGGTAAGGAGGCCACATCTCCTGCTATGAAGGGGAAGAAGCCCTCAACTCCTGCCATGAAGGGGAAGAAGCCTTCGATGTCTGCCATGAAGGGAAAGAAGCCCTCGACTACAGCAGAGGCTGGCAGGATGACACCACCACCAGTGGTCACGGAGCCCTCACCTCCAGCTGAGGCAGTGCAGCCCACTCCTCCTGTAGACGCTGCTTCTTCACCCTCTGAGACAGTGCAGCCCTCACCTCCAGCAGAGGCTGCCCAGGAGGCACCTTCCCCTGCTGACACAGTGCAGCCCCCACCTCCAGCAGAGGCTGGCAGGATGACCCCATCATGAGTGGTCACGGATCCCTCACCTCCAGCTGGGGCAGTGCAGCCCACTCCTCCTGCAGACGCTGTACCTTCACCCGCTGAGACAGTGCAGCCCTCACCTCCAGCAGAGGAGGCCCAGGAGGCACAGTCACCTGCTGACATAGTGCAGCCCTCACCTCCAGCAGAGGGTATGTGGGCTACCCTCCTGGGATTGCTGTACAAGGAACCCTCTCCAGAAACATTGGGAAAGTCACCCACCTGAGAGACTGTGGCTTTGCACTCCCCAGCATAGAGAAATGGGAATGGAGCTCCCTCCAGAACCAGTGGGAAAGTCACCCGCCTGAGAGACTGTGGCCTTGCACTCCCCAGCACAGAGAAATAGGCATGAAGCCGCATCCAGAACCATTGGGAAAGTTCCCGAATTCCGCTGAGGTACCCCCCACCCACAATCCCCCTGAGGTGCCTGACCACTTGAAAAATAATGCCCCTGCAGAGTTCTGTGCAATTGATGTCAGGAGACAAGTTTGGCCTTGGACTGTGCCCTGTGGCCATGTGGGCCCTTTGTACTTTGGACTGGGCATTGGCCCTTTGTGGACAATTGTACATATCAGGTTCATGTGGTGGCTTTTCCCTTGTTAATACATTTTCAGTACTTCCGAAATCTGGTTCTTGTTTTATTGTGCCATGTGTCATGTACGATTGGTTTACGTCTGCAGCTGGTTGTGTGTCTGGTGTTGTACGTGTGTGTGTCACTCTCCTTTTCCTCTCTCCCTCCCTTGTGTGCTAGGTGGCTGTACTCACCGTTGTCATCTTCGTCGGCGTTGGTGTTCCAGGTGGAGTATGGCGTAGATGAGTATCAGGAAGACTTGAAGTTCCGGTTCCATGGCGGCAGCGTAGTCCTCTGTGTACTTGTTGGTGAGTCTTTTGTTTTCTGGGTTCTGTTTCCGCCAGACTTTTGATGGCGTTGGCACCGCCCCGGAAACCCTAGCGGTTTCCTGTGTCATTATATGGTGGGCGGTACTTTGTCTTCCACCTGGCTGTTGATGGCGACTGCCGTGGTGCATGGTGTTAACACCCTGACGGATCGATGGTACATTGGCTGTCAATGGGAATTTTCACTGCCATGGTCATAATTTGGCGGTAATTACTGCTGGCCTATTGGCGGTATTTCTGCCACTTAATCACTTATCGTCAATGTCATGGTGAAGGCCTAAATGTGAAATAGTGTTTAGAAGGCACTAGCAGTCAAAAGGTTCATAGTGGTCACGAGAAACCAGTGCAAACCCAAAACCTAGGCTGACCATGATGGAGAGTAGGTCGGCTACAGAACCCACACAGGATCTGCTGAAACAGTACATTGGAAGGAGCGAAACCCCAGCGGTTGGGGGGCACGATGTGTCAATATTTACAGAGGCACTCAAGGCGCTGCCTTGTCAGCAGGCTCTGTGGAAGTAATTGTTGGCCCATGCAGAGCTTCGTCATTGAGCCATGCAGTCTGTGAATTCTCTTTCGTCGGACAGCCACTGCGCCACTATGGGATGCACCAATTTCTGTCTGCACTCATGGGGATGCATCAATTTTTGCAGGTTTTAGCTGTAGAACCTATTTCTGAGGCTAAGGACTGGAGAGGGGCAATTCAGGAAGGGTAGGACTCACAGATGGTAGAGTCCAGCTGCACCAGGAGAGTCGATGTCCTTGAGACTGCAGAAGAACAAGGGGCAAGCCCTTGGCGTCACTCTGATTCAGAAGGATGGGTACAGTCCTTGTCCTCAGGAGGGCAGGGATCAGCAGGCAGTAGGGCAGCTCAGCAATGCAGAGAAGCAGGTCCTTGAACTTTCAGTCCAGGCAGAGTGGCAATCTTTACAGCACAGCAGCCTTTACTCCAGCAGTGTTCTCCTTAAGCCTCGTAATGATCTGATTTCAGGGGGTCAGGGACCTAGTTACTTGTACCCAAAAGTGTCTTTGAAGGGTTATTGACTTAAAAGGATCTCTCTGAAGTGTACAGGTCCTCCTTTCAGCCCAGCCCTGGCTACAGACTATCAGTGAGGGGTAAGCAGCCGTTTGTATAATGCTCAGCCCACTACCCTTTGAAATGTAAGTGTGAGCTCTTACCATCCTCCCTGCCCAGGAAGACCCATAAATATGCAGATGAATGCAAATGCAGTTGAGTGTCCTGTGTTGTGGGTATCTGGGAGGAATGCACAAATGTAGCTGTCAGCCAGCCCAGACCAGCCGTGTATTGGAGACAGACTGTCAGGCACACAGGGCAGTGGGAGCAGAAAGCAGGCCTCACAGTAATGAAAGCGACTTTGGGAGTTTTTCCTTACCAGGGCATGTAAAAGTACCTGTCCTGCCTTTTCCTTACATAGCATCCTGTCTTATGGGCTACTTAGAGCCTACCTTAGGGGTGACATATGTATGAAAAGCGGAATGTAAGGCTGGGTAGAAGGTTTTAAATTCCACACACAGGCTCTGGAATGGCAGGCCTGAGAGATGTTTAAGGGCTACTGAAGTGGGTGGCACAATCAGTGCTGCAGGCCCACTAGAAGCATTTAATTTACAGGCCCTGGGTATAGGGTGTGCCACAAGGGACTTACAAGTAAATTAAATATGCCAATTGTGGATTCACCAATGTTACCATGTTTGGGGGAGAAGCACATGCACTTTAACACTGGTTAGTAGTGCTCAGAGTCCTAAGGCCAACAAAAAAATACAGCAGCAAATCAGGAGATGAAAGGCAAAAGGTTTGGCGTAGGATCTCTTTAAGGATGCCTGGTCTAACAATAGACTTGCGGCACGGGTCCTGCTGTGCCACCTTGCAACATTGCACAGAAGCTCTGCACTCCTTGGACGTTTTGTGGTGGTGAGGATGTAGTCAATAACAAGAATAGCTTACCAACAGTTCTCAGCATACGAAGATTATATGGTTATTCACAATATTGTACACTTACAGGCTTCACCACAAGTACTGCATGTGTGCAGATACAAGATTTAAGGATGGAGTTTCTGGCACCCCAAGAATATTTTACATTCAGTTTACTGTAAAAGTTCATCTACATATATAGTCTTCTCTCGTTCTTATCACAACAATTTGTCAAGAATTACTGGTGGGCAGATTTCAGTTCTAATGTCCTATTTCTGGAAAGTGATCTTTTTCTATTTTGAACTCAGGCTTATAGATAGACTTAGGCTTAATCTAAGGATTAGAGTGCTTTAACCTGTGACCAAGTACTTGGGCCCTCATTGCAACCCTGGCGGACGGTGTTAAAGCGGCGGTAATACCGCCAACAGGCCGGTGGTAAAAAAAATAGCAATTACGACCGTGGCGGAAACTGCCAACAAAGACAGCCACTTTAACACTCCGACCGCCACGGCGGTACAAACAAACAGCACAGCGGTCACCGCCAACAGACAGGCGGAGGACAAAGTACCGCCCACAGTATCACAACCTACCAATCTGCCACCTTTTCCGGGGCCGATTCACCGCATATAAAAACACGGCGGAAATAGGATTCCGAAGGGAAAACGCTCACCTCTACACACCCCACGAGGAAGTAGGACACCATGGAGCCGCAACTCCAAATTCTCCCTGCGATAGTCTTCCTGCTCTTCTAATAGGAGCACGAACGCCGACGTCGAAGACCACGGTGAGTACTGCACCTACGACACAGGGGAGGGGGGAGGGAAAAAACAGGGACACACACACGCAACACCCCCACCCTCACCCACTACAACACACACACTAATACAGCATGACACATTACAGTTACACCCCCCAAACCCCTCCCGGAAGAATGCAAAGACAAAAGGAAATGAGTGTAACCATTGTAATATATTAAAAGCAACTATGCAAAAATATACATATATATACACCATTAACAAAATATACACCAAGCATAGTAGTCCAGGTAGTGCTCCAATTAAGTCCGTGGAACACTGGGCCCACACGGTATGGGCGAGGCCCACACAGGATCCCCGACTATGACGGAGAGAACACTGCAGGGGCATCAGAGAGCAAGAAAATAGGCACCTCAGGGGGAGGGAAAGGGGGGGCACCTCAGCCGGTTGAGTGCCGGACGCCAAATCCACGAGAGGGCCACATGCCCACTGTTCCATCCTGGGGAGTGCAAAGTCACAGTCTCTAAAGTCTCTACAGTGGGTGGGTTTCCCACTGTTCCATCCTGGGGAGTGCAAAGCCACAGTCTCTCAAGTCTCTACAGTGGGTGGGTTGCCCACTGTTCCATCCTGGGGAGTGCAAAGCCACAGTCTCTCAAGTCTCTACAGTGGGTGGGTTGCCCATTGTTCCATCCTGGGGAATGCAAAGCCACAGTCTCTCAAGTGGATAACAGTCTCCACTGGTTCTGGAGGGGGCATTGTGCCCAGAGTGCTTCATCCTGCTAAGGACAGAGGTAGTGGATGTATCTCTCCACTGGTTCTGGAGGGGACATTGTGCCCAGAGTGCTTCATCCTGCTAAGGACAGAGGTAGTGGATGACAGTCTCCACTGGTTCTGGAGGGGGCATTGTGCCCAGAGTGCTTCATCCTGCTAAGGACAGAGGTAGTGGATTTATCTCTCCACTGGTTCTGGAGGGGACATTGTGCCCAGAGTGCTTCATCCTGCTAAGGTCAGAAGTAGTGGCTGTATCTCCCCACTGGTTCTGGAGGGGGCATTGTGCCCAGAGTGCTTCATCCTGCTAAGGACAGAGGTAGTGGATGTAGCTCTCCACTGGTTCTGGAGGGGACATTGTACTCAGAGTGCTTCATCCTGCTAAGGACAGAGGTAGTGGATGACAGTCTCCACTGGTTCTGGAGGGGGCATTGTGCCGGGAGTGCTTCATCCTGCTAAGGACAGAGGTAGTGGATGACAGTCTCCACTGGTTCTGGAGGGGGCATTGTGCCCAGAGTGCTTCATCCTGCTAAGGACAGAGGTAGTGGATGTATCTCTCCACTGGTTCTGGAGGGGACATTGTGCCCAGAGTGCTTCATCCTGCTAAGGACAGAGGTAGTGGATGACAGTCTCCACTGGTTCTGGAGGGGGCATTGTGCCCAGAGTGCTTCATCCTGCTAAGGACAGAGGTAGTGGATTTATCTCTCCACTGGTTCTGGAGGGGACATTGTGCCCAGAGTGCTTCATCCTGCTAAGGTCAGAAGTAGTGGCTGTATCTCCCCACTGGTTCTGGAGGGGGCATTGTGCCCAGAGTGCTTCATCCTGCTAAGGACAGAGGTAGTGGATGTAGCTCTCCACTGGTTCTGGAGGGGACATTGTACTCAGAGTGCTTCATCCTGCTAAGGACAGAGGTAGTGGATGACAGTCTCCACTGGTTCTGGAGGGGGCATTGTGCCGGGAGTGCTTCATCCTGCTAAGGACAGAGGTAGTGGATGTATCTCTCCACTGGTTCTGGAGGGGGCATTGTGCCCAGAGTGCTTCATCCTGCTAAGGACAGAGGAAGTGGATGTATCTCCCCACTGGTTCTGGAGGGTGCATTGTGCCCAGAGTGCTTCATCCTGCTAAGGACAGAGGTAGTGGATGACAGTCTCCACTGGTTCTGGAGGGGGCATTGTGCCAGGAGTGCTTCATCCTGCTAAGGACAGAGGTAGTGGATGTATCTCTCTACTGGTTCTGGAGGGGGCGTTGTGCCCAGAGTGCTTCATCCTGCTAAGGACAGAGGTAGTGGATGTATTTCATCACTGGTTCTAGAGGAGGCATTGTGCCCAGAGTGCTTCATCCTGCTAAGGACAGAGGTAGTGGATGTATCTCTCCACTGGTTCTGGAGGGGGCATTGTGCCCAGAGTGCTTCATCCTGCTAAGGACAGAGTTAGTGGATGTATCTCCCCACTGGTTCTGGAGGGGGCATTGTGCCCAGAGTGCTTCATCCTGCTAAGGACAGAGGTTGTGGATGACAGTATCCACTGGTTCTGGAGGGGGCATTGTGCCGGGAGTGCTTCATCCTGCTAAGGACAGAGGTAGTGGATGTCTCTCTCCACTGGTTCTGGAGGGGGCATTGTGCCCAGAGTGCTTCATCCTGCTAAGGACAGAGGTAGTGGATGACAGTCTCCACTGGTTCTGGAGGGGGCATGGTGCCGGGAGTGCTTCATCCTGCTAAGGACAGAGGTAGTGGATGTATCTCTCTACTGGTTCTGGAGGGGGCGTTGTGCCCAGAGTGCTTCATCCTGCTAAGGACAGAGGTAGTGGATGTATTTCTTCACTGGTTCTAGAGGAGGCATTGTGCCCAGAGTGCTTCATCCTGCTAAGGACAGAGGTAGTGGATGTATCTCTCCACTGGTTCTGGAGGGGGCATTGTGCCCAGAGTGCTTCATCCTGCTAAGGACAGAGTTAGTGGATGTATCTCCCCACTGGTTCTGGAGGGGGCATTGTGCCCAGAGTGCTTCATCCTGCTAAGGACAGAGGTTGTGGATGACAGTATCCACTGGTTCTGGAGGGGGCATTGTGCCGGGAGTGCTTCATCCTGCTAAGGACAGAGGTAGTGGATGTCTCTCTCCACTGGTTCTGGAGGGGGCATTGTGCCCAGAGTGCTTCATCCTGCTAAGGACAGAGGTAGTGGATGACAGTCTCCACTGGTTCTGGAGGGGGCATGGTGCCCAGAGTGCTTCATTCTGCCTGTGACGGACTCAGTAGCGTCAGTGCCCTTGGCGCTCATGGGCCAGCGTTGCTTGAGACGGCGGTGCCCTGTTCAGCGGTGCTTGAGACGGCGGTGCCCTGTTCAGCGGTGCTTGAGACGGCGGTGCTGTCCTGTTCAGCGGTGCTTGAGACGGCGGAGCCCTGTTCAGCAGTGCTTGGAGCGGCGGGCTCCTTTGCAGTGACTCAGCTGCTGGCGGTCCTCTCTGTCCCAGCGGGGCTTGTGCTGGCGGTCCTCTCTAGCCCAGCGGGGCTTGTGCTGGGGGTCCTCTCTGTCCCAGCGGGGCTTGTGCTGGCGGTCCTCTCTAGCCCTGCCCTGCTGAAACACATGCGGAGCTACATCGTTTTCCCTCAGGTGGAGGATTTGCCTACAGTGAAAGGTGATTTCTATGCCCTGGGACATATCCCGAACATCATAGGTGCCATTGATGGGACACATGTGGCTTTGGTCCCCCCCCACAGGAGTGAACAGGTGTACAGAAACCGGAAGAGTTATCATTCGATGAATGTACAGATGGTATGTTTGGCAGACCAGTACATCTCCCATATGAATGCCAAGTTCCCTGGCTCAGTGCATGACGCCTACATCCTGCGGAATAGCAGCATCCCTTATGTGATGAGTCAGCTCCAGAGGCACTGTGTGTGGCTATTAGGTGAGCACCTGGAAGCAAGACAGTGGGAATGGTTGTCTGGGTCTGGGGATATCCCCACAGGTGAGTGTGTGTCTAACAGTTGTCCCTCGTAATTTACAGGTGACTCTGGTTACCCCAACCCCTCATGGCTACTGACTCCTGTGAGGAATCCCAGGACAAGGGCAGAGGAACGCTACAGTGAGGCCCATGGGCGAACTAGGAGGGTGATCGAGCGGACCTTCGGCCTCCTGAAGGCCAGGTTCAGGTGCCTCCATATGACAGGTGGATCCCTATTCTACTCACCAAAGAAGGTGTGCCAGATCATCGTGGCCTGCTGTATTCTTCACAACTTGGCTTTGCGACGACAGGTGCCTTTTCTGCAGGAGGATGGTCCAGATGACGGTGTTGTTGCAGCTGTGGAGCCTGTGGACAGTGAAGACGAGGAAGCAGAAGAAGACATGGACAACAGGGACTCAGTGATCCAGCAATATGTCCAGTGAAACACAGGTAAGAATACAAACCTGCCTACTACATGTACTTAAACACTACTACCTCTCTACTGTCTGTCGTTTTCACCCAGTGTATGGTCACTGGGTTGTCACTTTCCCTTACGATTTCACAGATGTGCTTCCCAATGTGTGACATCTGCTTTGATTCCTCATGGACTACAGCTGTGTGACATAGGTATGTTGACATTACAAATGAAAGAGCTTTTTGCCACATTAATTGCTAATACACTATTCCGAAATCACAGACTGACTCCAGATTGTTTTGTGCTTTAAGGGTGTTTATTTAAGTGCTCAATATTGGAGGGGGTAGCAAAATGGTGAGGGGTGATGGCAGAGGAATGTCCATGACAGAGTCCAGTCTATTAGTCTCATAGGTGCATTGCCCTAATGGGCATAGGAAGTGAAGCTGGGGCAGTTTAAGGATGGACAGGGTGACAAAGTGGGACAGTAGGATGACATTCAGGGTGGTCTCATTTCTTGGCGGGGGTCTTGGCATCGTTCTCTGTCTTTGTCCTGGATCTCCGGGACCGTTTGCGAGGTGGTTCTCCCTCTGCAGCGGGTGGGGTGCTGGTGTGGTGGTCCTGTGGCGGTGCCTCCTGTCCACTAGCGCCGGTGGAGGTGGTGGGCAGTTCATCGTCCATGCTGATGTCAGGGGCCCCTTTTAGTGCCACAGTGTCCCTCCTGGTGTTGAGTACTTCCTTCAGCACCCCTACGATGGTGCCCAGGGTGGAATTGATGGCTCTGAGTTCCTCCCTGAAGCCCAAATACTGTTCCTCCTGCAGGCGCTGGGTCTCCTGAAACTTGGCCAGTACTGTTGCCATCGTCTCCTGGGAGTGGTGGTAGGCTCCCATGATGTTGGAGAGGGCCTCGTGGAGAGTGGGTTCCCTGGGCCTGTCCTCCCCCTGTCGCACAGCATCCCTATCAGTTCCCCTGTGTTCCTGGGCCTCCGTCCCCTGGACCGTGTGCCCACTACCACTGCCCCCAGGTCCCTGTTGTTGTTGGGGTGGTGGGTTAGCCTGGGTTCCCTGTAGTGGTGGACACACTGCTGATTGACGTGTCCTGGGGACGGAGGTATGGGCCTGCTGGGTGGGTGCTGTGCTGGTGTTTCCAGAGGGGGGAAGGTCTGTGGTGGCCTGTGACTGAGTGAGGGGAACCGACTGTCCAGAGGTCCCCGATGGGCTGGGCTGGTCATCTAGATCCAGTTGGACAGAGGTGCTGTCATCACTGTGGGCCTCTTCTGTTGGTGGTGTGGACATGTGTGGACCCTCCTGTCCGGTGAGGTTGGGTAGGGGTCCTGCAGGGGTATAAAAGGATATTTATTACATCTGTGTGTGTCATGGTGTGCAATAGGTGGGTGACCGTGTACCCCAGTGCTTGCATTCCTGTGTGGGACCTTGTGTGATGATGGTTTAAGGGGGTGTATGGGTATGTGCAGTGGGCATGCTTTAGTGATGTGTGTCCATGCTTTGTTGTTGCATGCAGGGCTTGGTCTTAGGATGTGTGGTTTGTGATGTTGGGACATTTGTGAGGAGTTAGAGTGATGGGGGTGAGGGTGAGGGTGGGGGTATGTGCTGGCATGCAGGTAGGGTGGGGGATGTAATAGTTCAGATTTGACTTACCAGAGTCCATTCCTCCACCTACTCCTGCAAGGCCCTCAGGATGCAGAATCACCAAGACCTGCTCCTCCCATGTTGTTAGTTGTGGGGGAGGAGGTGGGGGTCCGCCGCCAGTCCGCTGAACCGCAAGGTGGTGTCTTGAGATCACGGAACGCACCTTCCCCCGTAGGTTGTTCCACCTCTTCTTGATGTCCTCCCGATTTATTGGGTGCTGTCCCACTGCGTTGACCCTGTCCACTATTCTTCGCCATAGCTTCATCTTCCTAGCTATGGAGGTATGCTGCACCTGTGCTCCGAATAGCTGTGGCTCTACCCGGATGATTTCCTCCACCATGACCCTGAGCTCCTCCTCCGAGAACGTGGGGTGTCTTTGCCGTGCCATGGGGTGGTGTAGGTGATGTGTGGGGTGGTGTGTGGGGTGATAAGTATGCTGATATGTAGTGGTGTGTAGTGTGAGGTGCGTACAAGTTATGTGGGTGATGGTGTTGTGTGCCTGTGGATGCTAGTATTGTTGATGGTGGTGTCTCTCTCTGGCCTTCTCTCAGTAATTGTGGTCGTAGGGGTTTGTGGATGATGTGGGTGTGTGTTTTATATTGTATTGGGTATGTGGGAGTGGTGTGTGTATGTGTATCAGGTGTGTGTATTTGGAATTGTCCAATGTGGTTGTGTTTTGTAAATGTGCGTGTATTTTGAGCGCGGCGGTGTGTACCGCCAATGGAATACCGTGGTTGAAATATCGCCGCGTGGATTCGTGGGTCATGATAGTGTGGGCATATTTCTGTTGGCGTGACAGTGGAGGATTTGCTTTCGCCAGTTTATCACTGACCTTTGGTGTGGCGGACTTGTGTGGGTGTCTGAATTTTGGCAGATTCCGTGCTGTGGGTCATAATAGCTGTGGCGGATTTCCGCTGCCGCAGCAGTGTGTTGGCAGTCTTCTGCACGGCGGTAAGCGGCTTTTACCGCCAATGTTGTAATGACTGCCATAGTGAGTACAGAGTCCAGGGGTCCCCCGAGGCTTAGCAAACGCCAAAGTAGATAATACTAATGCTCTGTTTTGTAGTAGTAGGGTTGAGCAGTTAGGCTTATCAGACGGTAGTGCAAAGCATTTGTTGTACACACACAGACAATAGAAGCAGACACTCAATGATTTAACTCCAGATCAATGGTTTTTATATAGCAAAAATATATTTTCTTAATTTATTTTTAGAACCACAAGATTCAAGCTGCAGGTAAGTACTTTAAAAGTTTCATATTTCACACAGGTATCAACAGTACTTTGTTTGAAATAGGTAAGTAATACAGTTTTTGAATTATTGGCAATAATCTGTTTTAAAAATGGGCACACTGCAATTTTCAGAAACAGTTCCTGGGAGAAGAAATGTTAAGTCGGTTTACAGGTAAGTACAACACTTACAGTTTCAGTCTCCGGATTTTAGGAAGTCCACCGGTTGCGGTTCAAGTTAACCCCAAACACCCATCACCAGCAACACGGGGCCGGTCAGGTGCAGGGGTCAAATTAGAGCCAATTAAAGTGGGCTCCTATGGAGGCAGGGGTTACTCGCAGTCAGGCCTGCCTGCAAGTAAGTACCCGTGACTCGGAGGGCAGACCGGGGGGGGATTGAAGGAGCACTCGAGGGGCCACAAGTAGGCACCAAACACACACCCCCAGCGGCACAGCGGCGGCCGGGTGCAGGGTGCAAACAGGATGTCGGGTTTCCAATGCTGGTCCATAAGGATACGCCGGGGGTCACTCAGAGGCTGCAGGCAAGGTCCAGAGTGGTGTCCCGGTCACACCACCAGTCGGACACGGAGGAGGGCTGCCTGCTGGATGTTAATGCACCGGGGGTCGGTTTCTCCAAGGCCTGGGGGCTGCGGGTGCAGTGTGTTCTTAGCTTTGCGGTCAGGGGGGTCCTCTGGATTCCCTCTGCAGGCGTTGTAGTGGAGGGGTGGAGAGGCTAACCCAGGGAGGGCACTTGTTAGCAATCGCCTGGGGACCCTCTCTTGATGTGTGGACCACCTAGACACAGGCTGTGGGTGTCGGGTGCACTGGGGTCAAGACTCATGCATCCGGAGTGGAGTGGGAGTCCTTGTTTGTAGATTTTCTTAGACAGAGCCGCTGTCCTCGGGAGTTCTTAGTCCTTTTGGGTGCATAGCAGTCCTCTGGAGTTGGCAGAGGTCGCTGGTCCAGCTGGACGTGTCACTAGTCTTTTGCAGGTTCTTTGAAGCAGGAGATAGGCCTATAGGGTTAGGCCAAAGGAGTTGGCATCTTCCTTCTCTGCTGGGGGTTTCAACTTAGCAGTCCTTCTTCTTCTTTCAGGTCGCCAGGAATCTGGTGAGCTGGGTTCAGGGGAGCCCTTAAATACAATTTTGGGGGCGTTATAGGGGTCAGAGAGCAGTAGCCAGTGGCTGCTGTCCCTGAGGATGGCTACATCCTCCTTGTGTCCACTCCCTTTGGGGTGGGGGCACATTCCTATCCCTATTGGTCCCTGTCTTCCAGACCAAGATGGAGGATACTGCAGGGAGGGGGGGGTCAATTCCACTCTGGACACCTTAGGGGTGGTCCCAGCTGAAGTGGTCACTCTTCCTTGTTTTTCTTAAGTTTCCTGCTGAACTGGCCGCCAAAAGTGGGGCTTTTTCCGGGGGGGCGGGCATCTCCCCTAGCTGGAGTGCCTTGGGGCACTGTAACACGAGGCCTGAACCTTGCAGGGTGGAGGTGTGAAGTTTCTCCACCCAGAGCAGGCTTTGTTTCTGGCCTCAGGGAGCACAAAGTTCCTCACCCCATGGGGTAAGAAACTCGTCTGCTAGTGGCAGGCTGGCACAGACCTAGAGGATTGGGTAAAATACAGGGGGCATCTCTAAGATGCCCTCTGTGTGCATTTTTTAATAAATCCCACACTGGCATCAGTGTGGGTTTATTGTGCTGAGAAGTTTGATAGCAAACTTCCCAGTATTCATGAAGTCATTAAGGAACTGTGAAGTTCGTAATGACAAACTCCCAGACCATATACTTAAATATGCCACGCTGCACTTATAATGTCTAAGAATGGACTCAGACACTGTAGGGGCGTATTGCTCCTGCAGCTTTGCCTTCACCTGTGGTATAGTGCACCCTGCCTTAGGGATGGAAGGCCTGCTAGAGGGGTGACTTACCTATGCTACAGGCAGTGTTTTTTGGGCATGGCACCCTGAGGGGGATGCCATGTCGACTTTGCCTTTTTCTCCCCACCAACACACATAGGGGGTCATTCCTACCCTGGCGGTCATAGACCGCCAGGGTAGGTGACGGAGGAAGCACCGCCAACAGGCTGGCGGTGCTTCCGGGGGCATTCTGACCGCGGCGGTAAAGCCGCGGTCAGAAAAGGGAAGCCGGCGGTTTCCCGCCGGCTTCCCGCTGCCCCAGGGAATCCTCCCCGGCGGCGCTGCAAGCAGCGCCGCCATGGGGATTCCGACCCCCTTCCCGCCAGCCTGGTTCTGGCGGTTTTCACCGCCAGAACCTGGCTGGTGGGAACGGGTGTCGTGGGGCCCCTGGGGGCCCCTGCAGTGGCCATGCCACTGGCATGGGCACTGCAGGGGCCCCCTAACAGGGCCCCACATTGATTTTCAGTGTCTGCGTGGCAGACACTGAAAATCGCGACGGGTGCAACTGCACCCGTCGCACACCAGCAACTCCGCCGGCTCCATTCGGAGCCGGCTTCCTCGTTGCTGGTGCTTTCCCGCTGGGCGGGCGGGGGGCCTTTTGGCGGTCGCCCGCCCGCCCAGCGGGAAAGTCAGAATCACCGCGGCGGTCATTTTACCGCGCTGCGGTGTTCTGGCGGGGGAACTTTGGCGGGCGGCCTCCGCCGCCCGCCGAAGTTAGAATGACCCCCATAATCTGCAATGGCAGTGTGCATGTGTTTGGTGAGGGGAACATTAGGGTGGCACAACACATGCTGCAGTCCTTAGGGACCCTCCCTGGTCACAGGGCCCTTGGTACCACTGGTACCTTTTACAAGGGACTTACCTGTGTGCCAGAGGTGTGCTGATTGTGGAAACAATGGTACATTTTTAGGGAAAGAACACTGTTGCTGGGGCCTGGTTAGCAGGGGTCCCAGCACACTCTCAGTCAAGTCAGCATCGATATCAGGCAAAAAGTGTGGGGGTAACTGCAGTAAGTGCCAGTTTCCTACAGATAAAGTCACATATGTCCTTGGACATGATATTATTGATCTAGTATCATATTATTTCAAATTTCCTGTAACACAGGCAAGAAAAAAATTTGTTGGCTGATTCTAAATTAATTTATTCAAATTACTTTATTTCCCAACTAGCGTTAAGGGTTACGAATATTGGAAATAAAGAATTGATTTTAGATCAGTTTGGGGAATGAAAGATTGGCAAGTACAGGGCATTGATGCCTTATTTAAAGTAAGCCTGATTCCATTACAGATCATTTTTGGTAATGACACTATTTAGCAAAGAACTTGCCTAGGTTTAGTGAAAATTAAAGACATGAATGTGCCCAGTATCCCTGCAATTGCAAAATTTGACAATTGGCAGTCTCTGGTAAATTACACAGAAGTTCAGCTCAATGATATGGTCAGAAATGGTACAATTATTTCAACACTCTTGGCTCTAAATGTGTGGTTATTGTGGCCAGTGGACACAAATAGTTGTCATGCACATTTTATTAACTCTACACAAGGTTTTAAAGCAAGCAGACCGGACCCTTCTTATATCAAGGCTCAACATGCAGAGATTGTTACTACATAAGGGTAGGAAAGGTATGTCAGCAATGGTTCCAACATTCCACTTTGACAGCTGTAAAAGAGCACCTCTCTCTCCTCTCTGATGACACGGATTGTCAAGATTTCTTGTTAGTTCCTAGATCACCATGCTCTAAAAGATTCTTTTATGCAATATCCAATGAAATATGGAACCTTACGCTCATTTAAGGCAAATAGATTAGGGAAATTTATAGAAAGCATTAGCCATTGTTGATAATGGGATGAATACATTGTCCACTAGTATTTACACACTTAACAACATTGTATCATCTAAAATTGACATCATACAAAATGACATAATTATTTACAACATGGACAGAGTCAGCTTAGATCAATAGTGCAGTTGAGTTGGACACTGCAGATTCTGAGATCGAACTGCGTGCCCTGGAAGAACATGAACTCGAAAGAGTTATTTGTGTCTTTCACTCTAACACGCAAACAACAAATAGTGGCACAGAAAGATGCAACATATACAGCTCTAAACATGGAAAAGTTAGAAAAGTTGTCTTTCACAGTCGCTGAGAATCCATCAGTATTGTGATTAGTACATGTCCTGTGGACTTACAGGGCATACACTAGGTGTGACTCATTGATATATAGAAAATGGATTCTTCTACGTGGCAAAGACAGTTTTTGCTGCCATGTTTCACTATAGTGCATTTAAACTACAGCCTGGCCAAAACATATCGAGGCTCCTGACAAACCTATATGTTTTTCACATTCGTGGGTGGTGCAAGTATACACTGCAGCCCACATACAACATTTAACTTTCCATGCCATAAAGGCACTTTACAACTCTTTTATATGAAAGTTAAATAGGCCAAATAGAATACGAAGTTTCAAATAGGTTAACATAGAAAATATGCACCACAAAAAGCAAAAAGGTGGATCATCTGTTCTTTTGTGTGTGCAGGTATTACAGAACACCAGATCTTAAGTTTCAATGGGGCTGTTGTTGCCCTTTGATGCACACATTTAAATGTGGAAATGACAAGACATGGCTGAAGCAGCTCATCAGCTATTAGCAAATCCACACTCTGTTAGCAAATCCATGAACTTCATCTGTGATCCATATTGTACAGGACATGTTTTAGAGAGGAAACACTGGCTTTTCACTACTGTTTGGCAGTAGAAAAATGTAAAGACTCATAAAGCCAGCAAAAGTAGGGTCAGGGAAAAAAATCTCAGGTGACCATGCAGAAAATACTAATTTGCTACAACTATTTTTTCTTCTATCACTGGTCTAGCAAGGCCTTGCAGTGGACAAAGTTAATGATTATCTGTTGGCCCCTTCAGCATTTATGTGTTGACCTGATTAGCTATCTCTCTTTAAATCACTGGTTGACTCACATGTTTCCACTGAAGCCTTTCTACATGATGCAATGGGGCTTAGGGCTCATATTTCTCACACAGATGTTTTTTGAGCAAATGCACAACTGCTTACTGCAACTACTGATGCTTAAAACGGTATTCCTGATTGCCATCACCTCTGCATGCCACCTGGGTGAATGACAGGAACTCTTAGTGCAACCTCTCTTCACTTTATTCTTCCCAGGTAAATTAGTGCTGAGGACCCAAGCATCCTTTTACCCCTATTTGTGACACCTTTTCAAATTGGCCAGTTTACCACCCTGCCAACATTTTTTATGCCACCTCATCTTTGAAAAGAAGAGCGTCTCCATCAGCTGGACCTGCAAAAGGCTTGGAATTTCTATCTTGATGGTGCAAAGGACCATTCTAGGAATGATCAGCTGTTTGTGGGATTCTCTGAAATGAAGGAATGGAGGATGGTACTAAAACAAACCTGTTAAGATGGATAGTCCTCTGCATGAAAATCTCCCATGTGCTAGCCAGGAAGCACTACCTGGAGGCCTGAGGTTTTATTCCATCAGGGCCAAAGCCAGTACAGTGGTAGTGGCTAAGGGGTGCCTGCTTTGGACATTTACCAGGCTGTGATGTGGTTGTTGGTGCACCCAAAATACTACTGCCTTGACATTGAGGTCTGACAGGAGAGCCATTTTGCACACTTGGTCCTACAAGACTTCCTAATATGAGTCCACTTCTTGGGCCATCCACCTTTGGGTTGTGCAGCTTTGGTATGTTTTCTGGAGGTGAGGAATCTGTGGTTTGATGTTTCCATCAGAAGAAACAAGTTACTTCTCTTTGATAGTACTTTTTATGATGGATATTCTATCCAACTGCAAATGTCTCACTTCTCTCACCTCCCCGTTCTGTGGACTGGGCTCCTGCCAATTATAGTAGGATTCTGAGTTGGATTTTGGCACACTGTTCCCTAATATTTGTTTGAGTGATCCACGTCTGAGGCAGAGGAAATGAAAGCTTAAGAAACTGTTATCAACGTGAAGGATTGGCGCTTATATACAGCTCTGCTCCACCACTTCTGGGGCGGTGTAGAGTCACGTCAGAGCCACATGACATCACCTATTGGTGCGTAGGAGCATTGCTAAAAACGTTTTTGGATCCAGACTGGCATCTGGTGATATTTTGAAGATGAGGAATCTGTGATTACAATATCCACAAGCTAAGTTATTGGTGTCCTTGATATGGGTGGGTTAAAGATGCAGGATGTGCCTTGAGGCTTTGATATTGAACCTGGACGAGGGTGATCTGGGCCTCCCGGACCTTCACCTATATTATCTGGCGGGCCTGCTCCAGTATGTGACCCTGTGTTGCAAGGATGATCCCAACTGGAAAAAAACATTATTGGAAGGCTCAGTGATACCGGATGAGCTCCCCAGGTTATTTATGCACGGTTCCAGACTCCCAACAGGTGCCCTCCTTGACGTTTCTCAGGTCACCCGGGCATGGGAGGGGGCAATCATGCAGGTCCTGCGACAGCACCCTATGCGAAGCTCCTCCCAATTTGGTGGCTGCACCCATTCCTCCATATAAGGGAGTTTAAGGATATGTTGAGGTGGTTGAAGGGCGGTTGTCAGAGAGCAGGAAATCTGTTTCAAATCAGCACCTTGATGTCCCTGGAAGAATTCGGGATTCATGTGGAAAAAGGTCAAAGGTAATTCATACAATACGCAAGGGTGTCACGTACGACTCAGGAGATCTGGAGGACTTTCCCGGAGGAATTCAACAAATCTTTATACAGACTATATTAGATCCCGGTTCTACCAGGGGCCTCCTTTCCTGCCTTTATAAGGCTCTCAAGAAAGACAAACAGATAGATGTGCCGCTGGTACAAAGTGCTTTGGATGCAGATTTAGATGGACCATTCACTGATTAGGAGTGGGGCCGAGCCAAGGCACAAGTGCAAGAGATGGAAAGTAATGCTAGGTTTAAATTGGCACAATTTTACTGCCTACACAGTGCATACCTGACACTGCAGCAGCTAAATAGAAGTTATCCGACGTGCCGCGAAGAATGTGCTCGCTGTGGCATATCCCCGGCCACATTTGGTCATGTCGCATGGGACTGCAGGAGTTTACAGTCCTTCTGGACTGAGATCATAAGGAAGCTGGGTAGAATGACAGCAGTAAAGATGGAGTTGACGATGCATTAGGTCTAATGCCTCTCCCTAAGAAAGGCAGGAAAATGCAGTACAGATTTGCCCAACTGGGGCTAGTACTTGCTAGACTGCGAGTTGCCATTCATTGGGCCAGCCCGACCCCTCTGACATGTAGAAAGTGGCAGACTGACTTCCTGGAATGGGTAGTGGCAGAAGAATGCAGACTCTGGAAGGTCCGAACGGACGAATATGCCGAGCGAGATCTGGAGCTCTAGGAGCCATGGTGGACCGCCTGAGGTAGGTAGACACAGAGCTAACTGCTAACTTGGCCCCAAACTCACCCAGAGATGGTGCAAGCGTTGCGCAGGAAATGCCGGTTGGGTGGATGTGCCTGGAAGAACTGGGTGGGGCACCCAGGACCCCAACAATGAGGAGTAAAACTATGGGAATGTTGTAGATGAGTGCTTGCATGTAGACGATAATAGCTGGAATAATGTATGCGTGCCATTACTCCACCTGTATTCTGCGACACGTGGACTTTTCTGCCACTGGTGAGCTGGATTATCCAGTGTGAAGGTTGATAGCAAGACCCTTCCCCACCGCCTTTTTTCTCCCCGCTCTAAGGGGCCACAGCCCTACACTTTGACCTCCCCCACTGAGCGAGAGGCTACGAGATCTGCTGCTGCAACGTATGGGACACTGCATGAGTAATGGAGGGAATTTGCTGTATTATGTTGCCTTCGGTTGAGGCTTTTGTAATGCCAGTTGCATTCACCTGAATAAACACATTTAAAAAAAATACATCCACCAGAAAGAGTGTTACTGAAGGTAAGTAACTTGTTAATTTTGCTTATTTCTACTACATAGGAGCTGTACTTTATTATTTAAAGAAATATAACTAATTATCCTTGCTGCTAGTGAGCAAAAAAGATTTAAGGAAGTGCAATGCTTGCTTACGTGACTTTAACACAATCTAGTCTTCCCTTAACATTGTCCAAAAAGTCTATTTCACAGCAGTCTGGTTTCAAACTCTGAAAGTGGCCGGCTCTGCCAGTAGGGGGCGGTTCCTCCTACAGAGCGGAAGTGGTTCGCCCTGCATGCTGCGCTTGCAGCAGGCAAACAGAAATAAATAAAATGGCATAATAATGCCATTTTATTTGCCCTCACGCTTGAGATGTGTACAACACAAGCGTAAGTGCATGGGGTGGGGCTGCATCAAGCAATTGCACAATGACTGCTGCCCTTTTAATGCGCATGTCATGTTGGCCGGCTGTCTAGCTACAGCCAGCCTGACATGCGCACTGTAGACCTAGCAATCCCAGGGCTGTCAAACAGCCAGGGATGGCTGGCACAGGCCCCCAGTCTCAAAATGAGTGCTGGATTAGCCTGCTCTCACCAATCCTGGAGCTGCTGTCATGCTGAAAACAGCAAGAGAGCAGCTCCACGATTGGTTGGAATCCCGTTCCACAGAGCAGGAAGGCTGTCCTTCCATTTCTGCTCGTGGACCAGGAGAGAAGTGCTGCACCGGGGGTGGGGGAGTTGGGCTGCAAATATGGTGAGTTTGGCGCAATCGCGCCCCACTATATTTTAGACCTGCAGACCCGTCTAGAGGCACCTGCCCCCCCAAATAAATGTTAGATTGTACCACAACCACTAGGTACAGCACTTGCAGCATGTACCGATGCCAGATGAGCTGTCACTATTCCGACTAGGCAGAGCTTGGTGGGGGAATGTGAAGAGAGGATTCACCACCGTTAGGACCTGTAACTAGCCTGCATGGTGAGATAGCGGACGCCAGTACAAACCTCCTCCCTTGCCGTTCAGACCTCATGTGGCTTGCACACTCAATGGCTGATTACTGATAGGATGCAGGAAATTGTGTTCAGTAATTCTAAAATGCCCCGCGTGGGAATTCAAAACATTAAATAAACTCAAGTGAAGTATCTGAAATGTGCCATATTTAGACCTAAACACTCTTGTTTTGCATGCAAAATATATTTCATTATAACCCAAATGACCAGAATGGCCAAACTATTATTATGAGACAACGCTTGTCTTAGTTTTTATGGTGCTTGTTGCTACACAATTGCTGCTGCTTGCCTAGAGCCACACCACCAGGTTTATCTGTTATTAGAGATCGAGCATAGTGGCAAAGTTAGCCTGTCAGTATTGACACCTCAGTCGTAGCGGGGAGGTATGTATTTTCATTTACAAATGAAGTTTAAGATCAATACTTCAAGTAAAATTGTATTATGTGCTCGGCCTTGTAAATGATAGTTAAACCACCTACATGGGTGAAATACATTGATTCATTTAGTAGCCATAAATATCTGCGTTTTTCATTCTAAACAATGACCTTCATTTGTGCTCAATCCCTGCTAATCTGTGAGAAAAAGATAGTCTAGAGGTTCTGTCTTTCCCTCACCTGCCTAGTGGGCACTCATCCGGGTCCGGGCCACGGGTAGGCAGACAGTGTCACAGTCCCTCTGCCACCAGACCTCCACCTCTGGGTTCCACTGCTACACACTGGAAGGGTCAGTGGTCCTATGCAGTAGGGACCCCCCCAAGTGTACCAAAGGGGGAGCCTCCACCTAGGACCTGAGGTCCGCACAGGCCTGTCCGCTGCACGTTTGCTCCTCATCTCCACTCCTGTATCCGCCTCTCAGCAGGGGTTCCACCAGACACCAGTGCCTCCAGGGTCTGAGATGCCGTACCTCTCCTTGTGCACCTGCTGTTTTCCAGGCAGGCCGGCTTTGTCCCCGCCAGCCCCAGGGGAAGTTTTAGAGCTGTAGCAGTGCCCCAATTTTATCCAGCCTGGCCACACTCACTTCGCAGCTGTCTCTGTCGCACTGCACGTCAGAGGAAACCACCACCATTTTTCAGCAGTCCACTTGTGCCACACCGCCCTCAGATACCTTTGCTCCGGTACCAATACTGGCTTGTGATGCTGATATTTCAGGATCGATTTCAGGCCGATCCAGAGCTCCACTTTCATGCTGCTGCCATCTTCGACGGCCTCTAAAGACTCCTGTTCGGTAACTCCAAATTGAAGTTTACTCAGCTGGGAGGATAGTATTTGTCAAGTGTGTGAAGTAGAAGGAATAACCTTGCTACAACTCCCAGGCGGCACTTTTTGTCTTCCTCCAAACACCAGACCAGTGTTCACTTGTGCAAAGACTGCTGTTTGGCAACTCTCATTTGAAGTGTACTCACCTGGCAGGATACAATTTGCTAAGTACTGGAAAGTGGGAGTGACATGACTGCAAAGCCCAATGGGCCCTGTTACTCTAACTCCCACCACCAGCACAGTGGTCAGTTGTCCAAATACCCTTGTTTGTCAACTCTCAGATGAAGTATACTCACCTGGGAGTGATCAAGCACAGATCATGCCCACATCAGAGACACAATCAGTCAAAATAGCTCTGTCCTGACATGATAAACCAATATGAAATATTTGAGGACATTAATGATACCTTTCCCAGTGTGTATAAAAAGTATTCATAAGGCCTCAAGATGCCTCACCAGATTGATATAGGCAGCAGACACATTCACACTGCACTGTGCATATGATGTCTCCAGTCACATATACAACAACGTCCTGGGTTTGCCTGCATCACACTAAACTAGACTTCCAATGGGTAAAGCCATATCTTGCCTAGCCCTGTTTGCCTGCACTTGTGGCAAGATGTAATTTTCAGGCCATCCTCCCAAGTGCAAGTGATCTTCCCATTTCAGCAGCTATTAGAGTTAAAATGAATTGGCATGCTTCACACATATCATGTCAATACCCCCAATACCATGGTTACTTGCCACAACAGCATTAACTAAAAATTAACTTTATATAAGGTCTCTGCTTACTGTAACTCAAACCCGTTTGAGGTAGATTTCACAATACAACCAGTAATATTGTACGTTTTACATCAACAGGTCGGGCCCACAGAAGCCACAGAACAAACTGCACTACACCCCTAGATGACGCCCTCAGTGAAGAAGACATTCCTGGACGAGAAGGACAGTTCTGGCCCATCTAGGCAAACTGATCAGACAGCAACAGTGAGTCTCCCTGTGCTCACATCAACACCTCCCAGCCCGGTTGCCTCAACATCACAGGTAACCATTTACCCCCAGCCTGTTTCCCGAGCACTGTATCTACTATCTTGTGCCCCTCAGTCCTGGATCCTGGGTTGCAGCTCAACACTTCTGACAATGAGGGTCCATATTCAAGTTGAAGAGGGCACCCTGTGGCAAGGGCACAGGCCCGTGGGGGTAGGGTGCGTGGGAGGGATGCTGTGGGTCAGTGTGGTGAGGCCACTGGGGCTGCTGTCGGCCAGGACACCATCAGCCGCGTCTTGCAGGTCTATCAGGAGTCCCAAGGCGTGAATGGCGAGGCGAACTCCAGGAAATCAAGCAGCTACAGAGGGACATGCACAGAGCCGCGAGGGAACAGATGGAGGCCCACAATACCAACATGGCCTCCTTAACAGGAGTGCTGAGGGACATTCACATCACCGTGGGCTTTTCAACAACAGTCTACCCCTTCTTTTGGCTCATCAACACCATGCACATCAACATCGGTGCCAGCCACTGGAAGGAAGGCCCTGCCAGAGGAAGAACCAACCCGAGACACCCCCTGCCTCTGTAGTAGCAGATGCCTTCCCCACCCCGCAAGCGGGGATGCCCAGCTAAGAATCCAGGAGGTGCAGATGGCAAGACACCCACTACTGCCGGCAAGTGACCTCTTCCTAAAAGATTTCACTCTATTGACTGATCCTCAACCACCTACCAGCTCCAATGGGAGGAGTACTCTGGACTTTGGACTCCCAGTGATGTGGCATCTACTCCAGTGATTTCTTTCACCAAGTCTGACCCCTTCATTTTACATTTTTGTTGCTTTCTGTCCAAAATGTATTTACTGTATTAGCATTTTAATAAATTTACCCATCAGAAACTCATTGCTTGCTTTATTATCAAATTTAGCTATGTAGAGACCATGTGAACCATACGATGAAGATACAAGCTATTTGTGCAAGCATGTTTCGGGTACACAGTGTCCAGCTCAAGATTACAACCATTACACACCAACACATTTGTACAAGCTTCTGGTAAAAAAAAAAAAATTACATTGTTCGGCACAGAGGCTGTCAATATGTCTGGACTTTTAGAAACTAGAATGAGTGACGCATATTGAGTAAATTAACATATTTCAAGGTGCAGACCCCCAGAACACGTAAGGAAGGGATTTGTCAGACATTGTCCTGTAGAATAGGCAAACATTAAAGTGGTTGGCGTCAACAGCTTGAGCCTTATCACATACCACACCAAAGTAATCCAGCATCACATAATCCAAGACACAGACAGATGGCAGTACAACAGTCCCTGATCATAGGGACATCATAATCCAATGTTCATGCATCTGGTGGTATGACAGAAACATATATCAGTGTTGTGGCCAGGCACTGTGGTCTGCAATGATGAAACACATACAGCTATATACAGGTCATACAAAAAGAATGTTTAGCCAATGTGAAGCCACTTGGACACAAGACACAAAACAAATGCAATTTGCTCTTCTGTACCTCCACTCAAACACTCTGAAAACTGTCTTGGTACAGGTTTCATACATCCAAACTCTGCAACCTTGATTACCTGGATCAATCCATGCCCACTTTGTATGTCAGAACAGCACCAGCTACCTGCCAATGTCACAACTCTGAAATACCCACATGAAGATGCTATGGTGAAGGTACCTGTACAGAGAACAAAACAAGGAGTATAGGCCTCAAACCATACCTGTGACACAGCCACATAGGAAACAACTGGAAAACAAAGTACATTGCAAAGAAACTGCCACAAAAAAGCAACATCATCAAGGTGAGGATGTGTCTCAAGCAATCTTATCAGGCAGCCTTTGACTGAATATTGCAGAGTATCGGCTCCCTACCTGTTTCTAAAACACTCAACTCCACACACTTGCACAACTACAGTTCATTGCACAGTCGCTGTCATTACACCACATGACATACAGTCACGACAAGTAGCTGTTGATGAGATCTTCCCCCAAGTCAGCTTCTTCCTCTTCACCACTGTCATCCTCACTTGGCATTTCAGGAGTTTCACCCAGTGGTACTGCAGGATCCCCCTCCTCTGGAACGTATGAGATATTTCTTCGCAGAGCGATGGTTTGGAGCATGCAGCATGCCATAGTGATATGAAACACTTTCCTGTATGAGTAGAGGAGGGCTCCACCAGTCTTGTCCAGACTGCAAAATCTGGCCTTCATGAGCCCAAAACCACCTCAACTGGCCGCCGTGTTTTTTAATGGGCCTCATTGAAGCGGACTTCCCCTGGCGTAGTTGGATTCCTCTGCAACGTCAACAACCAAGGACTGATTCGATGTGCGGAGTCTCCTGTCAAGGAATGTGACGTAAGTGCAACAATGAGTCACTCACATCATTATTGTAGCACATGGCATTGCACACACACAATCAGGTTAGATGTCACTTACCAACAAGCCAGGCCCTCACTGGGTGCAGCTGTGACATCAGCTGGGGTATGGTGCTTTTCCGCATTATGAAGGAATCATGAGCTGATCCTGGATAACGGCCACAGACGCATGAGATGTAGAGATCCGCCAAACAGACAACTTGCACGTTGCTGTTGCAATAGACTTGTTCAGTAGCCTGCAGTGACCTTAAGCCAACATATGTGCCATCAATGTGGGAGGCACGCAAAACCATAGAAGTCAGCCTTCACATTGGCTAAATCCTCACGTTGGGGGAACCTCATATAGCTGTCAATGTGTTTAAACATTGTTGAGACGAAATCCTTCAATACCAGACTGAACATAGGATGGGATATGCCAGCAGATAGGGCCAGTGTATGTTGGAATGACCCTGTGGCAAGGAAGTGCAATACTGACATGACTTGTACAATGGGTGGTATGCAGGTTGGATAACTAGTAGCTGACATCAGATTTGGCTCCAACTGATGGCATACGTTCACTATTGTTTGCCTATCCAGGTGGTATAACATAATAATATGCTGCTGCTCCATGGTCTGAAGGTCTGGTAGTGGACACTAGACAGGAGGTTGTTGCATCCTCCCTCTCCCAGGGTACTTATGTGTGACAAGACATGATTTGGAACATTAGTCAGTGTGTCCACAGCAACTTACATGATGCATTCCTACAATATCACATGACAAAGCATTTCTGACTGGAGAGATCTGATTCACAGTACACATCGCAGCTGGAAATACACAGGGGTCACATGGGACCCCCATGGTTGCCAACACGTGTCCACAACATAGATTTGGACCAAACTCAAAGATGTGTTGCACAATTGCCCCTCAAAATGTGACTGTATATTCCGACCGCCAAAAAGACTGTTGGCAGTCTGGACCAAGCTCCGCCATTAAATGCCACCTGTGCCCTGCAACACACTACACTAGTGGTTGTGTATGAGGACCTACCTGACAAGAGAGAATAGGGATGTTTGTGATGCTAAAAAACATATTTTGTATGTGTGGTGCAGTTTACAAGGCCAAATACAGCATTTCTGGAATCCTGACCTACTCTAGTGGACATTAGGAACTTCTCACGACCCTTGGTGGAAGTTGTCAGTGCGGTTTCAGCCACGGCAGACACAGCCTTAGGCTAATGTTGACTGTGGTGGTCGCAGTCCAATGGATGTGTCCACCAGCGGTGATGACCTCGTACGTGGCGGACGTGACTGCCATGTTGTGCAAATTCACTAACTTGACTCTTGACACTGCTGCCACCAAAGCCTCCACTACCTGATCTGCTGTGTGTCACCTCTGGGAGCAATCATGCAGCATCCAGCAGGTGATAGAGCCCCTGCCTTCTCTCCAGAGGAGCTTGAGATGCTTGTTGATGAGGTTCTACCCCTTTATGAACAGCTCTTTGGCTCACCAAATTAGCAGGTAAAAATCTAATAGGCACAATTGATTCTGTTCAATACCATCCTTTCCCTCCTCCCAGGCTACAGTGTGCTGCTGTGTGTCAGTTAGACGTCTTGTACGCCTGTTTTGTACAGTCTGTGTGGCATCAGTGGGATGTACATCGTGCAGGATATTGGTGGCCAGTACTATATGTTCAGTTCAGTCACATTGAGTTGTGTGAGGTTTTTGGGATCCTAGATCCTCCTTGTGTTGGATGCACATAACTAGGTAAGGATAATGTACTGCCACCCACTGACTTTCTTCATGGTTGTTGTAAATGTTGGGCAACATGTATGTGCATGACAGCATGAGCTGTGAATGCATCTTGTATGAGTCATTTGAGGATCTTGTAAGCAATGTTTATAGTACTACAGATCTTTCAACCCACATCTGGCCTTGCCAAACTGTAATCTGGAATCCATATTCTGATTCACTCTGCCCTTCAGGTTGCCACTCACACCACATGCCAAATTGCTGATGGCCACATGATGTACTGTCATGCAATTGATGGAAATGAAGTGACATGTACGGTATGTATGCTCAGCCTGCAAAGACCAGGACCTGTCAAATGTATAGTCCAGTACGGGACATAGTCCAGGCTGGGGTGCAGTCACTGTGGCTATGCAACTATGGCACTGTGCCCACTCCCTGTATACAGGTACATCCTGGCATGTGGACAATATGATGCACTAGTGGCAAAACTTGCCCTGAATGCCTCCGTATATTGACTAAATTAGGAATGGGTACTGAGGTACATCCCAGAAGTAGTCCATATGTGCATTTTTTCATCATTGTCAATGTGTGGTTTTGTCTCATGACAGGTCCCTTACTCCCACAGCTCTGTTGCCACATTCACATAGGTAATATTTGTCCTGTACAGGCTTATTGGACTAATGACAGTCCCACAGTGCAGACAGTGTGTTGATTCCTGGGAGGCCATGAAATGTGAGTCAGTCCCTTTGTCACATAGCAGAAATTGTACAATGCATACCTTTGTATGTTGGATGCCATCTCTGTAGGATAGAGGCATTTGTCCAATTGAGTGTTCTGTGGTACAGGTACATACCAAAGAACCCAACCCCTGAAGTGACATGAGTCTGCATTTGGTAGGTCACATTCCACATCACAGTACATGTTGCTGGAGCATGGGCTACCTGATGTCAGTAGGCCTGCTTAGTCATTGTAGGCCCTGAGCAGGGTAGTGGGTTGGTCTGCAGATAGATGTATATGTCTGTAGTCAAGCCCTTGTGCTTATGGGCTTGTGTGCTTTACACTTGTGGTGTGTTAACCAATTTCAACTTGGTGTTTCTGACGTGTGTGACTCAATCATTTGTGCCAGAACGATTGTAATCTCTTGATTTGTCTTTTTCATCCATGCAGGTAAATGCCAATCAGAAGAAGCAGATATGGGGAACCATCACCCGGTAGGTGCAGACCCTGGGGGTCCACAGCCGGCGGAGTACTCACTGTCGCAAGAGGTTGGAGTACCTGAAAAGCTGGGCCCAGAAGATCGCTGAGGTCCAGTTGGGGCTGTCCTCCCATCGTGGGCAGGGCGCACATAGGACCATGGCCCACCTAATGGCCAGCATTCTGGAGGTGGCCTACCCAGACCTTGATGGGCGTTTGAGGAGAGCACAACAGCCACAAGGGGGTGAGTACCGGGCATAATCCTGCCTCTCATATTGCCAAGTTAATGTGTTAGGTTCTGACATCTCCCCCTGACAATTAGGGATGTGCCATGTGTGACACAGTAGATGAGTGACTGTTTGTGTAGATATGTCATGTGTGTGCCTTGCCTATTGGCCCAGGGACCTAGGACACAACTGTGTACAATCCACAAACAATTTGCTCTCCAGGGACAACATTTGGCTGCGTACATTGATCAATTTAGTACTGTTTGTTTTTGTAGTGGTTGTAAATTATATGCAACAGACCACTACTCCTCAGTGTTACAGGCCAAAGGAAATGAAGTGATGGATCACTGTCCTCAGTCATGTTTCTGGTCAAATGAGTATAGTGGCATCTGCCATCCAGAGGCTTCTTGTCTTCAGTGTGAAGGGTGCTTGTGCTTCACTACTGTCTGTAATGTGAAGATGGCCAATGTGACGGAGCATACATTGTTCTTTGGGTCAGCTACATAGCAATACTTTCCCTTGGTAAGTGGGGAAGGACCATTGACATGATTTGTTTGTCATCACTGTAGCCAGCATTCCTTGTGCCTACATATTAGCATGTGTCACTTTTTCTTTTGACAAAATGTGCATGCTGCTGTTTCATTCATGGTCTGCTTGTGTTCATGGGATGATTCATGTATTCCCTCACATAAGTGCATGCTAACCTGTGTGTGGAATAGGACATTTGCAATCAGAGTACATTTTATGTAGTGCCACAGACAAGTGTGTCACCATTGATTGTTGGCGGACACATACCCATAACCGTCATTGCATGTCATTTGGCATGTACAATTGCAGTAGCAATGAGGGACAAGACATGCACGACTAGATTTTGTAGCCACAATGTGCATTTCCAGGCCATTGATGTGCCATCATTCAGCAAAGTGCACTGCACATGTGTAATGGGGGATGTTTGTGACCTGACTGTTGGCATGCATCATGGAGTGACTTGCAGTTATGTTGAAATCACATGTGGCTGGGTACAACCATTCATCCACAGCCATCTGGGTTTGCAGGACCAAAATGGAGACAGTGATGTAGCTTCCCATTGGGCAACATGTTGATGGCCTTCTACAAGTACTTGCTAATCTCTGTGTCTCTCCAACATACAAAGGACTAATGGTGTACACTAATGCAATCGGAGTATGTATTTGTAAGGGGTGCCAGACGTTAGTAGTGTTTCCCCTGGGGCTTGCTGATTTATTGTGTTGTGGATTGTAGGGACATATCTCCCTGTCATTTTTCACATGATGTCTACAGTGTGCATTTCCATGCCAAATGTGTGGCATATCAGAGCAGCATTGCTACTACCTCCATGACTCCATGCAGACAAATTTCACTTCGTGAAGTGTCCATTGTTGATATGTTTCCACTGTGACATGAGTAATTCCATGTCAAATGTTGTCAGCAACACAACATGTTCTGGGAGCATCATGTCACATTGTTGTGTTATTTGTATGTGATAGATACATGTCTACATGACCTTGTGTGGGATCTGTGGGAATGCATTTGGCATTAGGATACTATTGTATGACAACAGCTAACTGAGGTATGGTCATGAGGCAAAGAAGGTGCTGTGCTCTCCTACTTGTACAATGGTTACTTTTGCCATTCGTTTTTTGTTGTGCTTTTCTTAAATGCTTCCTTTCTATTGGTGCATTTTTCTAAATGTCCCTCCCTTTTTTAGCTTAGTTCCCTCACAGGCGATTTCACTAAGAGAACCTTTTTGTTGCCCATCACAATACGTTCACGCTTCTTCCTAGTACAGCGATAGATGACCCCCTCCTCCAGTCTGGTTTTGGTTTTGCGGTTAATCCCAGCCGCAATCCTTTCTCCACGCGGCTTGACGCCGTGCTTCAAGTTCGAATGTATGTTTAGTTAACTGCTTCTAAACGCTGTGCAGCGATAGTTTCTTGTTTGGTTTCAAACCCTTTTAAAACTAATAATGGGTGTGATAAATTACTTGGTTCCACATTTAAGCACACAGTAGCGAGTACCAGAGCAGAGCTGTGGAGTGTTTTTAGGCCTTGTTGATTGTTCTACCGCAGAAAGTATTTCATTACCACAAAGGTAATACTATTACAGCAGTAACAAGTCCACTACCGCGGTCTCAATGTGATTCCAGCAGCGGCCATGCTTTTTCAGCAGTGGCAGTACCATCACAGCAAATATAATGCCACAACATCAGTGGTCTTCCATTTGCACTGCAGTGGTCTTTCCATGCCTTCCCTGGACCTGCGTGTGGTATATTATGTGTCTTTGTAGAACATTGTCCCCATGAGGGTATCCAGGTGCTGACATTGGTCTTGCATAGGCCTCATCCGTTGTGCATCTATGCAGTGAAAGATGTACATTAGCAGTGCTGGCAGAGGTGGGTCCATTGCAGGGCACCCTTCCGTTGAATGGCTCACAGCAGCAGTTGGTTGAACAGGTCAGAACTTGTGATCTCTTGACTACTGAACCACAAATGAAGGGAGGCTGGTCGACCGATCAAGTTATCAGGGATCTTTGCATCCATTTAGGTTTTGTGCTATGAGTGCTGTTTACCGTTTCTACTTTAAGTTTATAGCACTGGCATTACTAGATCACGTAAAAAAATGTAGAGCTCTTGAAAGCTTTTTAGGGAGAAAGCTACAGTTCGTGTAATCGCAGTCATGTCCATGCTCCACAGCAAAAGCACAACTTGTAAATTAAACTGAGTACATTTTGGAATGAAGCACCTCTCGGTTCATCCTGGCAAATGTCACCAAGTAACTACTGTGCAGTGTGGCCATAACAGCTTCGGCATAATAGACAAATGGTTGTAGCAAGGGTGCAATGCAATGGCCGAGAAGAACTTCAACAACTCACAAGGTTAATATGCTTTTGGGAAGGCCCTCCTGTTGAGATACAAAAATGTTGATTACAGCCCAGCTGACAGGAACGTGCTTCATTTGTCATCACAGCTTGCTCTTGTGTCAAGGCTCACGTGCTCCACCAGAACCTTCAGATAAACGTGTTAGTGCATGGGTGTGGCATTGGGTGTGGAGGGCAAATGTAAGTGAGGTGGAGCTGCAATAACAAAGGACGTCACGTCAAAACATAATCTGGCAGGGAAAGAACTGTGGGTAAGAACTGATTTTTTTGAAGGGTGTCAAATAACACTATTAACATTCTTCATTTGTTTCCCGCAGGTATTCATTTTGTATTGGTTTTTATTTGTCACTTCTCTTAATAAGAGGCTGCACGACTAATGGGAGTGGTTTGTGCATTGCTACAACCCTTTATCACTCTTTTTTACATATGACCGTAGCTGAATAATTTATTTCACTAACATTTTTTATTAAATAGCAATATGACTGCACTGCAGTACAGCATACATCTCAATCTCAAAACCAAGTTACAATAGGTACCAGCCCGACAAGAGTACAGCATCGCAATCCAAACCACCCTAGCAAGGTGCTGTGGTAAATCAAGTCTTGAGCTTCCCCATCCTCCTGTCTGCTCCCTCCCGGTGAATCACTCACCTCCCCTATATGTGTCCCACCCTTCCCAAATTTTGATTCCTTTTTTTGGACATCCCCTGCTCTGTTGATTACTCTTTCCGCCCCCTGCACCAGTCCAGGTATTACTGCCATTCCTGTACACTGGGTGGTGCCCCTGCTCCCCAAGCACAAGCTATATTGCGCTTGGCTACTATAGCTGCCAGTGCTACCCATAGCCCCTGATACTTCAGCCCAGTTTCCTTCTCCACTATGTTGCGGAGAACGTCTCAGACACAGCAATGTGCCGAATTGCGACCATCCTAGGGCTCTGCTTCTCTTTAGCCCAGTCTTTGTCTTCGAATGTTACCAGATCTTCCTCCTATGCAGTATGGAGGGGCTTCACTGGGTCGGGGGAATTTTTCATCAGTTTCCTATAGATCACATAGATGGCCTTTGTCTCTAATGGATCAGAAAGGAGGTGGTCCTTAAGGGGGGCTCACTCCGGCAAGTGCTCGCCTTCCAACACATGCTGGCTCAGAGCATGCTTTAATTGCAGGTATCGGAATCATTCAGCTTCCGTCATATCATATTCTTGCCGGAGAACATTGAATGTTACCAACGCCTGTCCTCCCCAGATATCACCCTGGTGATCTATCTGCAGTAGAGACCATCTCCGAAATCCACCCTGGGCCCTGAGCTCTCCCAGTAGCAGTAGATCAGTGAAGCATGAAAGTGTTCAGTAGTCAGTGTGGACCTCCACCCCAAATAGCGTGTGCCTTCGTTCCATACCCTCACAACCATTCCTGTGTGCACCCGCAACATTTTCACACTTGAACAGGTATGCAAGGTAGACTCACAGCCCTTCCTTCCCATCGCGTCTCTGTCTACTGGAAATGCTGGTCCCCCCTGATCCGCAAAAGCCCAGTCATAAATGGCCACCAATTATGTCGCTCAAGCATAGGGAGTCCTGGACGGCCAGGCCCCCCTCACAAACCCCTTGGTTCACCATTTGCAACGCTATGCGGGAGTAACTTCCATCCCACAGCAACAGCCTAACTTCCATATCTGTTTGTTGAAACACTGCTGTAAGGATTTTTTTGAAAGGCATATAGGAGCTGCGGTAATGTCATCATTTTATCTAGGGCGGCTCGCCCCATTAGTGAGAGAGGTAGGGCCCTCTAGTACCCCACGTCTCTATGGAATCTATTCAGTTGAGGTTGAAGGTTCCTCAGGAGGACGCTTTTCTGATTCCAGGTGACATACACCCCCAGATATATAAAGCCCTCCTGACTGAGTGGTGCGGTACAATCCATGGACAATGTGGGTGGAGCGCCCACAACCAATGATTTGTCCCAATTGATTTGATAAACAGAATGCCCCCCGAAGATGCGGTGAATCTGCATTATTCTATCAATGGACCAACAGGGGTTTGTGACATATAACAAGATGTCATCCAGGTGCAAAGAAATATGCTCCTCCTATGCTCTGCCAGATCCTATACCTCAGATGAAAGGGTCCTATGGATCTAGGCTGCCAGGGATTCAAGTGCCAGTGCAATTAGAATAGGGGAAAGCGGGCACCCCTGTCGAGTGCCCATGTGCAGGGCAAAGGGCCTGGAGAGCGCGGTATTGACCCGTACCTGGATACAGGATCC
Source organism: Pleurodeles waltl (assembly GCF_031143425.1). Lineage (NCBI taxonomy): Eukaryota > Metazoa > Chordata > Amphibia > Caudata > Salamandridae > Pleurodeles > Pleurodeles waltl. The sequence continues at coordinate 1,364,796,056 of NC_090446.1, forward strand.
AGTCCCTAAACTGTGGCCGAATCCGAACTTCTTAAGAGTGGCGAAGATGTAGGGCCATTCTACACTGTCGAAAGTCATCCTGACCTCCAGGGACAGGAGTGCTGCCTGTTCTCCACTCGTGTTGTTTGTCAGATGGAGAACCCCGTAAAAGTGCCTCAGATTCAGGCGAGTGCTTCTTTGTGGCATGAAGCCGGATTGGTCCGGGTGTATCAGCTTGATGATTACTGCACGTAGTCTGATTGCCAAGATCTTCGCCAGGACTTTGACCTCTGTGTTGAGTAGTGAGATGGCCGTATAGGAGGCACACTCTTCTGGGGGTCTGTCATTTTTCAGAATCACCACTATGGTTGTGGCCCTCTGATCTGCCAGCAGCAGTTCCACTTTTCCCACCTCCTGAAACATAGCCAGCATATTTTTGGCCACCTTGCTCCCCATGCATATAAGATACTCCACTGGGAACCCATTAGCCCCGCCGCCTTGCCCGATTGTAAACCACGCAACACCAAGGCGACCTCCTTAGTCAGCTCCCCGTCCAGGGTTTCTCTGTCCTCCTCTGAAAGCCCCAGCAGTTGAATATCTGTCAGGAAGTCCATACAATCATCCTAAATCACCTGGGTCACTGAGGTGTGCACCTACTCGTAGTGTGTCACGAATGCCTCTGCAATGGCGTCATTCGACGAGCAGAGAATTCTCTCCCTATTTCTTATCTCTTTGCTGCAGGACAGTTCCCGGTCCCTTTTGTCCAGCCATGCAAGCAGTTTATTGGCCTTATCGCCCATGTCATACAGACGCAGCTGGGATGCCAGTGAGTGAGCACAGATGTGTTGTTCTACCAACTCCTGCAGCTCCTGTCTCTTAAGCCGCAGCTGGTGCAGGAGACCATTATTCTCCCCCTTTCTCGCTGATGTCAGGCCTCAAGGGCTTCAATTTCCTGTTCAAGCACTGTGCCCTGCAGTTGGTGCTCTATTTTCTTACCCCCTTTGAGGTCCTGTGCGTGTCCCCTATTAACAGTTTTGAAGTCCTCCCACAAGATACAGGCTGAGTCAACAGAACCTTGATTTTCCTTAAAGTATTGTTTGGCCCTCACTCTCAGTTTATCCCTGAAGGACTTGTCTTTCAGGTGCCATGGGCCTAGTACGGCAGGGTGTATGATTGTGTGGGGCCCACCAGTGTAATACCCACGGGGGAGAGATCTGTGATCCCTTTCAGGTAGTGTGTGGCCCCCCTAAACCTCCCAACGTCTGCCCATCTGGTGAGCAGATAATCCAGCTTCGAGGAACTGCCATCAGGTAGTGAATAGTATATGAAGTGCCTCATCCCAGGGTTGTGTTTCCTCCTCAGGTCTGCTAAGCTGAATAAATCAAGAAAAGCCCGCAACTTCTCTGAAGTATTGTGCCCATTCGCTTGTGACTCTCTGAACAACACAGGGTCGGCTACCAGGTTCAGGTCGCCCCCAAGAATGAGGAGCCCCGGCATCATGTCCAATGGCAGGGTACCAGGGTCTGTAAGGACAGGCCCCCGGAGCCACGGTGGCGCATAGACCGAGCAAATGTTGAGTGTGTGACCCTCCCTGATTCCAGACAGTGCCACATATTGTCCCGATGTGTCCCACCATGCGTGGGTCAAAATATATAGTATTCATTTTTTAAAGAGAACACCCACTACCCTAGAGTCTGTGGTGTACCCCACGTGTGCTACAGCTGATACCCAAACCTATCCAGAGCTTTGTAGTGGTTCCCCTTCGGATGCGTTTCAAGTAACAGAATTAGGTCTGGGCCGTGTTGGCGCAAATATTGGCATACTATGGTGCACTTATTTCTGTTACCCAGCCCATTCACATTCCACTTCATCACCTTAAGGGTGCGTGGTAATGTGGTTGCCATCTGGGAATACATCTGTGCATGAAGGTAATGCAACATCTACCCCCCTCCCCCGCCAGTGTACCTCCTCCCACCCAAGCCGTGTAGCCAGTCAGTGCATGCCTGTGCAATGGCAAGAGAACAATGTATCACGAGGAACTGCGAAGTAACATTCCTACTCTATGAGCTCCCCCCACCCTGCTAACCCACCAAACTGGCTTTGAACTGCCCACCCCTCCAACTTGCAGAGCACCTATCGCCATTGGCAATTAATATACGTTTGTGAGTGACCTTGCACTGCCGTTTTTTGATCCCCAACATCAGTTAACAAGGAAGATTAACTCTAGTCCCCAAGAATATTAGTGTCCTGCATTACCCCCCTGGTTCAGCTGTTCATTGATCCAGTCCCCTCTCCAAATGTCTGAGGGATCTCCACCGCACCCCACAGGCATACAGGGTTTGTCTAGTCGTGCAGCAGTTATGCATCTACAATGCCAATAGCTCTAACTCAAGCAATGCAAGACCTATTGCATTGCAAATGCTTGTTCTCTTTATATTTTCAGCATCATCCCAGGCAAGTGAAGGAGACAGGGCACAGCCAAGTGGGGAAGCATCTGGCCATGTCTGGCCTACAGAGATCTTTTCAAACTCTTGTCTCCTCACTGACAGCCAGTCACCCCCCACATTCCGCCCCCCTCCACCTCTCTCTTCCCAATCCAAATCCAAAGCACACAGATATACGTACCCACTTCACCACACACAAGCAGCACAAATAAACACAAACACCCCAAGACACACCGGCAGACAGGCACTCAACATAGACACACACACACACAACATCAACCACCACTTCAGCAGACTTCCCCACCACCCCCACAGGCACCACCGCAACAGACAGTGACACATCCACCACACCCAACATACCCGCAGACAAGACCCCAACAGACACACAGACATCCACCACATCCATCATACTTGCAGACACCACTCCAACAGACACAGACATCCACCACATCCATCATACCTGCAGACATCACCCCAACAGACACACAAACATCCACCACTACTAGCATATGTGCAGACTCCACCGCAATAGACACACACACATCCACCACTCCATCACCCAACACCTCCACCTCTCAGCCCCCCAAGGCACGCAAACACCCACACTCACAGAGGCTACAGACACCACCCCAACAAAAGCATGCCTCACACATGCACACAATCAAGACATCCACACCCATACCCCAGACGACCACACCCTCAACCACCAAATCCCCAGCCCCTTCTGATGACCATCCGTATGTTCCAGAGGAGAGTTTTCTTTTTGAACTTGCCCTTTCCCCTGTTCCATCCACACCCTGTCCCAAACCCAAAAGGCCCCAACCCACATCCCAACCCATCCCTTCCACATCCAAGTCCTCCCCTGTCACACCTGCTCCCCTTGCAAGCACCTATACCCCCCCCCAAGAAAAAGCCTACCTCTCCTAAGAAAGAGTCCACAATCCCAAACCCACCCATCCTAAATCGGATCCTCCCTCAAGTATTATCCCTGAGGTACCTGCCTGGCCACTTGATGCCCCTTCCTGTGGCGGTTCCCTGGCAATAATAAGAGTCAAGTGTGGGCAATGTCTTCATGATTGACTGGTCAACAGCCTTTGCTCATAATCATTTTGTTTCAAATAAATCCAAATGGTTGTTTATTTTGATATACATTTGTCCTGCAATTCCTTTTCTACATTTATGTTGTTCCTGAGTAATTTGTGTTGTCTGCCTACTGTTGTGTGTGTTTCAGCCTGATTCATTGTCCATTTGCTGTTGTTATGAAAATCTGACTTTGTGGACAGTGCTGGTGTCACCCAGGACATTGCCTGTGCATGTGTACATTTTGCTGTGTGCACCTTGTAGCTACTTCATCTAGATGTATGGCCCATGCAGCTGCTGTTGTATTTGCCTTCTTGACTTGCACTTCCTCATTCTGCAGGTAAGCATGCCACTTCGCTCTAGTATTGTTTGTCCCTGAGATGCATGTAGGGCCAGCTCCTGTGCAAATGTTATTTTAGGGGCATGTGCAAATTGTGATGTGTCCCAGAAATTTAGAGCTAACTATACCTTACACCCCCCGCCATGTAATGCTTATGACCTCATATATGACATCATTCATAACATGTTCTATGATATCATTTATGACATCACTGATGAGATCTCAAATGACATCATTGATGACAACACTGGTGATATCATCCAAAGAATGTGTTAGTTTCTTAAGTAGCAGATAACTACTAGATGATGTCATTTGAGATATTACCAGTGATGGCAGCAGACTGGGTGCAAACTAACCGCCTGGTGCTCAACTCCGACAAGACAGAAATACTTCGGGAACAAGACTTCCCGATGGGATTCCACCTGGTGCCATCGCAGCTAGGACCAACACCCACAGACCACGCAGGAAATCTAGGGATCATCCTAGATGACAGGCCCAATATGATGACTCAAGTCAATGCAGTGTGCACCTGCTGCTTTCACATCCTATGCATGCTGTGACAAATCTTCAAATGGTTGCGTCAGAACACCAGACGGACCTTCACACAAGCACTCCTCACCAGTAGACTGAACTACAGCAACATTCTCTACCCTGGAAGTCTCCTGCACAGACTCCAGACCATACAGAACTTACCTGCAAGACTCATACTCAACCTCCCACATCGCACACACATGGATTATTGAGAAAATAAACAGTGACTTCAAGACACTTGGATTGAAGGGGTCTTTTGGAAGATCACTGATCTTTTTAACCAAATTTTTGTATACATTGTATACAACACTTCAGCACTATATATCACATTACTCACTTTCACTGTGCCGTTACTACCGGAGCACCTAAATCAGTTTTTAATTGACATATTATTTTGGAATTAATAAATAAATGGTATAAATTAACTTAAGAAAACCACATTTAGTTAAAGGCAGGCACTTTTTTATTTGAAGCTTTGGAAAGGCCAGGAGCATCAACACGTTACTGAAGCTGCACGTATTGACGTAGTGGCGGCCATCTTTGATGTCCATTTTTAACTGCGTGGTTAATTGGAGGTCTTGAAGAGTCAAAAAGGCTTGCTGCCTCAGATTCGGCTGCAGCCACCTTTATTTAAGTTTTTTGGAATCTACTCTATTCTAACGCTCTGAAGAACCAAGAAGACTTGCTGCTGTAAATTCCTGTTTTGCTGTTGTGACCATCTTTTAATATTTTGTGAGGAGTATTCTCAGATACTCGTGATCTACGGTGGCAGGCACACCTGTTTTGTTATTGTGTTGAAAACTGGGGAATATTTTGGCAGCAGAAAATTAACAAATTACTTGGTTTGAAGTTTTTGGAGCCAAGCACCTGTGTTTTAGTGGAACAATATTTCTAATTAATAAGCAATTCTTTTTTATATTTATATTAAAAGAAATATTTTATTGCTTTGTAATATGCTCTGCTATTGGTGGAAATCTGGTTGTATTGAAGATGGCTTCGAATCAGTATTTAATTCAGATCACACCATTCTTACAACATCCAGGTAAATCACCCATGAAATGGAAACATTTGTTTTGGTCTTTTGAAAACTATTTGGTGGCAGTTGATGCCACGAAATTCAGACAATAAAGAAAGTTAGCCTTATTTTTCAGTAATTTGGGACAAGATGGCCAACAAATATTTGATAATTTACCTGAATTAGAGGCCCCAATGGATCGCTTTGGTCAATAGAACGAGTACACGGAAGCCATTAATAGATTAGAAAGAAAGTTTTCAGAGGAACCTAGCATTTTATTAGAAAGATTCAACTTTTTCAAAAGGATGGACAGTGAATCTATTGAAGAGTTTGTATCTGCCCTTAGGCAATTAGCCTCTTCTTGTAATTTTGAAGAAACTCTAGATACATATATTAGAGAGCAGTTAGTTTATGGTTGGTGTGAAAAAAATACAAGAGCGCTTGTTAGCTTGTAGAGACCTCACGTTAGTGGAAGTTGTAGATATAGCTAAAGGTATTGAGCATTCATTAATTTCAAGGAAACTCATTTCTCAGGAACAAGTTTCATTTAAAAGTAAAGATATAGACACAGTAAGTTCAGTGCAGGTAAAAGAGAAGAAACAAAGTACTCCACAAAGAACATTTCAGTTATTTTGTTTTCGTTGTGGTTCTAAATCACATTTGTGAAATAATGAACACTGTCCTGCTATTGGTAAACGATGCAACAAGTGTAAAACAATAGGATATTTTCAAGGTGTACGTAAAGAAGGAAAGAAACAACTAAGAATTAACAACGTAGATGTTGAATTGAATGAAGATCTAATACATTATTTTACCAACGTATTACCAAATGTAGATGTAAAAACAAGTCAAGAAGGTAAAGTTAAAGGTCCGTTATGTGATGTGCTAGTTGAAAATGTTCCAGTCTCTATAATGGCAGATTCTGGAGCCCCAGTACAATTTTATCTGATGCTTTGTTTTTTGATGCGTGGGGGCATAATAAGAAATTGCAACCTCCTGATATTAATCAAAAAGCATTTGGAGAACAAGATATTCATATGCGTGGTTATTTTATTGACAATTTGACATGTTTGGGTCAAAACAACTACCACTAAAATGTATTTTGCATTGAAAGGCCGCAATCTGGTGGGATGACAGGATTTGGCCAAACTTGGTTTATTGTTAGTTCTTGGAGCTAGTATACCAGTGAAAGTAGCACCCAAGCATATTCCATACATTGAGAATTCACAAGAAAATAAGGCTAGGTAATTTATAAAAGAATTCCCTGAAGTATTTTGCAATAATATTGGTTATGTCAAGACATTTGAACACCACATCAGATTGAAACAGGATGTAGATCCAGTTGTTCATAAGGTGAGACCAATTCCTTTAAGTGCTCGAGCTAGTTTAAAAGAAATGTTAAAGAATCTGTGTGAAGAGGGTATTATTTCTAAAACCAATTCCTCTGAATGGGTTAGTCCAGTTGTTCTTGTTAAAAAAAACAGGAGAGTTTCACTTATGTGCGGATTAATGATCTTTAAACCAAAATATTAAAATTGATTGTCACCCTGTTCCAAAAATTCAAGAGCTTTTATCCAGTTTAGGTCAGACGAAATGTTTCAGCATTCTGGATCACAAGTCTGCTTGTCATCATATTCCCTTAGATTCTGATTCACAAGAATTAACAATCTTTATTACACCTTTTGGTGCCTATAAGTTTTGGAGAATGCCATTTGGGCTAGTTTTAGCTGCCAGCGTTTTTCAGAGGCTTATGGACACTATTTAAAGGATATTAAGGGAGTTCAGGCGTTTCATGATGATGTCTTAATATTTGCAAGCACCAAGCAGGAACCCAGTGATATTTTACAACAAGTCTTATCTGTTTTTAAAGAACATGGGATCACATTAAGATCTGATAAATGTAAAGTTATGGCAAATGAAATTGATTATTTGGGACATACAATAACATCAGAAGGTATCAAACCAATATGTAGTCTTATTAAGGCCATTAAAGACGCACCTGTTCCTTAAGACAAAGATTCACTTAGATCTTTTTTAGGACTCAGTGAATATTATTCACAATTTGTAAATGGCTATGCCTTTGCACTACAACCACCTAGAGTATTACTCAAGAAAGGAGTAAAATTCACATGGAACACAGAAGAATTTGAAGTGATGAACAAAGTTAAAGACATGATCATTTCAGCTCCAGCTTTAACACCATTTACTGCTGGAAAACAATGTATGCTTACTGTTGATGCAAGCTAAATAGGTCTTGGTGCAGTTTTATCTCAGTCGATTGTTGGGAAAGAGGTTACTGTAGCCTTTGCTTCTCTGTGCTTAAAAGGATCAGAATGCAATTATAGTACTATTGAGAGAGAAACTCTTGCTTGTGTTTGGGCTGTTCAGAAGTTTTAAAGCTTTTTATAGAGTAATAAATTCACACTATACACTGATCACAAGCCATTAGTTTATCTTCTCAATGGCACTGGAACAGGTAAAGCATCTACTCGTTGTGTAAGATTGTTGTCACATTTTCAAGAGTACAGTTGTGACAATAAATACATTTTTGGGGTAAAAATGTATGTGCAGACTGTTTGTCAAAAATGCCACTAGTAGATAATGATGAAAAAGCAATATCCAGAGGATGTTGAAAGTGTTATAGCCATAATGGAAGATCTAGTGGAAGGTAATGTTAGTGTATCATACCAAGAATGGGTGGAAGCTCTTAAAGAAGATAAAATATCACAACTAGTCTAACAATTTTCAAAAATTAGTTGGCTAAAAGAAAACAGTTTAAGCAAAGAGGTTAAAACTTGTTCTGAGGTAGCACAGGAATTGTCCATTGTGAAAGGAATCCTCATGCGTAGTCACAAATGTATTCCTTCATCTAAATTCAGAAGCATATTTATTGAGTTAGCTCATAAAGGTCATTTAGGAGTAAATAGTACTGCTAAACTCTTGAAACAATTTTATTGGTGGCCAGGATTAGACTCTCAAATAGCTGAGTGTATTAATAGCTGTAGGTCATGTCTGCTCTCAGATAAGATTGGAAAACCTCCGAAACACCTATGAATGTAGTACCTTTGCCTGAAGCTGTATGGGGGAAAGTGGCACTTGATTTTGCAGGTCCATGTGAGTGTTTACATTTGGAAAAAAAAACATGATTGTGCTAGTTGATTACTTTACCAAATGGGTTTATATGGATTTTGTGCGATCTCCTAATACTGAAAGTGTAATAAGATTTTTAAAGGGCATTTTTTAGGTCGAGCATTAGCATTCGGCCTGCTGTATACTAAAGTATACAATAGAGTGAGTTCCAGGGTTTTGATTTGTTAGTTGCAGTGTCCTTCAAAAATTATTGCTTTCTAGTGGTCAGTTCTGCCTCTCTGTCCTGCCTTTTTTCACTTTGGGAGCAGCACAAAGTACTGTGTAATTATGCTATGTCCTGTTTATCTCTTCTGAAGGGGACTTTTTCTTTCAGTATTGGCCTGTTTGCCTTGCACTATGGGTGTGTGTTCAGTCCCTCCTCCCCACCAGCTCCCTTTGTAAACATAAACCAACATCAGAAGGGGGCTTTTCCAGGGCCAGCTCGCTCTTGCTCTCTTCCTCTTGTTATTTTCAGTCTGTGTGGCAATAAAAGTCCAGTCAGTAATTTACAACGCTATGAGCTCCAACTCGAGCAAACACAAGACTATTGCATTCCAAATACTTGTTTAGAAAAGCTCTCACTCGTCTCTTGTGTCAGTGTGAAAACTGATGAATAATTAAGGGCAGAACCAGTGCCCCTTATTTTAAAGCTAACCCTCTTTGCACTATGTTCATTCATAAGTAATAGCCGTGCAAAGTTCTGATATTTACAAGCATGCGTGGTAGCTGATGCTCTGATAAATGAGAACGAATCGGCAAATGATGAACATCAGCCTAAGGTGCATGAAATGAAGATGGATTAGGACATTCTGCCATTTTAAGCGGATTTGTGGTAGGCGACAGGGAGGGAAGAAAGATGAATGCTCAGAGGAGCTATAGGTAGAAGTGACTTACGAGCAAAACAATGAAGATGAATACCGGGGTTAGACACAGAGGGGGTCATTCCGACCGCCAGGGCCGGGGACCGCGGATGCACCGCCAACAGGCTGGCGGTGCATCCAGGCCAATTCTGACAGCGGCGGTAAAGCCGCGGTCAGAAAAGGGAAACCGGCGGTTTCCCGCCGGTTTTCCCCTGGCCTGAAGAATCCTCCATGGCGGCGCTGCAGGCAGCGCCGCCATGGGGATTCCGACCCCCTTCCCGCCAGCCTGGTTCTGGCGGTTTTGACCGCCAGAACCTGGCTGGCGGGAACAGGTGTCGTGGGGCCCCAGGGGGCCCCTGCAGTGCCCATGCCAATGGCATGGGCACTGCAGGGGCCCCCTAACAGGGCCCCACAAAGATTTTCAGTGTCTGCATTGCAAACACTGAAAATCGCGACGGGTGCCACTGCACCCGTCGCACGCCTTCAACTCCGCAGGCTCCATTCAAAGCCGGCTTCATCGTTGAAGGCGATTTCCCGCTGGGCCGGCGGGCGGCCTCCTGGCGGTCGCCCGCCGGCCCAGCGGGAAAGCCAGAATGTGCACCGCGGTCATTTGACCGCGGTGCGGACATTCGGCGGCTCCCGCCGGCCCTGCGGTTACCGCGGCCGGCAGGAGTCGGAATGACCCCCAGAGTGTGCATTTGGTTTATTAGCCAGACAGGAACATAGAAAAATGCTGAATGAATGCAAGGGGCAAATAGCGATTAAGAAAACTGTGCGCAAACTTTTTTTTAACGCTTCTCGCCTGCATATGTTAATATGTTAAAAACTGCTGGCTAAGACTATAAATGTAATGTGATCTGTTACTGAATTGGTTGACTGATGTTTCTAGAAGGGGCTTGCTGTGTTTTTAAAGATTGTCTGTTCGAGGCCCTGCTCCCTCCGTACTTCCTATCCAGTTTCTAAAAACGCATTGTCGTCTGTTACCTGAATTTTCAGTGAAACAAAAGTGCTAGCAGCATGTATCTAAAGTTACTGCTAGCTTTGCCGACTGAAATGTACTTTGTTTGAAGAATAAAATATGTGTCTACCTTATACTTCATTATTATTTCAATAATGACTAAAGTAGTATTTTATTTTCACCTCTGTATAGTTTTTAAAGCTTGAAATATGTTTAGGCTCCTTATGCACCAAGCCGGACTGGGAATCAAATGAAGCCCTGGCAAAAATGCTAAAACCAGCCCCATTCGCATGCTCTTCTCCCGCATTCTCTCTCATTCCATCCATTCTCTCTATCTCCTTCTCTCTTCTCCTTCTGTAATCCTTTCTCTCTACCGTTCCCCTCCCTCCCTCTCTTTCTGTCTTTCTAGAAGCCTCCCAATGCCTGCAACAATTAACATCTGAGAGCTAGTGGAACGTGCCAAAAGCTCCAGCAGCTACACCTTCCCAAAACAAAACAAGCATTTTCAATGCAACTGGTCTCGCATTTGCTGGAATTAGAGCTATTAGCTTTGTAAACTCCTAACCGGACTTTTCTTGCCACATGCGATCGCGCTGCATTTTTTTTTTCTTTTCATTTGTGTGTCAAGAAAAGTCCAGTTAGGAGTGTACAAAGCTAATAGCTCTAATTCGAGCAAATGCAAGACCATTTACATTGAAAATGCTTTTTATATTAAGGGTCCACCTAAATACTTAGTCACGGATAATGGAACACATTTCACCTCTAAAAGCATAAAACGTTTTGTAAATTCGTTAGACATTAAGGTGCTCATTATGACTTCGGCGCTCTTTGCGAAAGACCGCAGAAGCTGCGGGTGCCAAAAGACCGCCAGTGCAGGCGGTCTAAAGACTGCCAGATTACGACGTTGTGCAGATTTCTGCCCGATTTCGGGTAGAAATCCGACAATGTTGGTCTGGCCGACATCATAATACAGCTGGTATCCTCCGCCACGTTATCAGGACGCCGCCCGACTTATTAAGATCCGTAGTACGGCACAGCGCTTCTCTGCACAGTGGTGCGGTGCCGGCGGTGGAAAGCACCGGGACCCATCCCCTCCTGGACGGCCACCTCGCCGAAGCAGGTAAGTTGCTCATCCGAAAGGAGGAGGGTGGGAAGAGGGGGGTGTTTTGTTTGAATGCATGTGTGTATGAATGCGGAGGTGGGGGAATGGGGGTGTCTTTGTGTGCGTTTGTGAGTTCATGTATGCCGGGGAAGGGAGGGGGGTGTTGTGTGTGTGAGTGAGTATATGTTTGTGTGAATGTGGAGGGGGAAGTGGGTGTTTGTTTGAGTGTGTGCTTGGGAATGTTTGTGTCTGAGTGTATGCATGCAAGTGTATGGGTCTGTTTGAGTGTGTGCATGCAAGTGTATGTCTCTGTTTGTGTGTATGCATGCAAGTGTATGTGTCTGTCTGAGTTCGTGTATGCAAGTGAATGGTTGTATCTGAATGTGGGTGTGTGAGTGAATGGGAGTATCTGAGTGCGTGTGTGTGTGCGAGTGAATGGGTGTATCTGAGTGCATGTTTGGGTGTGAGTGTGTGGGGATGCATGTAAGCGAATACGTGGGTGAGTGGGGGTGCATGAATGTAGGTGTGTGGTCGTGTCGGGTGTGTCTGCTGGCGACAGGAATGGAGATTCCTGTTGCTGGGTGCATGACAGCTAGCATTTTCGTGTCGGTGCAACTGCCAAGAAAATGCTGGCAGTCTGCTTAGTCGTAATACCGATGGCGGTATTACGGCTACTGCTGGGCCGGAGGTCCAACCGCCCTGGCAGTACAGGTGGCATTTCCCAAAGTCGTAATATGGCGGTCTTTATCGCCAGCCCAGCAGCAGTATGACCACCACCGAGAGTCTGCTGGTCCAAGGACCGCCAAACTCATAATGAGGGCCTAAGCATCTTCAAGTGGCATTATATTCACCATCTTCAAATGGTTTGGTAGAAAGAGTTAATAGGATTTGAAAAGAAGGAGTTCAAACAGCAGTGGCCAACAATGTAGATGTGGAATGTTTTGTTAGGCAATAGTTATGGAATTATAACACCACATACTACTACAGGTGTTTCACCATTTGAACTCATCAGGAGCAGAACTCTTAAGTTGTTATTGAATCCTGAGTGGGTGCAAGTTTTAAGATTGCACAAATCAGGTTCTAAAGGAAAAATGAGTGAAATGATAGAGTATGCCAATATCAAACCTCAACAAAAGAAAAATTTGATGAAAAATTCAAAGTAAAGAAGTTATATATAATATTGGCGATTGGGTTTTGATTCAAAAACCTCATAGAGTTAGAAAAGGAGATTCAAAATGTATGCCTCCTGCTAAAATTGTGACCCTATCTAAGAACTCGGTTTTACTATTTGAGAAAGGCTGGTGGAGTCAAAGGGATTTGGTTAAGTTGACAGATTTACAAGCAAAAAAAATTCTTGAAGTAAAGGGAAAGGATAATAATTATGTTTGGTTTGATAATTCAACAATTCACGGTGAAGTAAGGTATGATTGTAAAGCTAGTCAAAGATCTTCAACTGTTTCTTCTCTTCCAGGGTCATCTGTAAATGAGGAAGCTGCAAATGAGAATTCTACTGATATTGATACTGACTCATATTATTTTAGATAAAAGTAGGGGACACAATAGTCCTAGAAATTGCAGACCTTATTGTACTGTCACAGTACCTTTAAAATTTAAGGATTTTTATTTACATTGATTCTATGTTTATATACGTGACTATGGCCCTCATTATGAACATGGCAATCCGGACCGCCATGCCGGCCGTGGCGGAAAGTACCGGCACCGGCATGGAGGTCCGAACCGCCATATAATGTACATGGCGAGACCGCCACAGGCGGAACTCCGCCACCGCCAGGCTACAGCCGCCAGACAGCCTGGCGATGGCGGAGTTCCTTATCTGACAGGCGCCGGATAGTGAACCTGTTTTCCTCCAGCCTTTCCCTGGCAGTTTAGGCTGTCAAAAAAAGGCTGGCGGAATTGCTCACAGCCCCTTCATGCATGTAACTGCCCGATTTACGGGCAGTGATATGCGTGACGGGTGCTGCTGCACCCGCCGCACTGCTACATTGCCGACGGATCCATGTGGAGCCATCTGCAATGTATAGGCCCTGCATTCCGCTGGGCTCTGCTGGCGGAAACACTGTTTCCGCCCAGGGTAATGTTGTTTATTTGGCCGGCCGGATCTTCAACATGCTGGCGGTCGTTGTTTCGACTGCCAGCACCGAACTCGGCGGGATTTCTCGCGGAGTCGTAATGAGGGCCTATGTATAGAAACTTTATTTGTTGTTGTTCATAAAGGGGAAGGCGTGTTACATGTGTATGCAAATGAGCTTGTGGCACGTTGGCACTCTGGAATCTTTTCACATGAGAGATTCCAAGCAACGGTTCAATTAGACAGTTGCTTTGGGACTGTCATGTGGAACAATGCGTTCTGGTGGGCTCCTTTTGTAAGTCATTTAATACACTCATTTTGACTTACTTAAAGTTGAAGGATCCTTCTTTACAGTTGTGTTAGAAATCCTTTTTCGCCATGTACAGTGCTGCCTGATAAGGAGGGTCAAAAATCGGGTTTCCATTGGAAAGCGCATGAATGTTTTGGTGACAGACTCTGTTAAAAATTGCCAACGCTCATTCTATTGTAGCGAGGTTTATCACCAACTGTGGAGTGATATCACTGCATTTATTGGCAAACCCCTGAAGGAAGATAGCATTCATGCGAGTGCTATTTTAAGCGAGAGGGTGTCTTAAAATTGACATATTTAGCACTGGATTCTTAAATGTTTGGATATCAGTGTACTGTAGTTGAAACACTATTGTGATGAGACATTCTGGAAATACCACTGTCTTGAGACTTTATGGTATGGCGTTTAGGCTGCGTTTATTGCAAGGCACCTGATAACTGGGTTTATAGTGAAACAATATTCTGCATGGCTCATGAGATGTTCACTTTTAAAAAATCAGACTTTCACTATATGTTTTCATAGAAACAGACTAGTCGGGTTTCACCGACATTGATAACATTAGATAATTAGCCACACATTTAGGTGGTGGCTGATGTACAAAGACAGAATAGATAGTGGCTAAACCCTAATGAAAATGTGCATAGTAGACTTCATAAAGTTTTCTTACGGAAAGACTAACAATTAACAGGTAATGCCATAACAGCAGTTTTCCTAGCAAATATTTAGCTAGCTGAAATCTGCTTGGCCAAATTGAAATACTTGAAACTCTTCATTCATGCTATTACCTGGATAGTGCCCATTGCAGATACTCTAGTTAGACATACAGTGAGATACGCTACTGGAATTATTCCTTCAAAATTTCAGATTCCCCATGAGCGCTCCATAAGTGCTCCCTGATTACTATAGGTCACGAGATTCTGCTACAGAATGAGTTTAAAAGCAACTGCTAACATAATTCCATACATCCCTGCTGTACCACTCCTAAGTATTGTGAGAGGAAGCCTCTTTTTGCATGGTTAGCCCCCACGTTTTGCCTGATGTTGATGTGTCCTAGAAGTTGTAGTGCCCAGGGCCCCTGCTAACCAGGTTCCCTGGGCCAAAGCTCTTTCCCTAAATCTGTTGCGATGCTTGGCACAATTGGATAACCCAAATATCACTGAACGAACCTAGTAAATGGGTACACATGCACCCAGGGCATGGGATATTAGGGGTAGGCCCCTGAGGGCTGCAGCACTGATTGTGCCACCCTCTAGGGGCCTGAACCCAAATGCACCCAGCACTGCCATTGCAGGCTGAGTGTTCTGGGGCAAACCTAAAACGACCAACTCGACTTGGCACACTTCCTGTGTGCCCTGTCCACCCTACACTGCATGTTATGGGTCACCCCTCTAGAAGGCCTCCAGCCCTAAGGCAGGGTGCACCATACTATATGTGAGGGCATAGTTACATGAGCAATATGCCCCCACTGTGCCCTTGCCAAACCTGGGACATAGTGAGTGAACAGAGCAGCCATTTTAAGTACATGTACTGGACACTGGTCAAACACGAGTTCCCCAGTTACATGATGGCCACTCTGGACCCTTAGTTGTTTGGTATCAAACAACAAAGAAAGATAACTCCAAACTGGTACGAGTATTGGATTCATCCCTAAATGTACCAAGGGGTCACCTTAGAGGTGCCCACTGCAAAAGCTAACCTAACTGGCATAGTTGCTGACGGGTTCCATTCAGCATGCCATCTCCAGACAGCCAATAAACATCCGTTGGGAGAGAGTCCTGTCTCTCTGGTTTGTAAGACAATGCCCTTCCTGGGTGGAGGAGCTAACAACCCCTCCCTCAGGAATGTGCAGTCTCCTGGCACTGAGCTTCAAAGGGCTACCGCCCTTGAAACTCAAGTCCCCAGGCCTGCTGCTAGCAGCAGATGGCTTCCCCCTTTGCCAACTCCCACTTTTGGTGGGAGCAAAGGCGTGAACCACACAAAAGGTAGGAGGAGGGGTCTCACTGAGCATGCACCACCCCTGGGGGCTTGCAGGCGAAGTGGACCCTCCATTTCATTTTCCTCCATGTTGGATGGCAGGAAAATAGCCAATGTTATTTAGGGTAGTGACCCTTCCAACCAGAAGTGGTCTCTGTAGTGGGTGTAGCCACCCAAGGGTAAGTGTCCCCATAGGATACTATCAGGTTCTCCCTAAAACGCCCACTAAATTCAGTATTTAGTGGGCTCCCCTAGACCAAGAAATCAGATTGACCAGGAAGAAAAGAAGACAGCACCTAAGAACCCAACAGGACGAGAACAGAGGACCTGCTGCACCAGAAGAGGCTTCAAGACCCCTGGTTGCTGCACCAGAGTCCAGACAATTGCAGCTGGGGAGGAGCTGACCACTGGGCCGACCTCACAAGACCCAGAGGACCTCCAGGCTTCGCAAATAACCTGAGATCTCCCTCCTGAGTGGAGGCACCACTCAACAAACCAAAGGAACCTGGAAAGAACCAGAAAACCGGTGAGGGTCACTTCACTGACCGGACGATATCTCCTCAACTGGAAGTAGCAGCCAAATCCAACAACACACCAATGACAGCCAAGACAAGACCTACAGGTGTACCAACTTTGGTGGCACTGCACCCTCCCATGGCCAAGTTGTACCAATACCCCAGGTACTGATCAGTGCAGGTTCGACAACAGCAAAAGCAGCTCACCCAGAGCTGCAACTGGACCAGGAGAAATCCCCAGTCGAGGGACTTCAGGAACACCCCACATCTCCCACCAGAGCACCGTTGTCGTCCTGCGTTGGCCCCGGAAGAAGGCTTGCCTTCAGCTCCAAAAGGTTCTATTGCGCACAGCTTCCAAGCCCTCCAACTCGCCCTGTATCCGGCCACCCTGCGCCCTGCATCACGGAACCTGCTGTGTGCCAAAGGTCCTTAATCCCTTTCAACCTCAGCAGCCCAAGGGGACCCAAAGGGACCACCTTTAAATCTGCAATTTCCTGGTGCCCCCTCCAAGTGGCCCTCTGCCAAGAGGGTTTCTAGCACTGCTTCCGCCGGAACCGGGAGCCGCCAACGACTTTCCAGCTGGCACAGTGTGCCCACCAACCTCATCGACCATCCTGCAAAAGAAGAGACTGGCAACTCACGTATGTGATTTTATATGCATTTTTCTAGGTGGCTGTAACAGGGTTATCTGAACCCTGGACAAGCTGACGAGACCGAGACTGAAGATAGAGTACCCCAGGGGCACTTTTGAGTGAGTCACGTTGTTACACCGTAACAACGTGAAAAACCAGGAAGAGAATGCGCAGTTGCAGGAGGGCGAGCACACTCAGAAGGAAGACGCAGACAGCGGCAAAAGAGGAAACCCCTACCGGAGTGGAACGATGGGGGACGCAACAAGCAGAGACAAAGTGGAGGCCTCGGTGAGTCACCTTCTGGAGAGAGCGGAACAGGCAGACGGCAGCGGCGGAAGACCCGTGGAAGACGCATTGACCTGCCACGTCCCTGGAGAGACATGGCTTAACCAGGTATGTGCCCGTATACGGGATGCAAGTGCCTTCTGGGGAATAGGAGGGGGACGGGGGAAGTGATAAGAGGAGACAGGAGGGCTGTAATACAATATACCATCAACCTGAGTGAGAAGCAAGGTAGAGAAGTATAATACCTTGCTAGGGAAGGGAATGTGTGGATAAAAACACACTTTCTTCCGCCCTGTTTTTTTTTTTTCTCTTCATTTTTTTTTTGTTAACTTAAACATATAGAGATCACAACCACTAAACCACTGGGCAAAAATCACACAGTGAAAAGAGGAAACTCACTGAAAGTGCACAGTTGCTTCACTTCCCCTTCACCCCCTTTTTCCCCTTTAACATATGGTTAAAACAAACCCTAGACTTACCTCCTATTTGTTATCCTGTGTTTTCTCCTCATGCCTCTAAGTGGAATCGCAAACAGGAACCCCTAGAAGGATAAAAAGAGAGACTGTTAAAAACAGTTGACGGATAAAGAGAGAGGAAAAGACCATACAAACGAAGAAGAAAAGAAGAAAGAGATTGTAGAAACAATAGCGAATTAATAGAAATAAGGAAGATCATTTTTTGGGGGGAAGCAATAGAGCGGTCGTACTCCATAAAATAGGATTAATAATTGAAGGTGCAATATGAGAAAGAATAAAGAAGTTTTTTTTTTTAATAAACTGTTCTGTGAGTGGGCTGTGTTAGAGGGAAAGAGGGTCTCACCATCACCACACCCACTACAGTGGCCTTCCATTGATTCCTATGGTGAGTAATTATGCACGAAAAGACTAAGGGGGTCATTCAGACCTTGGCGGACGGCGGAGGCCGTCCGCCAAGGTACCGCCGACAAATGACCGCACCGCGGTCAAAAGACCGCGGCGGCCATTGAAACATTTCCGCTGGGCCGGCGGGCGCTCTCCAAAAGAGCGCCCGCCGGCCCAGCGGAAATGCCCCTGCAACGAGGACGCCGGCTCAGAATTGAGCCGGCGTAGTTGCAGGGGTGCGACGGGTGCAGTTGCACCCGTCGCGTATTTCAGTGTCTGCAAAGCAGACACTGAAATACTTTGTGGGGCCCTCTTACGGGGGCCCCTACAGTGCCCATGCCATTGGCATGGGCACTGCAGGGGCCCCCAGGGGCCCGCGGCACCCCCTACCGCCATCCTGTTCATGGCGGGTTTCCCGCCATGAACAGGATGGCGGTAGGGGGTGTCTGAATCCCCATGGCGGCGGAGCGCGCTCCGCCGCCATGGAGGATTCAATGGGGCAGCGGTAAACCGGCGGGAGACCGCCGGTTTACCCTTTCTGACCGCGGCTGAACCGCCGCGGTCAGAATGCCCTTGGGAGCACCGCCAGCCTGTTGGCGGTGCTCCCGTGGTCGGTGACCCTGGCGGTCACCGGCCGCCAGGGTCAGAATGACCCCCTAACTTTATTAAAACTTTGAAAAATCATTACTCAAAAAGTACTTGACGTATCATAACAATTTTGGTCTTAAAAATGAAACAAAAGTCTGAAGTAGTTTTATAAATTCTGGTCTTGAGTTATTCGTTGAGTGTGTGTGGTGCATGAATGGATTTGTGAGTACAAGAAATGCTTACCACATCTCCTAGAATTGGCCTAACGGCTCGACCAGCTACCTTAAAAATTGTAGCATTAGGTAGTCTAATTTTTACTTCTGAAAACCATGTGATTACCTGGATCCCTTGCACAGTGTGCCTAGTTTTGCACACTACATAGAGCGCCAGCTTCCTACAAGTATCCCCATATAAAGACAATGGCTCTCAAATAACATTAAAAAAAACACATGAGAATATTCAGACATCATAACGTTAGGAGACTTTTTCCAGGGCGAATCTATGATCCTGGTTGACACTGATCGACCAATATAAAATACATTAGGGACAGTTTTTTGTGTGTAGGTGGCTGACCTTATCACTTTGTATATACTGGAACATAACAGACGCTGATCCGCCAAACCCATCCTTTAGTTCACACACTACACTGGAGGGGCAGGGACTATCATGGCTTAGAAAAGCAATACAATTTCAAACTGGCATCTGTTGAATAAATTGAGGGAAACCTAGGAAGATGATATGGGTAGGGGACTTGCTGACGTAACCTCGACAAAGTATCCTTAAAGTTAAGTTTAATTGCAGCCAATTCTGCATATGGCTTACCTTAGTCCAGAACGGTTTAATAGAATATAACCCCACGCCAGTCTGGATTGTCCTAGATGTTGTTATTACAGGGATGGGATCACACATATGTTGTGGGTGTTCCCGAATTTACATGACAGTTGAAACAGGTCACTGCCATGCTATCATCTGCAACAGGATGCAAGGATTTGCTCAGTTTTGAATGCTGTATCTAAGGGCTGTTACACCTTTGTGAAAGATGCAAAACGGAAGCCTGGTTCTTAGACCTAGCATTGCTACTCGCTAGAGGAGCTATCACAATGAAGTGGAAAGCATCCAACCCCCGCCCAATTGGCTTACTTCCAATTAAAGAGTGGTTGGACGTCGGCAGCAAGGGAAATGTGTAATAGTTGGCCAGTGGGATGACCCTTTGGATTCACTGAGAGTCAGAGATAAAGGCAGACCCCCCTCTGGACTCTTAACACACCCTGGGCGAATAATGGTACATTTGTAAGTGCAAGATTTTGAGAGAGTACATCAGCAATGTATATAATCACCACATTGTAGATCTCTCGGAAAAGCAGACGCCCGATACCACCCCCACCCCAAGATTGTAGTTATTGAACGCATTAGAGAACTTATTAGAGCTCAGCAGTCTACAGCCAAACAAATCCGACCCAAACAAATAATTCAGTAGATTGGCACTATATGAAATTTATAACACAAAGTGTAAACAACTTGACACCCTCCTACATAATTGCCTATGCTCTTTCAATAAGTTACATTGGGTGGTTTTCCTGTGACTTGAATATTTAAAGTATTAAAAGGTATTAAAAAAAGGGAGACAGGTGGTTCCGTTTTCAAAAATGTATGTAGTTCTTTAGAAGATCTAGTTCTGGGGTAGGATAACACATGCTTTGAATGTAAGTACATTGAGTTTAGGGTAGATTTACTTTTCCAAAAGGGCTACGGCACCTGCGAGTCCTAGTACTGAGCAATGTAAAATGAACTATGAAGGTGTGCCCTTTTTACTAATCATTAGTAAACTTTTGTGTTGCCTGGGAATATTAAAAAGAGAACGTGAATTTATAGATGATATCAATCCTCTAGAGCTTTATAGGTCAATAATTTGATTTGCCTCTGTTGACTGTACTACTCAAGTATTATTAGTCCTACAGTCCCTTTGCTCTGTAACGACCAAGAGTTAACTCCTACTTATGGCCGGAGAAAAGATGAATAGCTAGGAGTTGAATGAGAGACAGAAGGCGGGATGTAGGAGAGGTCCTGCCCATGCACTTTCAAATTTTTATCAGTTAAGACCTCATAGTTCCCATATAATAGTAGCCCCCCTTGTATACTTAACGTTGTATCACAAAGAATTCTAGGATTACTACAGTAAGTAACTTAATCTGTTAAACAAACTTGTAGTTCTGCTGTAAACGGAAACATCCTGGTCACCCTGTGTTTTTTTGTAACATTGTTTAATTCTAATGAGGACTAAAACAGCTAAATTAGCAAAGGTCAACGGTGGCCTTCTGGAATGCCTAATAACGGATTAAGGTATTTGAAAATAAGGGGACAAGTTGTAGCCTTAAATCTTCACATAAGTAAGTTTACCTTAGAGCCAAGGAAGTGTCCATATTCTTGAGGGACCCTTAATACTGACACTTCACTTTGCAGGACCTCGAAAGATGAAACACAGCTTTCAAGTAAAAGAGTTTACCACCATGTGAATTTATATGCTACGGTAAACATAAGAAAAGGCAGTATTGCAAATAATACATATTTTTTTCTACCGGGCTCTAATGCTGAACTTGCTTAACTGTGTTGGTTAATGTGTGTGCATTCCCAGCATCTCAGGAATGATTTGGAGGAGCAGAGTGATGTCTTTCAGCAGAGACTTGGTTGCTTGACTGAATTGAAGATGACATGGGAAGACTACTTGTACAAACTGAAGGTTGGACTGCAGAGGTTTAAACAGCTGGATAAGAAAGATAAACCAGAATGCGTCGGTTCAAGGACGAGGTAAAACGCATTTACTATTACAAGAATCAAACACGTTCTCATAGTGTCATTTAATTTCCAAATCAGAACACTTGCGGTTTTTAAGAGGCTGATCATCGTTAATTTTCCGTTACACCACAATGGGTCAAGAGACTGAGCGATAGCATTGGATTGTCCTTTTTCAAAGAGCAAAGTGCCTTCTCTCATGAAAGTAAGGACACTGATATACTGAAGGGACATAGGTATTCTACAGTAAAGGAAGTTCTCTAGATGTATAGGGTCTTACACGTTATGCCACCAGTAAAAAACAAAACAAAAAAAAAACTGAAAAAAGTGTACATTTAAAAAAAAATATACGTGCATGTTTTCTACATAATGCACTGTAATCTTGATGAAGGATTGATTTGACTGCCCAGTGCATTAAGAATGACATGTTACCACAGTATGACTAATGTTGGTTCTCATCAGGATCATAACATTGTGATTTCGTCCAGAGCACCTAACACACGTACACACAGATCCACATCACACAGCATTTGCATACAAATAGTGTGTTTCATTTTACCCTATCAGCACATTTGTTCCTATTTATATGAGGTCATCAGGTGTACAAGAGTGCAGCTAATTGACCCTAGTATATCAGAAAATCCTGCTGTAGAACAGATGTTTGCTTTGCTGCCATTACTTGTGTGGATGTCCACTCACTCTCTGCAAAGCATCCATCATAACTTTGCAGAGTATTGAGCTAAAGGTTGACTGAGAAATGCCACGCACCAAACCTACTGTCTTCTGTGAGATGTCTCCTGCAAAGAATTCTAATGCTTTTAGCATTTTGAACTGTGGGAATGGCAGTGGATCCCTATGTTGAGCTCCAGGGTATTAGTAATGACGAAAAGGTTGTTGTGATGCCTTATTGAGCTTGTGTATCCTCTGGATCTTAGGCTGACTTATGTTTATGGATTCCAGCATTACGCTGTAATTCCAGGCTCTTACCTTGTGTTGCTGCACCATTTAGGGTAATTGAGTAGTGGCCTTGTTTCCATCCTGATACTGCATTGTTTGTTGTAGGAGAACATGGATCTGGCATAAAATAATATAGTGGCCTAAACGGTGCTGCATCCATGGTGGTGTACTGCAGAAAATGTATGGGTTGCTACAATCTACCTATGAGAGCTTCACCTGTCCCTGTCTTTTAAAATAGGTCTTGCCCTGTGTGCAGGTGTGTGAGATATTATTTTCAGCTCAAACAGAGCATGTACTGTGTTTTATTTTTTGCATTATAGTTAGTGTTGGTCTTTACATTTTAATTTACTTCCTACACTTTCGTGGATTTTTACCACCTGCTTTTGACTGGTGGTATTTTAAGGTGGTATTATCCATGTTTTTTAATGGCCTTTCATTCGTTATTGAGTGTGATTTACCATATGTGTTATTTTTGTGTATGTTAAGTAGCGCATGTATTAATAGGGCATGTGTTTAATAGTGTATGCATTAAATAGACCATGTGAACTGCAGACATGCAGTATTTAGCCCTTGTGCTAAATAACACGTGGTTTTTAACTCATGATCAGACGATTTGTTAAAGTCATACTCAGTTTACCCCATCATTTGGTAATTACTACTTTGCCTAACTCATATTCATGGCCTCAGGTTTATTAAACACATGTTATTGACGAAACCCTGTGGTATCAGTATTTACCCTATGTGCAAATTTGGTGGTGTTTACAGCTAAACTTGTAAAAAAGGCCTGACTGTTCTTCATAGAGATGTAGAAATCTTTTGGCAACTCTTTCCTACATTGGAGCAGGGTTGCGGTTAATCTGATCGATACAGGTGTGTTATTCCAGGTCTTGAGTGCATGAATGGAGGTCTGTTGCATTTTCTTGTTTTCTTTTTCCCACGTCATTGTTCCTGATGCTTCTTGTTAAAAACTTTATCACAAAATGAAGGGGAGATATCCTGCAAATACTTAGAAGACAGAAAACTGTGTTTAATTCCCCAAGCTGACTTTTCCATCAAATAGAAATCAGGCTTGACCGGTCAATAGCAAGCAATTCGTTTGTCTGCCCTGGCTGCTTGAAGCACTGAACTCTGGGCTTTTTTCCTTTTCATGTTGTACATTTTACCTCAGACGGCATTGCTTGACATTCTTTGGTACATTCAGTCATTAGGTCCAGCTTGGAACAGCTGTTGCTAGACATTATGGCCCTCATTATAACTCTGGCAACCGGAAGTAATTTGGGGAAAGGTACTGCCAACAGGCTGGCGGTACCTTTTCCCAAATGATGACATTGGCGGTTTGGCTCAAGCCAAACCGTCAATGTACCACTCCATCTGCCAGGGTGGAAACAGCCACCGGGCTGGAGACTTCAGTCTCCAGCCGGGCAGCTGTCACAATCCCACCCTCGGGATTATGACCCGCCTACCGCCATGGTTTTCGTGGCATGCGTACCACCACGAAAACCATGGCGGTAGGCACTATCAATGCCAGAGAATTGCTTCCCTTGCACTGATAGGGGTCTCCCCCACCCCCTCCCCAGAGTACTTCCACACCCTCCCCATCCCTCTCCCGACCCCCCAACATCCACACACCCACATTCATACACACACACATACTCACATCATCCCACGCATGCACACATACATACCCACACCCCGCAAAACACACTAACATACACTGTAGCAGACGTGCATTCACAACACACAACATACACGTAGACTCACAGTCATTCACGCATGCATTCCCCGCGATTCACACCCGCATGCACGCATACAAAAACAGACACACACCCCGCCACACGCAACACCCCCCCACACATGCACACAACACCCCCTCTCCTGTCAGAGATCCTGACTTACCTGCTTGCCGGAGATCCTCCGGCAGGAGACAGAACGCGGCGCTGCTGCCAGCAGCAGCGTCCCCCAGCAGAACACCGCCAGGCCGTATCATGGCTCATGATAATGTAGGCGGTGTTTTGCTTACTGCCTTCCACCTTCCATGACCATCGACGGAATACCGCCAGCCTTCTGGCGGTATTCCATCTGCGATCATAATGCGGTTAGCAGCTGGTAGCCGTGGCGACGGTAAGTTGGCAGCCGTGGCAGTAGGCGGCATTTACCGCCAATGTCACAATGAGGGCCTATGTGATCAACATAAAAGAGGTCTTTAAGAAGCACTGGTAGGAAAGAGACTTTGGCTCCACCCACATGTTGGTAGCCAGGCGTACAGGCTTTGACAAAAAAGTGTTTGTTTTCCACACAGTTATGATCATTGTTTTTATCTGTCCATCTGCCTGAGCCAAAAAGAGTATTTGTAGGAAAGTAGCTTTTTTCTAGCTTGGTTACCCCAACTTTTCGCCTGTTTGTCAATGTATTTGACTGTGTCTACTGGGATTGTGCTAAACAGGACCCCAGTAGTTATGTGCTCTCCCTTAAATTATGGTTATTGCATACTGGTAATCCAGTATTTCACCCACAATTGGCATACTGGTGCCCCCTTATTAGTCCCTAGAATATGGTACTTAGGTACCCAGGCCATTAGTGTTCCAGCGAAACCCTATGGCTGCAGCATATCTTTTGTCACCCATAGGGAGCCCATGCAAAGGCTTCTACAGAACTGCCATTACAGCCTGTGTGAAAAGGTGCATGCACGTTTTCACAGATATTTACACTGCACCAGGTCACGTATAAGTCACCCCTATAGCAGGCCCTTCAGGCACCTACCAGCGGTGCCACCACGACCTCCAGGACCATTTTCCCGGACTTCGTGAGTGCGGGGACGCCATTTCACGTTTGTACTGGACATAGGTCACTTCCTATCTCCAACTACATAACGGTAACTCTCAATATATAGACCTGTTGTCACTGGGTACTTTCCTCTGGATCTGCATGCTGCTGGACAAAAGCCCCACCTCCCGGTGTCACCAACTCAGAAAGCTATTATAGCACAGAGTTATGGTGAAGCCAATCGGGGGGAAGGGAATTAGGGAAGAGACATCTGAAAAGGAAAGGTTAGAACAATATGCATTTACTCATTCATAGAAACGTAAATCATTTATGGAATCCTGACTAAGGGGGTCATTCTGACCCCGGCGGTCAAGGACCGCCGGGGCCAGGGTCGGCGGGAGCACCGCAAACAAGCTGGCGGTGCCCCGCAGGGCATTCTGACCGCGGCGGTTTGGCCGCGGTCAGAAGAGGAAAACCGGCGGTCTCCCGCCGGTTTTCCGCTGCCCACATAAATCCTCCATGGCGGCGCAGCTTGCTGCGCCGCCATGGGGATTCAGACACCCCATACCGCCATCCTGTTCCTGGCGGTTCGCCCGCCAGGAACAGGATGGCGGTATGGGGTGTCGTGGGGCCCCCGTAAGAGGGCCCCACTTTGAATTCCAGTGTCTGCTCAGCAGACACTGGAATTCGCGACGGGTGCAACTGCACCTTCCCACTCCGCCGGCTCCATTCGGAGCCGGCTTCCTCGTGGGAAGGGGGTTTCCCGCTGGGCTGGCGTGCGGCCTTCTGGCGGTCGCCCGCCAGCCCAGCGGGAAACACAGAATAACCGCAGCGGTCTACTGACCGCGGTGCGGTATTCTGGAGGGGGGAACTCTGGCGGGCGGCCTCCGCCGCCCGCCAGAGTTAGAATGACCCCCTAAATGTGTCTCCGAGATATCAGGTGGAGACCTCTTCTGAAATGAGAGCGAAGCCCCTTGTAAAACACGACCTCAGATTCAAGAGATGGCAAGAATGTTGAACTATGATTATACACAGAATATCAATCCTGTAACATGTATCTATTCACAACATAAACCTTTGATCATGACTTAGAAAATCTCAAAGACTTAAATATGCTTTTCATATCTTAAGTTATTCAAAGAACAATGAAAACTTTGATTTGTTTTATCATTAAAAATACTTTCACATTCATAATAATAAATGCCAAAAAGGTTAAACTCATTAAACCTAAAGCTCCTTACTTAATAACACCAGGAAGCACCTATACTCAAGTAGTCTAAATCACTTAGATTATTGTGCCAAGAACCTTTTCCTCCTGTGAATTGAAGCGCTTTATATCTGGGAACTGAAGCGTCTGAATTATCATGCCAAGAGCACTTTACATCTGAGAAATGAAGCGCCTGAATTATCATGCCAAGAGCCTTTTACATCTGAGAAACTGAAGCGCTTTGAATTACTGTGCCAAAAGAGCGCTTTACACTTGTGAATAGAAACACCTTGAATTACTGTGCACAAAAGCGCGTTACCTCTGTGAACTGAAACACTTTGAATTACTGTGCCAAAAGAGCGCTTTATATTTGTGAACGGAAAACACCTTGAATTACTGTGCATAAAAGCGAGTTACATCGGTCAACTGAAACACTTTGAATTACTGTGCCAAAAGAGCGCTTTATCTCTGTGAACGGAAACACCTTAAATTACTGTGCACAAAAGCGCGTTACCTCTGTGAACTGAAATGCTTTCAATTACTGAGCCAAAAAAGCGCTTTACATCTGTGAACGGAAACACCTTGAATTACTTGTGCACAAAGCGCGTTATCTCTGTGAACTGAAACGCTTTGAATTACTGAGCCAAAAGAGCGCTTCACATCTGTGAACGGAAACACCTCGAATTACTGTGCATAAAAGCGCGTTACCTTTTGGAAGTAATAACTTCCTCCAAACTTGGATTCAGCAAGGCCTTACCGCTACGAGTACGACCTACTTTTTGAATGCACCATGGACTTTCGTTAGATGATACTATGCCATTCAGAAACTCTGGACTTCTCCAGAGAAACCTCCACGAGGTCTGGTTGCATCAAAGTCTTCTAAATAGTGAGGAACGTGCTTGGGTGTGGCTGGGCTTTATAGGCCTGCCACACCCCAAGATGGCTGCTGCCTCTAAAAACGTGGGAATTGTAGTCCCTTCATAGAATAGCACTGATAAGTGCATCTTGTCCACCAATGCCCTGAACCTGCAGCTCTATGAGCTTTGCCACAGGGCAGACGATGCTGGTGGTCACCTTTGGAACAAGAGGGGATGACAAGTGGGGCGCATAGAACGCCGCAGAGCTGCGCAGCGGAATCTCGGGCGAGACCTGGACCACGCCTGGCCTTATTCCTGACACCTGTTTGGTATCAAACATGATGGAATCATACCCCAATGCTTTTTCAAGCATTGGTTGTATGATTCCATGCACTCTGGGGGCTCCTTAGAGGACCCCCAGTATTGCCAGTCCAGCCTTCTGAGGTTTTCAAGGCAGCCCCAGCTACTGCCACCTCTCAGACAGCTTTCTTCCCTCCTGTTGCTTGAGCAGCTCAAGCCCAGGAAGGCAGAACAAAGGATTTCCATTGGGAGAGGGCTGTTACAGGCTTGGGAGGAGTATCCTCCTCAGGCCTCTGGAAATGCTTTGAAGGGCACAGATGGTGCCCTCCCTGCATAATCCAGTCTACACTGGTTCAGGGAAACCCAGTCCCTGCTCTGCCGTGAAACTGGATGAAGGAAAGAGGAGTGTCCATCATTACCCCAGGGGTGGTGCTCAGAGCTCCTCCAGAGGGTCCATGGGATTTGCCATCTTGGATTCAAAGTTGGCAGGGAAGTCTGGGAGCATCTGAGTGGCCAGTGCCAGCAGGTGACGTCAGAGCCCTCCCCTGTTAGGTGCTAACCTGTGTAGCTGACCAGTCTCCCTTTCAGGGCTTTTTAGGGACTCTGGGGGTGATTCTGACCCTGGCGGTCGGTGATAAAGCGGCGGCCAACCCGCCAACAGGCTGGCGGTCCGAAAAATGGAATTCTGACCCTGGCGGGAACCGCCAACAGAGACCGCCAACTTAACACTCCGACCGCCACGGCGGGACAAACAAACAGCGCGGCGGTCACCGCCAACAGGCAGGCGGCAGACAATGTACCGCCCACCCTATCACAACTCACCAATCCGCCACCTTTTCCGGGGCGGGAGCACCGCCGATAAAAACACGGCGGAAACAGACTACGAACGGGAAAACGCTCACCTCTACGCACTCCACGAGGACGGAGGACAGCATGGAACCCGAATTGAACATCATACCTGCTCTTGTCTACCTGCTCATCTACCACGAGTACGAACTCCGCCGCAGACGTCAACGGTGAGTACTGCACCTACGACACACGGGAGGGGGGGAGGAGGAAAGGTTACGGGCACACACATATGCGACCCCCACCCCCCCCCCCAAGATGTACACACCAATGCAGAGCAACAAGTCACAGTGACACCACCCAAACACCCGTAAAAAATACAATCACATAACCAAATTGAGAATAAATATTTATGAACAAAATAGTCTCAGAAAAGTATTATCAACCATCAAAACGTTCTTCTGATAAACAAATTATTTACACAGCAGTGGATAACTGAAGCAAGTAGTCCTGCACATCTTACGAATCCATCATGTCCGTGGGCCAAAGTGTAGCGAAACAAGGGCAAAGCCCACACAGGAGACCTGAGTCCTTTGGAGAGAACACTGCAGGGGCATCTGGTGACAAAACTACAGGCACCTCAGGGGGAAGGGAAGGGGGGGGCACCACAGCCACATGAGTCCACGACGCCAGATCCACGATGGGCCCACCATGCCCACTGTGCCATCCTGGGGAGTGCAAAGCCACAGTCTCTCAAGTCTCTACAGTGGGTGGGTTGCCCACTGTGCCATTCTGGGGAGTGCAAAGCCACAGTCTCTCAAGTCTCTACAGTGGGTGGCTTGCCCACTGTGCCATCCTGGGGAGTGCAAAGCCACAGTCTCTCAAGTCTCTACAGTGGGTGGGTTGCCCACTGTGCCATCCTGGGGAGTGCAAAGCCACAGTCTCTCAAGTCTCTACAGTGGGTGGCTTGCCCACTGTGCCATCCTGGGGAGTGCAAAGCCACAGTCCATCAGGTGGATAAATGTCCCCACTGGACAAGGAGGATGCATGGTGGGCACAGTGAACCCTGAACAGTGCCTGACAGGAAGGGCCCAGCGGAGCGGTGCTTGAGACGGCGGGGCCCAGCGGAGCGGTGCTTGACAGGAAGGGCCCAGCGGAGCGGTGCTTGAGACGGCGGGGCCCAGCGGAGCGGTGCTTGAGACGGCGGGGCCCAGCGGAGCGGTGCTTGAGACGGCGGGGCCCAGTGGAGCGGTGCTTGACAGGAAGGGCCCAGCGGAGCGGTGCTTGAGACGGCGGGGCCCAGCGGAGCGGTGCTTGACAGGAAGGGCCCAGCGGAGCGGTGCTTGAGACGGCGTGGCCCAGCGGAGCGGTGCTTGAGACGGCGGGGCCCAGCGGAGCGGTGCTTGAGACGGCGGGGCCCAGCGGAGCGGTGCTTGAGACGGCGGGGCCCAGCGGAGCGGTGCTTGACAGGAAGGGCCCAGCGGAGCGGTGCTTAAGACGGCGGGGCCCAGCGGAGCGGTGCTTGAGACGGCGGGGCCCAGCGGAGCGGTGCTTGAGACGGCGGGGCCCTGTTCAGCGGTGCTCTTCTGCACGACGGGGCCCTCTTCAGCGGTGCTCTTCTGCATGGCGGGGCCCTCTTCAGCGGTGCTTGTCTTCACGGTGGGGCCCTCTTCAGCAGTGCTTATCTTCACGGCGGGGCCCTCTTCAGCGGTGCTCTTTTGCACGGCGGGCCCTCTTCAGCGGTGCTTGTCTTCACGGCGGGGCCCTGTTCAGCGGTGCTCTTCTGCACGGCGGGGCCCTGTTCAGCGGTGCTTGTCTTCACGGCGGGGCCCTCTTCAGCGGTGCTTGTCTTCACGGCGGGGCCCTGTTCAGCGGTGCTCTTCTGCACGGCGGGGCCCTCTTCAGCGGTGCTCTTCTGCACGGCGGGTCCCTCTTCAGCGGTGCTTGTCTTCACGGCGGGGCCCTGTTCAGCGGTGCTCTTCTGCACGGCGGGGCCCTCTTCAGCGGTGCTTGTCTTCACGGCGGGGCCCTCTTCAGCGGTGCTCTTCTGCACGGCGGGGCCCTCTTCAGCGGTGCTCTTCTGCACGGCGGGGCCCTCTTCAGCGGTGCTCTTCTGCACGGCGGGGCCCTGTTCAGCGGTGCTCTTCCAGTCAGTGTAGGGAGTCAGACCTGGCCTGGACAACCTGCTCACTCGCCCTCCGAACATGCAGTGTCAGGCCCCTTCGGAGACGGAGTCCTGGGCCCTTTGGTGTCGTCCCTTGCAGCCGGGATGGGGCGTGTGGGGCCCTCCTGCTCCGCGCTCCTGCTGGCTGGCCTCTCCGCCCTGCTGCCCTTCCGCTCCTTAGATGGGGCTCTCGGGCCCTTGCCTCCCCTGGCTGTTGTGGCAGGTGAAGTGGCCTGAGTCACCTCCTTGGGGGCAGCCGTCTCAGTCCGCTCACGGCGGCCCTTCACTTTCCGGGTCCTCTTGCCTGGGGGGGGGCTGCCAGTCCCCTTGCTGCTCAGTGAAGTGTCACTGCCGCCAAAGGGTGGACTCCATATTCCATGCACCACTTGTACCTTGGAAGCTGGGCTGGTGGTGGCTGAGGTGCCTTTGGGACTTTTCCCAGATGGAGGGGGTGGGTCAGGGGAGGGAAAGAGGTCAACATTTGTGAGGTAATATTTCTTTGGACCAGGTTAAAGGTTAGGAGTAGTGGAGATAGAAGTGGAGGAAGAGGATGTGGTTGTAGGAGAGTCAGGTGTGCTGTCCTTGGGTGCAGGTGACTGAGACGTAGGCTGTCGTGAGGTGGTTTGCTGTTGTTTGGGTGTCTGCCTGTGTTTATGTGTCTTGGAAGAGGGGGTGACAGACACAGTGGGAGAGCACACAGGGGACGTGTACATGGCAGTGGGGGTGGTGACTGCACGTGTGAGGACTGTAGTGGAGGGTGTGCTGGTGATGGAAGAACTGGCTGATGTTGGTGTGCATGCAGGTGTGAGTGTAGACGTCACAGGGAGGGAGGAGGGAGACGAGGAGGAGGGGGACACAGAGGTGGTAGTGACTGTTGGTATGTCTGCAACTGGGTGTTGCTTGGGTGAATGCTTGTGTGTTCTGTGGTGCTTATGTTTGGATGAGCTGGCCTTGGGTGTTGAGGTGTGTGCAGGCTGGTCAGATGGTGTGGATGGGATAGGCTGAGGAACAGGAGACAGAGAAAGGCTGGAGGCAGTTAGAAGAGGGAGACTGGAGACAGGGACAATGGCTGTCGTCAGTGCTGAGGCCAGAGAAGTGAAAGCTCGTTGATGGGCAGCCTGACCCGAATGAATGCCCTCCAGGTAGGCATTGCTCTGTTGCACCTCCCTTTGCACCCCCTGGATGGCATTCAAAAGGGTAGTCTGCCCAACAATGAGCGTCCTCACGAGGTCAATGAGCTCCGCACTGAGGGCAGCAGGGGTAACAGAGGCAGGGACTGAGGTGCCTGGGGCGAAGGAGACGCGCGCCTTCCTGGGCGAACGGGCACGGAGCGAAGACTGAGGGGCTGCTGAGAGGGCGGTGCTGGTGCGCTGGGTGGCGGCTGTACCTGTTGTTGCTGGGGGCACAGATGTTGCCGCCCCCGCTAGGGAGCTCCCAAACGCGGACGTGTCCGTGTCGCTGGTGTCTCCACCGGCCCCCGTTATGGTGCTCCCCTCGCCCTCCGGATCACTGGTGCCCTCGGTGTCTGTGTCAGTGCCCACCGGGGCCTGGTGACCTGCAGCTCCCTCGTGCTCCGACGCCAGTTCTCCTCCGCCTGATGATGCTAATGCACAAGAAACAAAGAATAGGGGTGGGGGGAGAAAGAAAACAAAGTTGAGTGCATGCCTTGTCAATAGCCTTGGCGGAGAGGACAGACACAGGTTCCTCATGCACTAAGCCGCGAACTTGGGGTACACTACTCTGTACTTCTGACTAGGCCAACAGGTCTAGGGACAACAGACGCGCTCATGGGTGATGTTGGACCATGGATAGCTGCACTTGGCACCCTACAGAGGTGGTGGGCGGGGGAACAGGGCCATGTCTAAGGGAGGGGACTACACTACAGAAAGCGCCCTGGCCTACTGTCACCCACAGCCCTCCTCCCCCACCCAGACGCCTCCACTGTGCGTATAGATAGGAGAATGTGCTGATACTCACCCCCTTGTGTCTGCTGTGATGTCCTCAAGCGCCCATCCAAATCAGGGTAGGCCACCGCCAGGATCCGGGACATCAGGGGGTCAGGGTACGACTGGCACCCCTCCTAGGTCGGGAGGCCATCCCCAGCAGTGACTCGGCGGTCTTTCGGGTTCCGCGGCGGATGTCCTCCCACCTCTTCCGACAGTGGGTGCCCAGTCTGGTGTAGACCCCCAGGGCCCGGATTCCTTGGCGATGGCACGCCAAATATCGATTTTCTGATGGGCGCTCACCTGTTTGACATGTACAGGGTGGGAAAGAGAAAACGTCACATTTCTGCATGTTTGGAGTACATGCCCCCCCTCCCCACCCTTGCCATGTGGCCCATACTCTCATCAGTCGTGCGTTGCATTCCTCATTTTCTCCCCACCCCACCAACTGACAGCCACCCCACTCCACACAGGCATTACCCATTCAATGTGCACTCAGTGTACTCACCTGTTGGTCTGGAGGACCGTAGAGTTGCGCATACTGGGGGAGGACCCCGTCCACGAGTTTCTCCAACTCTTCTGTAGTGAAGGCAGGGGCCCTTTCCCCAGTCGCAGCAGCCATTGTCACTTCCAGACCGAGTTCACAGCAGCACTTGCAGTATAGGTCCT
This sequence comes from Pleurodeles waltl, assembly GCF_031143425.1. NCBI lineage: Eukaryota > Metazoa > Chordata > Amphibia > Caudata > Salamandridae > Pleurodeles > Pleurodeles waltl. Next base: position 1,364,829,183 of record NC_090446.1, read on the forward strand.
CTCCTGTGGATGATCAGGTCTCGAGTGATTAATCAGATAGAAAATGGCGGTCACGCCCGCGGCGGTGCGTACCGCGGCGGTGCGTACCGCGACCGCCGGCGCACATCGTCATTGGCTCCTGAATCCCATAGGGTTCAATGTTAACCAATGCGACTTCGTACAGCGGTCTTCGACCGCCTACCGCCACGGTGTGCCACGCCAGCGCATTGACCTCCCATCCCATTGTCCCAGTTTAGAGGTCAGGCAGCCGCCATTTCAAGGGCCCACATGGCTTAAATTCTACTGCGTCACACAGGCCTAGGCCTTGCATTTGCACACATACAAACATAGCAGTCAAAACATTTTCGTGTACTGTGCAAGCTGTGTTGTACGTACCTGTGAGTTGATTGACTCAGTGCTCCATGTTGTCCTTCCTAGGCACCGTCCGCAGGGACTTGCGAGGAGAAGGAGGAATCCTCCCGTGTACCGGCCGCTGGTTGACCTGTCGACAATGGAAGAACGCCATATAATACTCCGTTACGGACTTGACCGAGCCACTATACATGAACTGTGTGCCCAGCTGGAGCCAGACCTGATGTCACCCATCCGCCAACCCACAGGAATTCCCCCTCTAGTGCAGGTTCTATCAGTCCTCAGGTGGAGAAGTGTGGCTCAATGGTTAGAGCGGCAGACCCTGAAGCAGAGATCTGGCTCAAGACCAGGGTTCGAGTCCCGCTTCAGCAGGTCTTGGGCTCAATTCCCCTTGACCAGATAATTCTCGCCTCGGTGCCTAATCTAATTCATGGGTCCCACTCTGCAACTCTGGGCAATAGCTTGCTTAATCTCCACAACGGCCCCAACAGTGCTTGGATGCCTGGCTTCACCCTGGGGGTGCTCAGGAGTGGGTGCCTCACAGGGAAAAGCCAGGAGGGGTTCCATAGCGGTATGAGTACAGCGCCTTGAGACCCTAACGGGTGAGTAGTGCGCTATACAAGTGCTAATTTACATTTACATTTACATTTCTTGGCAAGTGGCTCATTCCAGACAACAGTGGCCATGTCATCTGGAATGTCTCAGCCTATGTTTTCAAAGATTCTGTCCAGAGTGTTGTCTGCCCTGATGAAACTCATGAGGAGCTACATCATATTCCCAGAAGAGGCTGATTTGGCCACAGTGAAGGGTGATTTCTATGCCCTTGGACATATCCCCAACATCATTGGTGCCATTGATGGGACCCATGTGGCATTAGTACCCCCAAATGACGATGAACAGGTGTACAGAAATCGGAAAAATTACCATTCTATGAATGTGCAGGTTGTCTGTTTGGCAGACCAGTACATCTCCCATGTAAATGCCAAGTTCCCTGGGTCAGTGCATGACGCGTATGTTATGCGTAATAGCAGCGTCCCCTATGTGATGGAACAGCTACAGAGACAACGTGTGTGGCTAATCGGTGACTCTGGTTACCCCAACCTGCCGTGGCTATTGACCCCAGTGAGGAATCCCAGGACCAGGGCAGAGGAACGGTACAATGAGGCCCATGGGCGTACTAGGAGGGTCATTGAAAGGACCTTCGGCCTCCTGAAGGCCAGGTTTAGGTGCCTGCATATGACAGGTGGATCCCTAATGTACTCACCAAAGAAGGTGTGCCACATCATCGTGGCCTGCTGTATGCTTCACAACCTGGCTTTGCGACGCCAGGTGCCTTTCCTGCAGGAGGATGGTCCAGATGGTGGTGTCGTAGAAGCCGTGGAGCCTGTGGAGAGTGAAGAGGAGGAAGACGACGGTGAGGAAACAGACAACAGGGAAGCTGTCATACAACAGTATTTTCAGTAGCACACAGGTAAGATTCAGCCACGCCATTTCCCAGTTACTTAGAGCCTCATGCATCTCAACTTTATGTATTTCCCCCCAGCTCTTTTAAATAACATATTCTTTTTCCCTTCCCTTCTCAGTGCTTAATGACTCATAGCCCGACTTCTGCTTGGTTTGGCCATGTACTACAGCGTATTGACATTGGTATGTTGTCATCACTAACTGACATCACATATTGTGAACTGTTATGTGTTGTACGATTTTTTGAGAATACAGCATGACTCCAAATGGTTTTCTGTGCAATAATTGTTTTATTTTGTGTGCTCAGATAATGGTACATTATATGATGACGGTGATGGGTGGGGGTGGAGTGATGTCCATGGCAGAGTCCAGTTCTCAGTCTGACAGGTCTATTGTCCATATGCCTGTGGAAGGACGGAGCAGGGGCTGTTTGAGTTTGGACAGGGTGGCAATGTGGGACAGTGGGATGACTTCTGGGGGTATCTCATGCTGGCGGTGGTCTTGGCATGCTACTCTGGTTTTTTTTTGGGTCTTAGGCTCCTCTTGCGGGGTGGTTGTTCTTCAGCAGGAGGTGGGGTTCTTGTGGCCTGTTGTTGTGTGTGGGCCTCCTGTCCACTAGCGCCGGCGGAGGTGGTAGGCTGTTCCTGGCTAGTGACAGTGGCCCTGTGTGGTGCCACATGGTCCCGCAACGTGTCTTCTATCCTGTTGAGGGCCTGGACCATGCTCCCCATGGCGGTAGCGATGGTGGTGAGTTGGTTGCTGAACCCCATGTAGCGTTCTTCCTGCTGTGCCTGTATCTCGGTGAACCTGGCCAGTACCGTCGCCATCGTCTCTTGGGAGTGGTGGTATGCTCCCATGATGGTAGTGAGGGCCTCTTGGAGAGTGGGTTCCCTGGGCCTCTCCTCCCCCCCCTGTCGCACGGCAGCCCTCCGAGTTGCCCTGTTTGCCTGGGTCTCTGTCCCCTGGACGGTGTGCCCAGTACCACTGCCCCCAGGTCCCTGTTGTTGTTGGGGTGTTGGGTTAGCCTGGGTGCCCTGTAGTGGCAGACACACCGCTGCTTGACCTGTCCTAGAGACAGAGGCATGGGCCCGCTGGGTGGGAGCTGTGCTGTTGTTCCCAGGGGGGTTTGGGTCTGCTGTGGCCTGTGTCTGTGTTTGGGGAACCCACTGCCCAGAGGTCCCCGATGGTCCGGGCTGGTCATCAGGTTCCAGGTCGCCAGAGCTGCTGTCCTCACTGGGGGCCTGTTCCAGGGGTGGGATGGACATTTGAGGACCCTCCTGACCGGTGTGTTGGCGTTCGGGTCCTGCATGGGGTGAGAGAGTATGGTTATTGTTTCTGTGTGTGGAAAAGCGTGCGAATTATGGGTGCCCTTGTCCCCCAGTGCAGGCATTCCCTTGTGGGTGGTGTTGTGAGGGTGGTTTGTGGGGGGGATGGGTATGTGCAGTGGTCATGCTTAGGTAATGGGTGTCCAATGTTTGTGGTGGCATGCAAGGGTTGGTAAGGGGTCGGGTGGGTTGTGCTAGGGATACATTCTCAGGGATGATGTGTGATGGTGGGTTGGGGGTGAGGGTGGGGGTGAGTGTTGGCATGCTGGTGGGGTGGGGGGGATGAAGTATATGAGATAGGACTTACCAGAGTCCATTCCTCCGGGTACTCCAGCGAGGCCCTCAGGATGCAGGATGTTTAATACTTCTTGCTCCCATGCTGTGAATTCTGGTGGGGTGGGTGGGGGTCCTCCGCCAGTCTTCTGCACCGCGATGTTGTGTCGCGACACCATCGAGCGCACCTTCCCCCGTAGGTCGTTCCATCGTTTGCGGATGTCGTCCCTATTTCTGGGATGCTGTCCCACCGCGTTGACCCTGTCCACGATCCGCTGCCATAGCTCCGCCTTCCTTGCTATGGTGGTGTGCTGCACCTGCGAGCCGAAGAGCTGGGGTTCCACTCTTAGGATTTCCTCCACCATCACCCTGAGTTCTTGGTCCGTGAAGCGTGGGTGTCTTTGTGGTGCCATGGGGTGGTGTGGATGAGGTGTGGGGTGGTGTATGTGGTGATGAGTGTGTTGGTGTGTGGTGCTTTGTGCTACTATGTGGTGTGTGTGATGTTGTAGTGTGCCTCTGTGTGTCTGGCTCTCTATTCTCTGATGTGTCTCTCTCTCCTTCGTCTCTGATTTTTGGTAGTAGGGGTTTGTGGGTGATGTGGGTGTGTGTTTTATATTGTATTGGATGTGTGGGAGTGTTGTTTGTATGTGTATCAGTTGTGTGTATTTCAAATTGTCCAATGTGGTAGTGTTTTGTAAAGGTTTGGGTATTTTGACCGCGGCGGTGTGTACCGCCAATAGACTACCGCGTTTGAAAGACCGCCGCGTGGATTTGTGGATCGTAATGGCATGGGCGTATTTCTGTTGGCATGGCGGTGGAGGTTTGGTCATCTCCAGTTTATCGCGGGCCGCTGATGTGGCGGACTGCAATGGCGGTCGGATTTTTGGAGGTTTGGCAGTTGTGGGTCAGAATGACCGTGGCGGCTGGCCGCGGCGGTATTGTGGCTGTCTTCTGACCGGCGGTAAGCGGCTTTTACCGCCGAGGTCAGAATGACCCCCTCTCTCTTGGGTGGTTCTTTAGATTCGGATTGCAGGACTCCGGCAGGAATCCCCGCATCCTTTACTTTACCTTCTTACCGAAGAAATTGTATCTGGACCCTCCAGGAACTCTACAAACTGCAACAAAGAAGCAAAGATGACTCATGCAACATTGTATTTTCAGCTCCTGCCAGCAACTGCAACTGTTTCCCGGTCGTGCATCCTCAGAGGACAGTCTGTCTTCAGGCTGCACCAGAAGAACGAAGGAATCTCCCTTGGAGGGAAGGAGTCACTCCCCTGCTTAAGCAGGCACCTCTCTGCAAAGACGACTGGTTGTGTGGGACTCCTTCCCTGATGAGCTTCATGGATCCTGCATCACGGTTGGTGAACTGAAGTGGTCCCAGTGAAGCCAGGCTCTCTAGGGGTAGTGTGGATGAGCAACCAAGGCTTATCTAGGAGACATGCAAAGCTCATGCAATACCACTGTAGTCAACCAGAACTCACACACATGAAAGAAAACACTCAGGTGCTCATTCCGAGTTTGGCTGTCATACCCAAAGACCGCCGTGCAAAAGGCAGCCGATAAACTGCCAGCAATGGCAGAGTGAAGCCCCCCGCATTACGAGTGACCAACACAACACCGACAAATTTTGATCTTAAAAACAACACTGTCGTCCAAATGATGGAAAGGAGGTGGTTGCACCACCACCCCTGCCACGGCGACAAAATACTGCCCGCCAAATTCCGATACACAAATCAGCAACGCGGAAACCAACACAGCAATAATCCATTGGCGGTCCAAACCGTTGCGGGAAAATAAGTGGCCACCACCGCAGCAACACTGCACCAGATAGGATAACACCAACAGCAACACCTGAAACACATACACACACCTGTCTACAGCACTACAAAACACCCCCACACATATTCAGAACCCTTTGCAAATAGAAACCCTGACAGAGTGAGAGAAGGAGACACTGAAAGGAGTCACTGCACCTAGATACCACAGGCACCATCATACTAAGCACGCAGCACACAACACACCACTGCACACAAACACCACAGAGCACACGCACATACCATTACACATATTCACAACTACAAACATCACACCCACAATCCCTGCACACCGTACACCCTCACCCACAGCACAATCACCATGGCACCACAAAAAAAAACAAGATTCACAGAAGAGGAGCTCAGGGTAAAGGTCGAAGAAATAGTCAAAGTGGAGCTGAGACTGTTTGGACCACTGGTCCAGCAGACATCCATAGCCCGGAAGAAGGACTTATGGCAGAGGATAGTCAACAGGGTAAATACAGTGGGGAACCATTACCGCAAAAGGGAGGAAATTAGGAAGAAGTGGAATGACCTTAGGGGGAAGGTACAGGCCATGGCTTCCAGGCACCAAGTAGCCGTCATAAGGACTCGTGGCGGACCCCCACCACCTCCCCCAGAAATTGCACCGTGGGAGAAGATGGTCCTGGCCATACTGCATCGAGAAGGGCTGACTGGAATTGCTACTAGACTGGACACTGAGTCCACTGTACTCACTAGCCACCATGTCCCTGTGCATAGTATGCACCCCCACCACTTTCTCACCCCCTCAAGCCACCCGAATGTGCACAATCCCATCATTGGCCCACTACCCACACTTGCATGCCACATCTACCCACTGATGCCATTCCATCAAACCCCAACCTACTAGTGCATGTATGCCTCACACAGCAGAAAGTACCACAACTACCACAATGCAACACTACCTGCCCTGCCTGCTACGTCCATATCACATCTCTGCAATTGCATGTTAAACCATGTCACTCCCCATCACCAGTATGTGGTAGGAATGCACATCAGTACATGGCAATGACAGTAGCAAGACAAATGTAAACTGTACTGAAAAGTAGGGCCATTGCAACCTTCCACTAATGGGAACAAAAGCAGTGAACTGGAAACTGTCAATGCCATTATTGCCCTGCAAATACAGTGAATGAGGGATACCATCATCTGACACAATACCGCTCATCTCACAGGTCTCCCAAATACTGACACACAGCAGAGGTGCCCAGTGACAGGACGCCCAGGCCTGGATGCAGCACCAATAGGGGAGGATTCCAATGCAAGTCTGGATTGGGACAATTAACCTGGCCCATCAGGCATGAGTGGTCAGTCCACCACCACCAGCCTTACCCTGCCCACAACTCAAACCACTTCCCCTATGGCAGCCAGTGCACAGCAGAGCCCATCTTCCCATACCAATGTCCCAAGGTCACCTCAATCATCAGTGTGCCCCACAGGGCAGGGTCAGGAGTCAACAGTGCAAACCCAAGACAGTGACGGTCCTGGTGTCAGTCGGAGGGGGCACACTGCACCAGGGGCACAGGCACAGGGGACAAGGGCCAGTGGGAGGACAATCGTGGGACAAGGGATGAGGCAGGTACAGGACACGACTGGCCAGGAGGCTGTCTCCAGGGTCCTGGGAGCCTACCAGAAAACCCAGGACCAGTTGGGCCATATACTCACCACCTTGCAAGACACACAAAGGCTGCAGAAGGAATACCACAAGGAGGCCAGGCAGCAGTGGCAGGCACACAATGCCATCGTGGCCTCCAAATTAGGGGAGTTCAAGGAACTCAGCTGCATCCTGCGGACATTCTCCACTGAACAGCAGGCCCCATCCAATAGTCAGTCAACACCACTGCCCTCAAAATCAGCACCTGCTACTGGAATGGAGGCACAGCAGGAAGACCCACAGGACAACAGCACCCCTGCCCCTGCAGCTGAGGAACCCCCCCGTAAAAGAGGTCGCCCATCCAGACATCCTGCAGGACCCCAGGCCAAGATCCAATCCCCCCACCAGGAGGTGATTCCTCTTCTGAAATGTCACCCTTGTGTGCCACTGTTACACCCTGTTGGCTGTCCAATACCAAGGTCACATCATTCTGAGGCAAATGAACACAGGACCTCTGAACCTAACAGGTGGACCACCCACTCTATTCATCACCTAGAGCACTACCCCACTCCTCTGGACTGTGAAATACAACACTAAATAAACACCTATTATCACAAGTCATGGTGCATGTCTCTTCATTGTTAGTATTGCCAAATATGTTGAAGAACAACAGAAGAATACACAGGTCTACACAATCTAAATGTCCAAGTTACAGATGTAGTGGGATACTCCAGCAGGTGTGTAAGTACATCCATTTAGTTTTAACATCCACTGTCAACTACACCAACTGGCAAATCAGCAAGCAGACTGCAAACAGATGTAACATGAAGAGAGATAAATAATGGGAATGAGGTACAAGGTGGTAATGAATGTAATCTACAGTCTTACATCAATAGCATTTGACCACAAACACAGGATGAGTGTCCCAGCAGCTATGTTGCACTATAAGTAAGGGACTGCATTGGCATTCACACTCATGTGGTACAGGACAGATGATACATAGGTAACATCCTCAATTGCACAACTCCCTGAGTAGTCATGAACAGGTACCTGACACCCAGCAGATGTCAAAGCATGATATGCCTGCGCAACAGGACAAGATTGAGAAGTCCCCCAAACATAACTCAAATAGGCAGTCTGAGGACCCTAAACCTTCACAACAACTTGAAGGCTGTACCGCAATAGTGCCAGCATACCACAAATGAACTTAGAGGCTTTGCATTTCCACTACCTCTCATGGTGAGTCACCTACCCTTCAAGGTCGTTAACCAATATGTAAGGCTCCAGTCCCCACACATACATTGATGCATAAAAATACTGCCTACAGACTGCCTTCAACAATACATCTCCCATGTGCAGATGATATGTAGTGACAAATCATTTCTGTCCTATTGTCATGTGCCTCATCCTCATCTGCCTCCCCCTCAGCATCAGAGTTACAGGCCACAAACAAAGCTCCAGCATTAACGTCCCCCTCCTCCAACAGTGGCATGTGCCTTCTGAGGGCCAGATTAGGTAGCATGCAGCATGCAATAATGATCTTGCAGACTTTCCCTGGATTGTACTGTAGTGCACCACCAGACACATGGAGGCAACGAAATCTGGTTTTTAAGAGACTGAAAGTAAGTTCAGTCACACGCCTCGTCATACCATGTGCCTCATTGTACCTGTTCTCCCCTAATGTAGTTGGATGTCTCACAGGTGTCAGGGGCCAGGGCAGGTTGGGGTATCCAACGTCACCTGTGTGGGAAAGGAAACAGGGCCGTGGGTAACATTGCTAGGCGGAGTGCTGACTGGGTCATGAGGGGTATAGACGTCTGACATGGAGAGCAGTACACATACCTGTGAGCCAGGCCCTTTCTCCCTGTAGCTGTGACATCATTGCAGGGTCACTGCTGTTCCTCAGGATGTAGGAATCATGTACTGATCTAGGGAATTTAGCGTTCACATGTGTAATGTATTGGTCTGCAAGACACACCACTTGTACGTTGAGTGAATATGTACTCTTCGTGTTCCTATAAAGCTGTTCATTGATCCTCGGAGGTACCAGGGCAATGTGAGCCCCATCAATGGCCCCAATTACATGTGGGACATTTGAGATGTTGTAGAAGGCTGCTTTCACAGTGGGAAAATCTGGAGGTAGTGGGAACCTAATGTACCTGTGCACATGCTTGAGTAGTGCATCCTGCACATCCTGCAACACCTTACAGAACTGGGTCTGCGAAATGCCTGCAGCCAGTCCCACTGTGCTCTGAAATGAGCCACTCACCAGGAAATGCAGGACTGACAACACCTGGACTGTTGGAGGGATGGCATGGGGATTCCTCAAACCCGGCAGGAGGTCTGCCTTCAACTGGGCGACCAGTTCCCTGATGCACAAACGGTTCAGTCGATAGGTCAGGATAATGTGGCACGCTTCTATGGTTTCCAGATCAACGAGTGGCCAGAAAATTGGTGCATTCCTCCTCACTCCATTCTGGCCAAATCTGTGCGGGGATACAAACAACAATCAGGATGTCTGTCACAATGTAGACTATACAGTATGACACAAGACAATCATTATGCAATAGTCATGCAAGTTGCCTGTAATGTGTCAATACACATTACTCTACCCTCCAAACCTAACCAGACGATGGCATATGATTACTGTGTGGATGGATGTATACAGGACATGTACACCTACACCTTTCCTGTGTTTTACCTTACTGGTCAAATATGCTGACAATTGCTGTGCCAAGTCTGTACATTTCACTAGACACGCTCTACATGTGTCCATATTCACCATGTCAGACCTGACGTATGTATTTGTGTGGACAGGCAGGTAGTGACGCTGTGTAAAATCAGGACAGTAATGTCACAAACTAAAATGGTATCCGCGTGTTCGGCATGCATTGGACAGCGGGAAGTGACCTTGTTCCGCCGGCGGAAGTCTTGGCGGAGTGCGGTCAGAACCGCTGTGCAAATCCTCATTGGTTAACATTGATGTCAATGGAAGACTGGAACCAATGAAGATCACCGCCGGTGGTGACAGTCATGACCGCTGCGGTCGTAACCGCCATTTTGTGTGAGACTGCTCACTTGACTCCTGCCATTCAGGCGATACAGACCTCCACTCTTTGTGCTGCTGTGTCCTGTCTCTTGGAGCAATGATGGCACGCACTGCAGGTAAAAGGGTCCCAGCCTTCTCAACAGAGGAGCTGGACAAACTGGTAGAAGGGGTCCTACCCCTGTATGGGTGGTTGTATGGAGCTCCAGGACAACAGGTCTGTACAACGTCCATGGTCCCACAAGTTGTGTGTTGTTTGACGATGTATGTGTGTGCACATTCACATGTCATGACTGACCAGATGTGTAGCATGCACATGATATGTGTGGGACATTGCCAGTGTGCATGAGCAGTGTTCGTTGTGTGTCGCCTACGCTCACTGCTGGATTGTTATCATTTACATCATGTCCCCCCTTTTCTCATTGTTTCCCAATCAGGTCAGCGCCCATCAGAAAAAAAGGGTTGTGGCGAGCCATCGCCAAGGAAGTGCGGACCCCGGGGGTCCACTGCTTGCGGAGCACCCACTGCAGGAAGCGGTGGGAGCCCCTGCCTCAGTGGGCCCGGAAGACCGCAGAGGCCCAGCTCAGGACGGCCTCCCAACGTGGGAGGGGTGCACGTCGGACCCTGACCCCCCCTAATGGCCTGCATACGGGCAGTAGCGTACCCTGATTTGGATGGGCGCTTGAAGGCAGCCCAGCAGCCACAAGGGGGCGTTGACTGTCAGGTCACTACTGCATGGTTGTGCATTGTCACCCTCCTTGGACTTGGAATGAATTTAGTCAGATGTGATATAGGGAATGTACAGTCCTGGTTGCCACACCCATCAGGTAGGAGTGTGTGATGGACGCTGTGTTGAGCCATGTAGAATGAGTAGTAGTGGTACAGTGACACATGTTCAGCTGTGGGTATGGGTCTCCCAAATCTGCTACCATGTCAATGGCTGCATCCTTCATCTCTGCGTGTACTGTAGTAGTTTGAAGTGGTCATGATGGCACTGTAAATGGGTAATGACAGGCATGTTACTTGAGGTTTGCAGTTGCATCACTTCCTACATCAATGGATCCTCTGTGCCACATGTACTCCTCACATTCCTATCAGTTAGTTAGTGTCCTGAGTCCTCTCTGCTTAGATTTATATCATCCTGAAGTGGATGACATGTGATTAGTTATAGTCCAGGGCTTGATTCTAGGAGTAGTCATTTTGGCATTGATGGGCATGTAGGTGTCTTCACGTGCAGGAGTTGGGTCTGCAGGGTTGTTATGGGTTTGGACATAGCTTGCACGACTCTTTTTGGTAATGACTGCTAAATTGTCCAGTGTTTGGCAGGTAGGGGCTGTTATCTGCATTGTTTGTATGGGAAGTGGATGTATGAGTTCTAATATTTTCCTCCCTTTCTGTTTCTGCCACCCTCCTTTTCTCTTGCCTCCTTTGTCTATGTGTGCATGAGCATCATCTGGTGAGGGCGGAAGGGCACCGGCGAGTAGGGATGCTGCAGCCCACGGGACCCAGGAGGCGACCAGCATTGAAGCTGAGGGGACCAGTGGGACGGAGGGTGAGAGAAGCACCACGGCGGAGACTGGAGCTACTACAACATCTGACTCAGAATCCTTCTCCAATGGTGGTTCCCTGGCAGTGGCTGACCTTTCTGGTACCACACCAACACCATTGTTGTCCGCCACCCCCTTTTCCAGCACCACCCTCCCTGTAGCACCCCACCCAGTTGCTCGTGCCCGCTCTCCCAGGAGGGTGGGTGTCTCCTTCGCCACAGGCACCTCTGCCCCTGCCCCAGTCAGCATTGCTGTCCTCAATGAGGAGGCTATTGACCTCCTGAGGTCCATCTCTGTTGGGCAGACAACGATTGTGAATCCCATCCAGGGACTGGCATCCCAGATGCAGCAGACCAATGCGTTCCTGGAAGGCATTCACGGTGCCTTGTCTGGTCTCCTGAGATCGTTTCAGGCTCTGGTCTCCTCATTGATGGCAGCCAGGGTCCCTTCATCTTTCATCCCTCCTCCAGCTAACTGTTCCCAATCCACAAGCCCTCTCCCTACACCCGTCCATGGCACACCAACACACACACATACACCCAGTACAACAGACAAGGTGCGCAAAGACAGACATGGGCATCACAAATGTTCACACAGGCATGCACATACACAACACATATCTGCAGACACAACAGACACTTCGTCCACCACCTCCTCCCGTGCAGTCACATCTCCACTCATACCTGCCAGCACAGCGTCATCACACACTGGTCCTGCTGTCATTCCTGTCATCCCCACAATCACCACAACAGCAGACTCACAGTCACACACCCCACACACCACATCCGCACTCACCACAACCACCGTAACTACCACCTGCAGCACATCCACCTCACTTGCACACACCACCTCAACATTCAGTCACACATCACCCATTCCCTGTCCCTGCAACTCTGCCCCCCTCGCAAGAAATGCATACGTACCCACTCACCCACCCAACATTCAGCCACCACACACATACAGACACTGCACACACCAGCATCCACGTACAGCACACAGACATGTCAGACGACCACTCCCTCTACCTCTACTCCTCTCCCTCAAATATGTGACCGCCCCCGTGTACCTAAGAGTTTTCCTTGCCGCCCTTGACCTCTTCCCTACTCCTCTCCCACCCCATCTTCCCTGTAAAAAGCGTGTCACCCTGCCCCTCTCAGGCATTTCCACCGCCCATTCCTTGGGGAACCCCCTCTAGTGTTTCCCCTGCTGCTCCACCCTACAAAAAATCCACCCCTCCCAGTGCCAAGGTCACCACTCCCAAGCCAAAACGTGCCCCTTCCACTTCCAAGCCTCCCCCACCACCCCCACACCCCTGAGGTGCCTGCCTGTCCCAATGAAGTGGAGGCCTAGCTTCAGTCAGGAGTCAGGTTTTGCCATTCTTGATGGACAATGTGTCCTGCAAAATTGGACATTTGAACTTGACATTGGCACTTTTGTATAAAGTTTATTGTTTCAATACAACTGCCCACATTGCTGTGGTTGGCAAGATGAGATGCTTGTCCTGGTTTCCTTCTACATTGTGGTGTGACATATGTATACAAAGGTGTGTGGTGTCTGTGTGTGGATTGTGTCTGTGTTCTTGCATGTGCTTGGTTTGGGCCATGGGGATGTTGTGATGTGTGTGTCTGCTTGCTTGTGTGTTTGTATGGGGTGTTGTGTGCGTTCGTGTGTCTAGTTCTGGATGTGTGTATTTCCTTGATTGTTGGTTGTACGTGTTGTGTCACCTGTATGATTGTCTGGATGTGTGTTCACAGCTATTGATTGTGTGTCATTTCCACATGGAGTTCATGGTGTGTGTGTATGTGTGGTGTCGCACAACGTGCCCGTCTATGCCATCGTTTGTGGGGTAGTTGTTCTGTGGTTATGAGGTGTGTTGGTGGTGTTGTTGTGCGTTGTGCTGTATGTTTGGCACATATCTGCATGGCTTGCTGTGTATTTGGCATTGACGTATGTTGTGTGTGCGTGTGTGTGTGGCCTTCACTGTGTGTGTGTAGGATATGTGTGTTCTGTGTGGGAGTGTATCATTACCATTTCCCTCCCCTCTGTGCTAGGTACACTCATGGTTGTCATCTTCATCGGTGGTCCTGAAGGTGTATGGCGAGATACAACTCTGGGAAGACTAGCAGTTCATTTGCCATGGGGGCCGCAGTGGCATCTCTGTGCTTGGAGGTGGGTGTTTCTATTTATACTTTCTGTTTCTGCCAGGTTTTTCATGACGGTATGGCCTCACCGGATAGCCTGGAATATGAGGGCGGCTCGTTGGCTGCCTCTTGCCTGAAGTTGTCTTCTGCTGGCAGATGCTGCTCGTCGGTGGTGGTGCGGCTGGCAGTGAGTTGTCTGTATTGCGTTTGTTAGAAATGGGGTCTTTGGTTGGCAGTCAGGTTACCCCCTGTCCAAGCAAGGACCCTCACTCTAGACAGGGTAAAAGAGAATCACCCTCAGCTAACCCCCACTCACCCCCTTGGTAGCTTGGCACGAGCAGTAGGCTTAACTTCAGAGTGATAGGTTTAAAGTATTTGTACAGACACAGTAACTTAATGAAAACACTACAAAATGACACAACACAGGTTTAGAAAAATAGAAAATATTTATCTAAACAAAACATGACCAAAACGACAAAAATCCACAATACACAAGTCAAGTTATTAATTAAAATCCAAAAAGAGTCTTCATGTAATTTTAAACACAAAGCTAACGCTGTTAGCGTGGAAATGAACCTGGGTGCATCAAAAATAACCCTGCACAGGCGAGTGTGCGTCAAAAAGGGCTTGCGATGTGTGAATATCACTCACTAGCGAGACCGTGCGTCGTTTCTCCTTCAGTCGAGTCGGCGTGCGTCGTTTATTCTCTCCGTAGGAGAGCGATGCATCAATTCGAACCACACTCTCAGATCCAGGCAGGCCTTGCGTCGTTTTTACACGCCCAGCGATGTTTGCATCGGAAATCCTGCCACACGATGACCCGCATACCACGCAGCGCGGGTTGCAATCTCACCAGCCTTTGTCAGCGATGCTGCACATCGTTTCTCCAGCCGCGGGCGTCGATCTTCTGCCCGCGTTGCAGACGAGCATCGATTTTCAGCCACGAAACCGGCGGCGTATCTATTTTTCAGCTGCAGATAGGAGTTGCGTTGATCTTTTCCCCTCACAGCGGTCTGTGCATGGATTTCTTACTCTTGGGCTGCCAGCTTCTCCTTTCAGGGTCCCAGGAACTGGATAGGCACCACTTGGCAGAGTAGGAGTCTCAGCAGAGGCTCCATGTGCTGGCAGAGAGAAGTCTTTGCTGTCCCTGAGACTTCAAACAACAGGAGGCAAGCTCTAAATCAAGCCCTTGGAGAATTCTTCACAAGAAAGAAGGCAACACAAGGTCCAGTCTTTGTCCTCTAGCACAGGCAGAAGCAGCAACTGCAGGAGGGCTCCACAAAGCACAGTCACAGGCAGGGCAGCTCTTCTCCTTCAGCTCTTCAGCTCTTCTCTAGGCAGAGGTTCCTCTTGGTTTCCAGAAGTGTTCTAAAGTCTGTGGTTTTAGGTGCCCTTCTTATATCCATTTTGCCCTTTGAAGTAGGCTTACTTCAAAGAAAAGTCTCTCTTGTTTGTGAAATCCTGCCTTGCCCAGGCTAGGCCCCAGACACACACCAGGGAGTTGGAGACTGCATTGTGTGAGGGCAGGCACAGCCCTTTCAGGTGTGAGTGACCACTCCTCCCTTCCCTCCTAGCACAGATGGCTCATCAGGAAATGCAGTCTACACCCCAGCTCCCTTTGTGTCACTGTCTAGTGAGAGGTGCAACCAGCCCAACTGTCAAACTGACCCAGACAGGGAATCCACAAACAGGCAGACTCACAGAAATGGTTTAAGCAAGAAAATGCTCACTTTCTAAAAGTGGCATTTTCAAACACACAATCTCAAAATCAACTTTATTAAAATATGTATTTTTAAATTGTGAGCTCAGAGACCCCAGACTCCTCATATCTATCTGCTCCCAAAGGGAATCTACACTGGAGAGGGACAGGCCTTGCAACAGTGAAAAACGAGTTTAGCCGTATTTCCTTGTCAGGACATAAAAAACACATTACTATATGTCCTACCTTAACCATACACTGCACTCTGCCCTTGGGGCTACCTAGGGCCTACCTTAGGGGTGCCTTATTTGTAAGAAAAGGGAAGGTTTAGGCCTGGGAAATGGTTACACTTGCCAAGTCGAATTTACAATTTAAAACTGCACACACAGACACTGCAGTGGCAGGCCTGAGCCATTGTTACAGAGCTACTAATGTGGGTGGCACAACCAGTGCTGCACTCCCACTACTAGCATTTGATTTCCAGGACTTGGGCACCTCTAGTACACTGTACTAGGGACTTACTAGTAAATCAAATATGCCAATCATGGATGAACCAATTACATACAAGTTTTGTGTAGGAGCACTTGCACTTTAGCACTGGTTAGCAGTGGTAAAGTGCCCAGAGTAACAAAAACAGCAAAAACAAAGTCCAGCACACATCAACAACCTGGGAAACAGAGGCAAAAAGTTAAGGGAGACCAAGCCTAGGATGAAAAGTCTAACAGCGTTGGATTCACCACCTTACTTGTTATTTGGCGGCGGTTACGAGACCGCCATCGGCGTGGCAGTTTGGTTTCCGCCAAACTTGGAATGAGCACCTCAGTGTTTCATAAAAATAAAGGTACTTTATTTTAGTGACACCATTACCAAAAAGTACTAGAGAGGCAACCCTCCAATATGAGGTAAGAAACACACTAGATATTTATACTAGTAATCAGAAATAGGCATAAATAGCAATAGAAAAAAGTGCAATAGCAAATTGGCAATAGTGACCCTAGGGGAAGCCCAAACCATATCCTAAAAAAATGGAATGCAAATGCAGAACCCCCACCTAGGTAAGTGGAATGTGTAGAGGGGAGCTGGGGGTACTAGGAAACCCCAAAGGTAAGTACCACAGTGCCCCCCAGCGGCCAGGAAGAAAGAAGTAAGTTACTGGATTTTCCCTAAACCACCCAAAAGGAAGGAAAATAATAAAATGCAACACACAGACAAGACTTCAAGAAACCAGCTGTGGATTTCTAGAGAGGAAGACCTGTTGAAGAACGGGACCAAGTCCAGAAGTCATAGAACAGGGGGCAGGAGCCACTTCCCACTCAACTGTGATTGCAGACATTGGTCGACAGTAGGACGAAGACGATCAGGAATGCAGCCCTGGAGCAGGTGAAGAGTTCCTTGAGGATGCAGTCGATGTCCCATGCTGGATGGATGATTGCAGTTGGTCAGTGGCATGGAAGAGCCACCTACAAGCCTAGGCAAAGGCAGAAGGCCTGGTTAAGCAAATGTGGAGCTGCCAGGGGCCAGCAATGTCCAGGAGGAATCAACCCTCAGGGGAAGTCCTAGGGGGACCCTCAGCAAGGCAGAGTCCGTAGAAGAAGAGGTAGCCCCCACAAGAGACCCACTGAAAGAGGAACCAGGAGTGGCAGAGGAGCCCACGCTGCACAACTGGAGAAGGGTCCCATGCTGCAAGAGAAGCACTCAGAGGGCTGTGTGTTGCAGGAAGGAATGCTGAGGGCTGGGGCTACACAGAGCCTGAGATCCCTTGGAGGAGATACCAACAAGCCTTGCTAGCTGCAAGAGATGCAGTGCACAAGGGTACTGTACTGTATGGGAAGGCAATGGCTTACCTCCACCGAAGTTGGTTAGCTGGCAGAGAGGACCAAGAGGACTACTCCTGACCACCACCCATGAAGCAGGATCCAAGCAGCTCAGGATGAGAGGGGATCCACGCAGTCGGTCGTCGTTGCAGTTGGTCCTGCCAAGGGAGGGACTCCTTCACTCCAAGGGAGATTCCTTCTCGCAGACTGAAGACTTGATGCCCTCAGAGGATGCACAGACAGGGAAATATTGCGGAAGCTGAAAGGAGCCATGGAAACAATATTGCAAGCAGAGTCTTCGTAATGGATGAGGATTGTCGGTTCTTGGTGGTTCCAGTTGCGGTTCCAGTGGCTAGAAGTTTAAGTAGAGATTGCAGAGGAGTCCTGCTGGAATCTGGCAAGCAGAATATGAGGACCCACCCAAGAAAGAGACCCTAAATAGCCCTGAAAGGGGCATTGGTCACCAACCTAGTGACCACCTATCAGGAGGAGGCTCTGATGTCACCTGCCGGACCTGGCCACTCGGATGCTCCCAGAAGTCCCTGCCAACTTTGGATTCAAGACCGCAGGGACCCTCTGGAGAAGCTCTGGGCGCAATACCGCGAGGTGGTGATGGACAGGGAGTAGTCACTCCCCTTTCCATTGTCCAGAATCGTGCCAGAACAGGGACGGGGCTCCCTGAACCGGTGTAGACTGGTTTATGCATGGAGAGCATCAAATGTGCCCTTCAAAACATACCAGTGGCTTGGGGAGGCTACCCCTCCCAAGCCCTGTAAAACATGTTTCCAAAGGGAGAGGGTGTTACCCCTCTCTCCCAAAGGAAATCCTTTGTTCTGCCTTCCTGGGCTTGAGCTGTTCAAGCCGCAGGAGGGCAGAAACCTGTCTGAGGAGTGGCAGCAGATTGGGCTGCTCGGAAAAACCCAGACAGAAGGCTAGTAGGAGCAATGCTGAGGGTCCTCTAGATTGCATGGAATCATACTTCCAATTCTGGCAGCAGTATTGGGGTATGATTTCAACATGTTTGATAGCAGACATGCCTAGGTTTGGAGTTACCATTATGTAGCTGGACATAGGTAGTAACCTATGTCCAGTACATGCAGAAAATGGTGTCTCCGCACTCACAAAGTCCAGCAAAATGGAACTGGAGTTCATGGGGGCACCTCTGCTAGTGCAGGGGTGCCGTCACACACAGGTATTTGCACCCTGTCCTCTGGGCTAGGAGGGCTTGCCACAGGGGTGACTTACAGTGACCTGGTGCAGTGACCTGGAGCGAAAAGGGTGCATTCACCCTTTCACGCAGGCTGCAATGGTAGGCCTGCAGATACACTTTGCATGGGCTCCCCATGGGTGGCATAATAGATGCTGCAGCCTGTTGGTATCTCCCGGTACCCCAATGCCCTGAGTACCTGGGTACCATATAGTAGGGACTTACATGGGGGCACCAATATGCCACATGTGGAGTGTAAGTGGTTCAAGTAACCAAGTTTGAAGGGAGAGAGCATAATTACTGGGGTCCTGCTTAGCAGGATCCCATTGAACACAGTCAAACACACTGTCAACAGGGAGGAAATGGGGTTAACCATGCCAAGAAAGAGGGTATTTTTTAACAAAAACCCCCACCCCCAAATGAAGGGCAATAAGGCTAACCTTGTCCAGCTGAGTCTTCATTGTCTAAGTGGAAATATCTGGAGAGTCCATCTGCATTGGAGTGGTTACTCCTAGGTCTATGTTCCACTGTATAGTCCATTTCCTGTAGGGATATGGACCACCTTAACAGTTTTTTTTTTTTTCCTTTCATTTGTTTGAGCCACAGAAGGGCTTGTGGTCTTTCTGAACAAGTAAATGAGCACCAAACAGGTTTGCAGTTGGTCAGTGGCATGGGCGAGCCACCTACAAGCCTAGGCAAAGGCAGAAGGCCTGTTTAAGCAAATGTGGAGCTGCCGGGGGCCAGCAAGGTCCAGGAGGAATCAACCCTCAGGGGGAGTCCTAAGGGGACCCTCAGCAAGGCAGAGTCCGTAGAAGAAGAGGTAGCCCCCACAGGAGACCCACAGAAAGAGGAACCAGGAGTTGCAGATGAGCCTACGCTGCACAACTGGAGAAGGGTCCCACGCTGCAAGAGAAGCACTCAGAGAGATGTGTGTCGCAGGAAGGAATGCTGAGGGCTGGGGCTACACGGAGCCTGAGATCCCTTGGAGGAGATACCAACAGGCCTTGCTAGCTGCAAGAGATGCAGTGCACAGGGGTACTGTCCTGTATGGGAAGGCAATGGCTTACCTCCACCGAAGTTGGATAGCTGGCAGAGAGGACCAAGAGGACTACTTCTGACCACCACCCGTGGAGCAGGATCCATCCAGCTCAGGATGAGAGAGGATCCAGGCAGTCGGTCGTCGTTGCAGTTGGTGCCTGCCAAGGGATGGACTCCTTCACTCCAAGGGAGATTCCTTCTCGCAGACTGAAGACTTGCCGCCCTCAGAGGATGCACAGCCAGGGAAATATTGCGGAAGCTGAAAGGATCCATCGAAACAATATTGCAAACAGAGTCTTCGTAATGGATGCAGATTGTCGGTTCTTGGTGGGTCCAGTCGCGGTTACAGTGGCTAGACGTTTAAGTAGAGATTGCAGAGGAGTCCTGCTGGAATCTGCAAGCAGAATCTGAGGACCCACCCAAGAAAGAGACCCTAAATAGCCCTGAAAGGGGCATTGGTCACCAACCTAGTGACCACCTATCAGGAGGAGGCTCTGATGTCACCTGCCTGACCTGGCCACTCGGATACTCCCAGAAGTCCCTGCCAACTTTGGATTCAAGACCGCAGGGACCCTCTGGAGAAGCTCTGGTCACAATACCGTCAGGTGGTGATGGACAAGGAGTAGTCACTCCCCTTTCCATTGTCCAGAATCACGCCAGAGCAGGGACGGGGTCCCTGAACCGGTGTAGACTGGTTTATGCATGGAGGACATCAAATGTGCCCTTCAGAACATACCAGTGGCCTGGGGAGGCTACCCCTCCCAAGTCCTGTAACACCTGTTTCCAAAGGGAGAGGGTGTTACCCCCCTCTCCCAAAGGAAATCCTTTGTTCTGTCTTCCTGGGCTTGAGTTGTTCAAGCCGCCGGAGGGCAGAAACCTGTCTGAGGAGTGGCAGCAGATTGGGCTGCCGGAAAAACCCAGAAGGCTAGTAGGAGCAATGCTAAGGGTCCTCTAGATCGCATGGAATCATACTTCCAATTCTGGCAATAGTATTGGGTATGATCTCAACATGTTTGATACCAGACATGCCTAGATTCGGAGTTACCATAATGTAGCTGGACATAGGTAGTAACCTATGTCCAGTACATGCATAAAATGGCGTCCCCGCACTCACAAAGTAAAGCCACTGCTTGTGCAGTTCCTGGCTGGCCTGAAGGTTTTTATTGCCCATTTGTCATGTACTCAACCATCCTTGATCTGAGGCCAAGTACATAGTCCACTATGTCCTGCTTAGGGGTCTTTAGGGGTTGTTATCTGCCCTACCTTACAAGAACAAGAGGACTCCTAAAAGGGGGCCCAAACGGAAGTTCAAAGTGGCTGTATCCCACTCCCTTCTGAGGGACCTCCCTGTAGGTAAAAAGGAGGCCTGGCAGTAGGACATCCCATCTTCTCCTGAAGTTTTCAGAAAGTCCCATGATTATGCCTTTGAGAGTTTTATTAAATCTCTCTCCCAAACCATTGATTTGGGGGTGGTAAGGAGTGGTGAACTTGTAAGTACCACATTCCTTCTACATTGCTTTAAGGTATGCTGACATGAAGTTGGTACCTCTGTCTAATACCACATCTTTAGGAAAGCCCACTCTTGAGAAAATTCCTAGGAGGGCTTTTGCCACTGCAGGAGCTGTAGTGGTCATTAGAGGAATAGCTTCTGGGTACTTGGTGGCATGGTCCACCACCACCAGAATAAATCTGTTCCCAGAGGCTGTGGATATGTCTAGGGGTCTAACAATATCTACCCCAACCCTCTCAAAGGGAACCCCAAGCACTGGGAGTGGAATTAAGGGTGCCTTTTGGGTGCCACCTGTCTTGCCACTGGCTTGACAGGTGACACAGGAGCGACAAAACTTCTTAGTGTCTTCTGACATGTGGGGCCAGTGAAAGTGAGGGACAAGTCTATGCCAAGTCTTACTTTCCCCAGGTGACCTGCCAAGGGAATATCATTCTTCAGGTTTAACATAAATTCTGTGTATTGCAGAGGTACTACCAGTCTCCTAGTGGCACCAGGCTTTGGCTCCCTTGGCTCTGAATACAAGATGTTGTCTTCCCAATACACCTTGTGGGTGCCACTGACATCCCTTGCTTCTTGAAGGCAGCTTGCTGCCTCAAACCCTCTTGTGTGGGACAAGTCTTTCATACCATACTGAATTCCTCCCTGACAGGCCTCCCTGCACCTAAAAGCTCAGCGGTATCAGCTTTTAGCTCCTCATGTGTAGGTTCTGCAAGGGAGTAGATTCCTCCTCCTCAGAGGGGGAATCTTCACTGGAGGGTGGCGTAAGGGGCACCTTCTTGCCCTTCCTACCCTTAGGGTTTGGAAGCTGTTGGGCTATTATTCCAGGCTCCAAATTTCCCTGATGTTTTTGCCTCTTGGCCTTTGCTCTGGTAAGGGCAAAGATATGCCCTGGGATGCCCAGCATTGCTGCATGGGCCTCTAACTCCACTTCAGCCCAAGTTGAAGTCTCCAAGTCGTTTCCTAGTAGACATTCTACAGGTAGGTCTGTGGACACAACAACTTTCTTTGGACCAGTACCCCCCAACGCTGAATTCATCAACTGCCATGGGGTGGCACACACTGCTGTTATGAGTATCAGTCACTTAGTACTGGTGACCAAGTAGGTGTCACCAGTTTTTCACTCAACATAGTGACACTGGCACTTGTGTCCCTGTAGGCCTCTGCCTGAATACCATTTACCAAGGGCAGCTGCCTGTACTTATCCATGTTAAGGGGACAGGCAGCAAGAGTGACTAGATCAATGCCCCATCAGAGACTAATACAGCCTCTGTTGTCTCTCTAACTAAACCAGCCCCCACTACACTTCCTAAAGTGAGCCCTAATACACCCTTGGACTGACTACTGTTAGTAGTCCCACCACTATTGCTATTGCCAGTGGCACTAGAAGTAGAAGTGTTTTTTGTAGTGGTGGTTGGCTTGGTGCCTTTCTTAGGGCAGGAGTTGTCTCCTGGCCTATGGCCTTTGTTTTTGCAAACATAGCACCAAGGCTTTTTAACATGGGAAGAAGAGGTTTTAGACTCACCTCCAGAAGAGTTTTATGGGCCTGATGAAGACTCCTTACTTTTTTTTTTTGTCCTCACCCTTGTCCCGAGATTGACCTGCTTCCTTTTTCTTGTTGTCACCCCTTCTATGAGCTGTTCTGCTCACACTTGTTCTAACCCATTTGTCTGCCTTCTTTCCCAATTCTTGGGGAGAGGTCAGATCTGAGTCTACCAAGTATTGGTGCAACAAATCAGACATACAGTTGTTGAAAATAGGCTCTCTCAAGATCAGATTATACGATCTCTGACTTGGCTGCCATGTAACCAGCCTTCTGAAGGCTTAACAGATCAGTCCAAAACGTCTGCCCAATCTTCAGATGACTCTTTCCTGGACTCCCTGAACTTGATTCTATATTGCTCAGTAGTGAGACCAAATCCATCTAAGAGAGCACATTTTAAAACTGCATAGTTTCAGCATCTTCCTCCCTGACAGTGAGAAGTCTATCTCTCCCCTTGTCAGAGAAGGAGAGCCACAGGATAGCAGTCCGCTGTCTCTCAGGGACCTTCTGTAACTTACAGGCCCTCTCCGGAGCAGTGAACCACTTGTAAATGTCATCCCCCGCCTTGTAGGGGGAACAACCTTGTTTAGATTTCTGGAATCAAAAGAGTCCTCCCTGACTGTAGGTTCCCTGAAACTAAAGCTGTGGTCACCATGGGGTGCTAACCCCATGTCTCTCTCTTTCCACGGACAACGCCTCCCTATCTAGGGCTAGCTATTGCTGCTGCAGCCTCGGCTTGGCCTCCTCCAGCCTCAGCTGTCTTGAGTTCCCTATTTAGGGAATCTTCTCCTCGAGTTGAACAGTGTGTCCCCTCAGAGGCTGAGGTGACATGAGAGCGAGCAGAGAAGGATCAGTCCCTATTCTTAGTGACCCTTTCAACCAATCCTCTAGGCACAAAGGGGGGCCTACTGGTATGGCTTCCCTTTCCACTACCAAAAGTGCTGCCAGCTAGGCTAGGGGGTTTACAAGGGACTCTGTGATCCTCTGATGGACCCTGCTGACCCTCCTCAGTGTCCAGATCCTGCATCTTCCTCTTCCTCCTCCTGGCTACCAGCATGGTCCTGGTCATCCTGGAAGAGCAGGATCAGAAGCAGACTTTTGTTAGGGTTCCTCCCTGTCTTCAAGTTCCTCTCTGAGCACATCTCCCTCAACTCTTGGAAAGTGAGGTTCACGTAGTGTGAGTCCATGGCCTGAGATGTGTTCTGCTCTAAAGACATGTTGTGTTGTTAGGGTGGTATAAGTGTTCTTAAATACCCTAACTCCTAGTCTCTCCAAAGAAGTTTAGAGCAAGGGCTATGCCTAGATCCCTAGCTTACCTAAACCTAAGAGACTAGTTCCCTGACACTAAGTACAGTGTATACACTAAGGGGGTGATTCTGACCGCGGCGGACGGCGGTCGCCGCACGCCAAGCGGTTCCCGCCGAAAGACCGCTCCGCGGTCAAAGGACCGCAGCGGTCATTCTGGCTTTCCCACTGGGCCGGCGGGTGACCGCCGAAAGTCCGCCCGCCAGCCCAGCGGGAAACACCCTTCCCACGAGGACGCCGGCTCAGAATGGAGCCGGCGGAGTGGGAAGGTGCGACGGGTGCAGTTGCACCCGTCGCGAAATTCAGTGTCTGCAAAGCAGACACTGAAATTCTTCGTGGGGCCCTCTTACGGGGGCCCCTGCAGTGCCCATGCCATTGGCATTGGCACTGCAGGGGCCCCCAGGGGCCCCGCAGCACCCCCTACCGCCATCCTGTTCCTGGCGGGAGAACCGCCAGGAACCGGATGGCGGTAGGGGGTGTCAGAATCCTCATGGCGGCGGAGCGCGCTCCGCCGCCATGGAGGATTCTCAAGGGCAGCGGGAAGTCAGCGGTACACCGCCGACTTTCCGTTTCTGGCTGCGGCTGAACCGCCGCGGTCAGAATGCCCAGCGGTGCACCGCCAGCCTGTTGGCGGTGCTACCGCCGACCTCCGCCATGGCGGTAATTACCGCCAGGGTCAGAATGACCCCCTAAGTACAGTGTGTACCCCTAGTCTGTTAAATGGTCTTTACTGTGGAAAGTACCAAGAGACAGAGTGGTAAGGCAATTGCAAGTGCTTATCCCACTGCTGCACCACCAATGTAGGAAGCTGGCCTGGTGTGTGGTGGTTGCCTAAGGTACTTACACCTTATACCGGGTCCAGGTATCCCCTATTAGTGTAGTGTAGACAGTGTCTAGAATCCAGGCTCTCTAGAGGTAGCTGTGGATGAGCAGCCGCTGCTTATCTAGGAGACATGAAACACTCATGCAATACCACTGTAGTCACACAGCACTTACACACATGAAAGAAAACAGCTTTACAAAAATAATGGTACTTTATTTTAGTGACACAATTACCAAAATATGCTAGAGAGGCAACGCCCAATAGGAGGTATGTAACACACTAGATATGTACACTAGTAATCATCAGAAATAGGCATAAATAGCCATAGAAAACATTGCAATAGCAAATAGGCAATAGTGATCGTAGGGGGAGCCCAAACCATATCCTAAAAAAATGGAATGCGAATTCAGGACCCCCAACTAGGTAAATAGAATGTGTACAGGGGAGCTGGGGGTACTAGGAAACCCCAAAGGTAAGTACAACAGTGCCCCACCAATGACCAGGAAGAAAGGAGTAAGTTTCTAGTCCCACGCCGGATGGATTAGTGCAGTTGATCAGTGGAGTGGAAGAGCCACCAACAAGCCTTGGCAAAAAACGCAGAAGTCACTGTGAAACAAAAGAGGAGCTGCTGGGGACCGGCAAGGTCCAGGAGGACTCAACCCATGGGGGGAATTCTAGTGGGATCCTCAGCAAGGCAGAGAGTCAACAGAAGAAGAGGCAGCCCCCACAGGAGACCCACTGGAAGAGGAACGAGGAGTCGCAGAGGAGCCCACACAGTACAACTGGAGAAGGGTCCCACGCCGCAGGAGAAGCACTCAGAGGGCTGTGCGTCGCTGGAAGGAGTGATGGGGGTTGGTGCTACACAGAGCCTGAAGATCCCTTGGAGGAGATGCCAACAAACCTTGGTAGCTGCAAGAGACATGATGCATTGGGTACTGTCCTGCGTGGGAAGGCAAGGGGTTACCTCCACCAAAGTTGGACAGCTGGCAGAGAGGACCAAGAGGACTACTCCGGACAATCAACTGTGATGTAGGATCCACACAACTCAGGATGAGAGGAGATCCACGCAGTCGGTTGTCATTGCAGTTGGTGCCTGCAGATGCAGGGGAGAGACTCCTTCACTCCAAGGAAGATTCCTTCTTGTGCAGACTGAACACTTGTCACCCTCAGATGATGCACAGCTGGGGAAATGTTGCAGAATCTGGAAGAAGCGGTGGAAACAATGTTGCAAGCAGAGTCTTCATCGTGGATGCAGATTATTGGTTCCTGGAGGGTGCATTTGCGGTTCCAGTGGCTAGAAATCGAAGTAGAGATTGCAGAGGAGTCCTGCTGGAATCTTGCAGGAGAATCTGAGGACCCACCCAAGAGAGAGACCCTAAATATCCCTGAATGTGGGATTGGTCTCCTAGCCAGGTGACCACCTATCAGGAGGGGGCTCTAACCTCACCTGCCTGACCTGGCCACTCAGATGCTTCCAGAGGTCCCTGCCAACCTTGGATGCCAGATGGCAGAACCCAGCGACCCTCTGGAGGAGCTCTAGGCACCACCCCTGGGGTGGTGATGGACAGGGGAGTGGTCACCCCCCTTTCCATTGTCCAGTTTTGTGCCAGAAGAGGGACTGGGGGGGGGCTGAACTAGTGTAGACTGGTTTATGCACAGAGGCCACCAAATGTGCCCTTCAAAGCATGCCATTGGCTTGGGGAGGCCACCCCTCCCAAGCCATGTGAAACCAATGTCCAAAGGGAGAGGGAGTTACCATCCCCCCAAAGGAAATCCTTTGTTCTGCCTTCCTGGGCTTGAGCTGTTCATGCCAAAGGAGGGAAGAAACCTGTCTGAGGTGTGGCAGCATCTTGGGCTGCCCGTAATACCCCAGAAGGATGGAAGGAGCAATGCTGGGGGTCCTCTAAGGAGCCCCAGAGTGCATGGAATCATACTTCCAATACTGGCAACAGTATTGTGGTATGATTCCAACATATTTGATACCAAACATGCCTAGCTTCGGAGTTACCATTATGTAGCTGGACATCGGTAGTGATCTATGTCCAGTACATGCTTAAAATGGCATCCCTGCACTCATGATGTCCAGGAAGATGGAACTGGAGTTTGTGGGGGCACCTCTGCTAGTGTAGGGGTGCCCTCACACACAAGTACCTGCACCCTGACCTCTTGGCTAGGAGGGCCTGCCATAGGGGTGACTTACAGTGACCTGGAGTGAAAAGGGGGTATGCACCCTTTCACGCAGACTGTAATGGCAGATCTGCAGATTCACTTTGTATGGGCTCTCTATGGGTGGCATAATACATGCTGCAGCCCATGGGGATTCCCTGGTACCCCAATGCCCTGGGTGCCTGGGTACCATATACTAGGGACTTACATGGGGGCACCAGTATGCCAAATGTTGGGTGTAAGTGGTTCAGAGTAAACAGATTTGAAGGGAGAGCATAATTACTGGGTTCCTGGTTAGCAGGATCCCAGTTAATACAGTCAAACACACTGACAACAGGCAGAAAATGGGGGTAACCATGCCAAGAAAGAGGGTACTTTGCTACAACGTGGCTGTAGCCTTCTGTCTGCAGTTTCTTCCATGAGTTGGTGCAAGCCATCCAGCCAAAGGCCCCCTCTGTCAGCCTAAATAAACTACAAGCCTGCGTCAGCTGTCTGGCTGTGAAGCCGACTTTGTTTTAACACTGTTCCCGCTCTTCACTCAAAAGAGTGCCCAAGGCCCCACACACTAGCTGAAGCCAGGTGACCTAATACAGAATGGCCAACAGTAAGGAAAAAGACACCAAACTCCACAAATGAATGAAGGCCATCACCGAATGGATGAAGAACAGCTGCCTCAAACTCAATTCCGACAAGACGGAAGTCCTCCTCTTCGGCTTCACCCCCTCTGCATGGGATGATTCCTGGTGGCCTGACACTCTAGGAGCCGATCTGACCCCCACCGACCACGCACGCAACCTAGGATTCACCTTGGATTCCTCATTATCCATGACCCAGCAAGTCAACGCCATCTCCTCCTCCTGCTTCACCCCTTCAACCCTCTGCATGCTCCGAAAGATCTACAAATGGATCCCCACTGAAACCAGAAGAGTCACCCAAGCCCTTGTAAGCAGCAAACTGGACTACGGCAATGCTCTCTACACATGAACCACAGCCAAATTCCAGAAATGGCTGCAACACATCTAGAACTCCTCTGCACGCTTCATCCTGGACATCCCCCGCCACTGCCACATCACAGGCCATCTGAGAGACCTGCACTGGCTCCCAGTCAACAAGAGAATCACCTTCAAACTCCTCACCCACGCTCACAAAGCACTGCACAACACCGGACCAGAATACCTCAACAGACGGCTCTCCTTCTACACCTCGACCTGACATCTCTGCTTCGCCGACCTCGGCATCGCAACGATCCCACGCGTCCGCAGAACTACAACCAGCGGCAGATCATTCTCGCACATCGCCGCCAAGATGGAACACTCTTTCCCACCCACCTGCGTCAGACCAAAGACCTCCTTACTTTCAGGAAACTTCTCAAGACCTGGCTGTTCGAGCAGTACCAGCAACCCACTCCCCTCCCCCCATCAACGCCTTGAAACCCTCACAGGTGAGTAGTACACTTTACAAATTCCTTATTGATTAATTGATTGACCTTCGTGAACTGTTATTGATTAGGTAAAACGTCATGCCACACTGTATTATTTGTACTTAACCTTTCATCCACTCTGTCTGATTGTCGTATGATTATTCTTACTCTCTTTTCTTTCCACCCACGTATTTTCAGTTCTTCCTTCTTATTCTGGTCATTGCTCTGACTATTATTTTATTTTCCTTATCCACTGTGCACCAGATAGTTAGAACTTGACCACTTTTAATACATTTTATGGTTGTTTCCGATTTACAAGGGGTGTTTTTGGCTTAGCCTCTGCGACAGCCTTGTTTCGGAGATCAATGTTTGAATTATTCAAAGAGTTGATAAATGTAAAATATTTTCACGATATTTTAATTATGGGAAAAACTAGGGAAAACATGATTGAACATGGAAAAAGTAATGCATGTTCTAAAGTGAAATGGGCTGACTGAAGAATTCATGAAGGGTAAGTTTGCAAAACAAAATGTAAATTATTTAGGCCACATGGTATCCATAGAAGGATTAAACCTAAAAAAGAGCTACAGGAAGACATTAGAAATTCTCCATGTCCAAATAATAAAGATGAAATAAGGGCTTTTCTCGGCCTAGCTGAGTTTTACTCGGAGTTTGTAGAAAACATTTCTCAAAACATATCATATTAGACAGTTAAAAAAAAAAAAAAAAAATGTATGGTCTATTATGTTTAAAAAGGAATTTGAAAGTGTAAAAAAATTACATTTGTGATGCATTACCATTACAAGGATTTGACCCAAACTTAAAGTCTATAGTTTTTTTAATTTGCTTTTTATTGGTTTGTTCGAACAAGGTACATACATTAGGCATGAAACAAATTTTAAACAGGTAAGTACTTCGCACATTTCCAGACGGGAGGGCATCTAGTTGCTCTTGTTCACAATGTAAAGAGTTAAATGTGTGCTATAACATTATTGCACGCTGTTTCATGTGTGTATACTAAAGAATGTGGGAATGCACATCAAGTTATGAACAAATGTATGCCTCAAGGGTCACAGCACTGTGTAGGACTAAGGGAGACAGACGTTAAATGTTCATAGACATATGGGGCAGAGTCAGCATGTTGTAGCAAATTGTAGATTTTCAGTATGTTATGCGTAGGGGTTCAGGTGGGGGCGTGTTGGTTGGGGGCATTCGTATCGATCAAAGCTGAAGGGGGAAGCCAATAAAAGGATAAAGGGGTCTGTGTCTCTGATTTAATAACAGGAAGTGTTATCTGGAGTTCACACAGACTAGCCATGTGTCCTGCTTCCGTAAATGTCACAGCTTATGGAGGTCTGGTATCGCCACCAGAATGCTGCCCGAAATGGGCGAGAATCGTTGCCCAATGTTTTGAAATGGGACAAAGGTGGAGGCCCCGCATCTCCTCCTAGCTTAGGGCTTCCTCCTCCGCTGCTCCCAATTTAAGCCCGCCCACCCTCCAAGCCTCCACTGTGGTTGGAATGGGCCATCGCCAGTGTAGCGTGATTGTGTGGACTGCCAGCAAGAGGGTTAAAGCCGCGAAGCAAGATTACATTTTATGTGTTTACTTCCGTTTAAAAATGCCTAGGGCGCTGGCTTCACCTGTGTTCAAGTTAGATACTTCTAACAGTCCTTGTAGGGTAGTGTGTATTGCGGACCAATAGGGGTGAAATGTCGGGCAATGCCAAAGCATGTGGCGCAGATCCCCCTCCTCTTGGGGACAGTGTGGGCATGTGAGGTGTGCTGTGGGATAGCACTTATTGAGAAGGGCGGGGGTCAGGTCGTTTTGTGTAGGAGGTAAAACTATATTCTTGAAACAGGAGTTGCAGGAGACTTTCCTGGAATGGGATAGTGCTGTTTCCCATTCCGTATCTGTTAGTTCCGTGCCTAGTGTGAAAAGGTAACAAAGCTCCACTCAAGGTTTATGGGCTCAAATGTAGGTTTAATCCAATGTCGCCTCAGCCATCGATCCGACCGTCCAACCGTGACCTCGCGTCCGCGTCCTTCTCCTTCGAATGACGCGATCGCGTGCGGTGATCGCATGTTCCAATACATTACACATCTCCCTTTTTTACAATGAACAAATTAATACAGAAATGATGTTCCCACATAACCATGACATCAAATAAATGAGTAGCCAAAACTATGTATACACCAAACATATAAACTAAACATCGTATCGACCCCACCTATCCGCTAAATACGTTTAATACATGCTATCACCCAACCCTATAAACATCACCTTTTGTCAAATGAGAACATAGGCCCTCATTCTGACCCTGGCGGTCGGCGGAGAGACGGCGGTCGGACCGCGAACAGACCGGCGGTATTAAAAATGGCATTCTGACCGCGGCGGTCCCCTCCGCGACCGACCGCCACTTCTCCACTCCGACCGCCACGGCGGTCATGACCGCCGGGCTGGAGTTTGCGCACTCCGGCCCGGCGGTCGTCCCAAGACCGCCAAGGGTATTATGACCCTGCCTACCGCCGCGGTTTCTTGCGGGCGGGAACCGCCGTGCGAACCATGGCGGTAAGCACTATCGGGGCCAGGGAATTCCTTCCCTGGCACTGATAGGGGTCTCCCTCACCCCCCACTACCCACCCGAGTCCTCCCCCCACACCCTCCACCCCCCTGCCACCCCCCAGAGGTGGTACGAACCCCCTCCCCACCCCCAGCCCGACATGCACATACATGCACCCCGACATGCACACACCCCCAACATGCACATATACACACCCCCTACACACACATACACAACGGGGACACATACCCGCACACATACATGCAGACATGCGCACCTGCCGAACAGCACACATTACCCATAGACACAGCAGCACCCCCCGCCCGCATACACGCACTCACACACCCCCTCTACACACTCACACGCACACCCCCATGCACGCCCACATCACACAACACCCGCCCACCCCCTCCCCTCACGGACGATCAACTTACCTTGTGCGTTGGTCCTCCGGGAGGCGACGGGAGCCATGGGGAGGTGACCGCCAACAGAAGACCGCCAACAGAAGACCGCCACACAGAAATGTGGGTCGTAATTCTGTGGGCGGTGTTCTGCTGGCGTGGCGGTGGAGGTTGACCAGTCTCCACTTTCCCGCCGACCGCCAGTGTGGCTGCTGGCGGTTTTCCGGCGGAACGCTCCCAGCGGTCAGAATGCGCACAGCGGCATACCGCCGCGGTCGGCGGTCTTCACCGCGGCGGTAACTCGGCGGTCTTGCGAAAAGACCGCCAGGGTCAGAATGAGGGCCATAGTCTTTAAGATGTCCGGGACTTATTTTCCTTCTACAACTTCTCCTCATTACATTTAATTCATCAGCTCCATGTCGTCCCTTATTATGTGTTCTTGACTCAACATTGTCTCTGAATCCTCTGGACCTTTCACTACTAATACCCATTTCCACCACCCCTTTCAGCCGAACCACTCTGTTCATGTTCCATATCTTGCCATCTGAAGTTTTTACAGCATTCTTGAAAAGTTTAATCACATGTAGAGGTCTAGTGAACTTTGACCCTTCAAAACATCCAACTGGTGCCTTCACCTTCACCACATCACCCACAACTATATTATTTGTACGTACTCTCTTCCTTGTATCAAATTCTTGTTTCCTTTTCTCCATTAGCCTTTTTTCTCTATCTCTCCACTCCGTGTTCACCAAATTATATCCATTTTTTATCCACTCCATCCATCCAGGAGACAACTTGGTATTAGGTATCCTTTTCCTAAACAGTTCAAAAGGGAATTTGCCAGTAGTTGAATGTGGAGAGAACCGATAGGCTGTAATCCTTTTCAAAAGTTCTGCACGCCAATTCAGAGTATTCACCTTTGCAAGTTGAATGCTTTCCTTAATGTACTTGTTAAATCTTTCAACTGCACCGTTAGTTTCTGGATGATAGACTGCTGATTTCTTATGAGATATGCCACAATTACTCATAAAATTTTCAAAAACTGTCGAACAAAATTGTGGACCATTATCTGACAGCAATGACTTTGGAAATCCCTCTTTCCTAAAAATGTCTTCTAAGAAAATCATCACACTGGAAGATGAAACTTCATGCACATTTTTGACTTCCACCCACCTTGAATACAAATCTATTAACACAATTAAATATGGCATTGAATTTTCTCCCTGTAATGGACCAACTATATCTATTGCTACCTCATCCCAGGGTTTGCATGGTAAACTTCTACAAAGCATAGGTGAATTATGAGTTTTTAAAATTTTGTCACTCCGTGCACATTGTATACACTCTCTAACTATACGCTCCACTTGTACATCCTTACCTGGCCACCAAATATTTGCTCGTAAATTTTCTTTTGTCTTACCAATCCCAAGATGACCTTCATGGGCTTGATTCATTATCCTGCCTCTTAATACTTTTGGTGGGATCAATCTTGTTCCTCTCAACAATATACCTTTATCCACCGCCAATTCATCTTTCACTAACCTCCAAACTTTCTCTAGAACCTCAAATTTACCAGTCTCTAAAGTCTCACACACTCCACTCAACTCAACATCTTCTTTCAACGCCTCATTCCACTCTTGTTCGGTTATTATTCCACATGTAATTTCAGACACATTACAACATACTTCACACACTAATTCCTCCTGAAAAGTTATATCTTTTTGTTCTTCATCCTTCCTGTTTTCTTCTACTAATCTTGAAAGACAATCTGCGCTAACATTCAATGCACCTGGCAAATACTCTACTTTAAATTTAAAATCCTGTAGCCCGATAATCCATCTTCTAATTCTTGCAGAAATACAATTAAGACCTTTACTACCAAACACTTCAACTAAAGGTTTGTGATCAGACAAGACCACAAACTCCGTGCCCCACACAAAATGTCTAAATTTATTCAATGCCCAATATATGGCCAGTGATTCTCTTTCAATTACAGAGTCATTCTTCTCAGTTCCACTCAAAGATTTGGATGCACAAGCAATCATTCTTCTCCTACCTCCATCCTCTTGCATCAGAACCGCACCCAAACCTTTAGCACTAGCATCAGTGACAATGGCAGTTGACCTACCCGGTTTAAAAGCTTGTAAGCAGGGAGCAAATTCTAGTTCTTCTTTAATTTTTCCAAACTCATCTTCACACAAGGAATTCCA
The DNA here is from genome assembly GCF_031143425.1 of Pleurodeles waltl. Taxonomy (NCBI): domain Eukaryota; kingdom Metazoa; phylum Chordata; class Amphibia; order Caudata; family Salamandridae; genus Pleurodeles; species Pleurodeles waltl. The sequence goes on from NC_090446.1 coordinate 1,364,862,453, forward strand.
CTTGAACTCTCTTCCTTTCTTTAGTAAATTTCGCATGTTAACAGTTTTTTCTGACAAGTTCCTAATGTACCTCCCATAGTATTCTACCATTCCTAAAAATGAACTCACTTCTTCCTTGGTTCGAGGAGAGACTAACCGCTTAATAGTCAAAACCAAATCAGGTTTAGGTTTTACTCCAACTCCTGTAATCAAATGTCCCAGGTACTCAACTTCTGTCAAAGCAAAACGACATTTCTTTCTCTTCAAAGTAAGACCAGCACGACTTAGACATCCCAAAACCAACCTCACTCGTTCCCAATGTTCCACCGCTGTGTCAGCGTAAATTAACACATCATCCTGGTAGCATTTCACCCCTTTAACCTCCTTCAAAATTTTATACATAATGCGTTGAAATACAGAGGCTGCCGACACAAGCCCAAATGGCATTCTTTTGAATTTAAACGCACCAAAAGGTGTTATGAATGCAGTCAATTCTTGTGAATTCTCTTCCAACTCTACCTGATGATATGCTGATTTAAGATCTAAAGTGGAAAAGTACTTTGCTCCGCCAACCATAGATACTATCTCTTCAATGTTTGGAACGGGAAATTTATCCACCACCACCTCTCTATTTAGAGCCCTCAGGTCCACACAAAGCCTGATATCACCATCCCCCTTCTTGGCCACAACTATGGGAGCCAACCATTCGGTTGCCTCTACTTCCTCAATTATGCCCATCAATTCTAATCTTTTGAGTTCAGTTTTCACCGGTTCTTGTAAAGCCAACGGTATTCTTCTCATTTTCGCTACCATGGGTATAGCACCTTCCTTTAACCTAATTTTATGTTTATAACCTTTTAGACAACCCAAACTGTCTGAAAATACTTCAGGAAATTCAGTTACTAACTCACTGTCTACACCATCCACACACTGAATTTGAACTTGAGGTTGTGCGTTAGGATTCAAAATGACACCTAAAAGCTTTTGGTGCGTCCAACTCAAGAGATTGTCACCTTGATTGGACACATAAACTTTTCCCAACAGGTGTCTATTTTTGAACTCAATATGACCTTCAAAGTACCCTAGCATTTTTATGGGTTGTCCACCATACCCCCCAGGAGATACATCCATCTTCTTTAATTTTCTAGATTTCAAAATTAACCTGTCAAAACTTGTTTTTGAAATTATCGTCAGTTGTGAACAAGAATCGAAACGCATTAGTAAATCCACACCATCCACTCTCACCACCTCACTTGGATGTTCTCCACATTTAACCTGAGCATCAACTTGGAACACTACCTCCTGAGATACTTCCTTGATCTCTTTCCTCACATTGTCTTTATGGAATTTATTCTTTCTACCACGGCAACATTTGTAGAAATGACCTCTCTTCCCACACCCATTACATATTACATTCAATGCTGGGCAAATGCTCGCATTGGCTTTGTGGCCACTATTACCACAACTATAGCATTCTCCTTTGAATTTCACTATATCTTCCTTTTTCTTCTCACCTCCACTTCCCTTGTTCTTCATTTCACACACTATCTCCTCCACCTTCGTACATTCTCCATTCATTAATTTGTTTCCACTTAATTCCTTAACACACCTCAGCATGTGTTCCACTCTTTTCGCCACCATAATTACTTCTTCCAAAGGTGGTTCATCTTTCAACCACAGCTCTTCCCTAATTTTGTCACTACAACACTTTAACACAAACTGATCCCTAATTCTCTCGTCCACCAGTGCCCCAAATTTACATGACACCGCCAACTTTCTCAAACTAGTTACAAAATCTTCCACTGACTCTTCTTTCCCTTGTTCCCTTTTTCCAAAATAATATCGCTCCATTATTGTGCTCACCCTTGGTAAGTAATGTTTGTCTAACTTCATAATACATGCTTCATATTCATTCAAATTCCTATTTTCTTCAATACATAAATCAGGCAAATTTTCTAAAACCTCCTGTCCCTCTCCCCCTAGACAGTGTAACAATATTGCATGTTTTCTTTCCACGCTCAGTGTCGGTCCACACTCTAGCATAGTGAGCAAATATCTTCTTCCACTTGTTCCAAGGATATATCGGTTCACCTGGACTGCTTAAAAAAAATGGAGGTGGTGTTACGTTCTGCATTATTCCGATAAACTAGACGAACCTACAGAACCACACACTGAATGTCAGACCTCAAGTGAACCAATATGTAACAGTATTAGCGAATCACCACTCCTTCAATGTCCTAACATTGAAACTTTCTTTATAACAGTCAATTAATACTTTCTCCGCTTTTTTTGTCTGGGTGTGCCTATCACCATGTGTTCCACTTGATAGACAATCATTTTTAACAGTATTAGCGAATCACCACTCCTTCAATGTCCTATCATTGAAACTTTCTTTATAACAGCTAATTAATTCTTTCTCCGCTGTTTTGTCTGGGTGTGCCTATCACACTCAAGATTGTTCTTTTGTATATTGTTCACCTGTCACCGTTTCAATGTAGTTCCCTATTTTGCTTTGCAGCTCGTAGCAAAATACAACTTCCCTTTAAAAATTTTGAACTAACCGTCCCTTTAAGGACCTCGGTGTTGTTTGGCACGCCCCCAAACAGACGTTTTTCACGCAGCGTAGCTCTCTTCAACACTCACTATAAACGTGCTGTTTTAAGCTTGTTCTGTGAAACGTGTGCTTCCTCTGCAGTCCGTCCTCTCAAATCCTCCTAAAACAAACTGTGCAGCTGCTCCGCCCTCTCTTCCAAATGCGCAAGACGTTCGCCAGGACAACACGAATCAAAAGTAACCTCTCCTATCTGGAGAGACACAACTCCCTGGATGTTGAGGCGACTCTCATCATCCTCGTCGCCAAATGTGAAAAGGTAACAAAGCTCCACTCAAGGTTTATGGGCTCAAATGTAGGTTTAATCCAATGTCGCCTCAGCCATCGATCCGACCGTCCAACCGTCACCTCGCGTCCGCGTCCTTCTCCTTCGAATGACGCGATCGCGTGCGGTGATCGCATGTTCCAATACATCACACCTAGGTCATTCTCCAATGGACACCTTAGCGAATCTAGGGATACACAGTGAACGTCAAGTATGCATTTATATAGCCTGGGTATGAGGTGGCGACCAGGACCCATGGTGCATTTTGTTTGTATAATGGGGTGGTACTGTGCTTCAGGCTTCGCTTGTCCTCAGAGTGTCCATATGATAGTGCATAGGTGTTGATGGGTGATGAATTGCCCTGGTGATATATTGTTATTCTCCTTGAGCCGGTCGAATGTGAGTAAACGGCCATTTACATATAGGTTGTCCATTACTGCACCGTCATTGGATGTCCACTCCACTAAGTGACGTGCCGTGTAGTGGCCTGGGGGACAGGGCAGTCCCACCAGTGCAATATTAGGTGCATAGCAAGGTCGGTCTCAGGAGAGTCTATATATCCGTAGCCTGCAGGTGCAGGCTACTGAGACCTGCAATGACCAGGAAGCGGGGAGCATCAGCCTCGGGAACAAGAGGCTGTGGATAGTGATTGTGTTAAGAGTGCCCTGAGGACCAACAGCCCCACCCATATAGCGGCCAGCTGTCCACTGCGACAGTCAGTGGAGCTGCACTTCCAGAAAATAAGCCTAAAACATTGGGGCTCCAAGCCAGCCTTGGTCTTGGGGGAGTTGCAACTTCGAAATCGCCACTCTGTTGCGCTGTTGGCCTCAGGTTAGAGTTCCCATCAACGTATCCAGCTCTCTGAAGAAAGTGGTGGGGGGACAACTGGGAGGTTCGCAAAGTAATATAACAGGATGAGCATGTTCGTGAGTGCTATCCTTCCAATGGTGGCTAAAGGGAGGGACTGCCAGAATGCCATATGTGTTCTGATGCCTGCCATCGATCTACGCAGATTGCCCTCATATAGGTCTTCTGGGGTTTGATATAGTCGGATGCCGAGATATCGGACCACCTGTGGGCCCCACTGAAGGTGCGTGGAGCCTAATTGGACATCAGGGAGTGGGGTCTCTGAGTGGAAAGGGTAGACCACTGACTTGGCACAGTTGATTTGTAAGCCGAAGCGACAGCAAATTCCTCTAACGTGTTATATAGTGAGGTGAGGGGCATGTTGCCATCCAGCAGCATACCAACATTATCTGCATTCAACAAGGTCACATGTACCTGGTTGACCAGTGGAATGCCCCAGCAGTCCCCTTCCTGTCGCAATCGGATCGCCACATGCTTTATTACCAATGCGAACAGGAGGGGGTTTAGTGGGCAACACTGGCGGGTGCTTCGCTGGACTGGAAACGAGTTGGAAACTAAATGACCAAGCTGGACCTGGGAGGAGGGTGCATTGTAGAGGAAGAGGGTATATGCCAATAGGCGTTCTCCCACACCTACCTGTGTCAGTACCTGAAATAAGTACTCCCACGATAGCATGCCAAAAGCTTTCTCCACATCCAAAATGAGGGCTTCCGCATGTGGGAAAGAATCGCAGCGTTGATCCTGTATGTGAAACAGGAGGCAGAAATTTTGCAAGGTATTCACCCTGGGACAAGTCAATTTTAGTCTTCATGTAGCAGGGTGGGGACTATTTGTGCGAAACAACTTGCTAGAACTTTGCCTAATATTTTATAGTGCGCCCCCAGAAGAGCTATCGGGCGGTAGGAGCTCAGGGTAGTCGGGTCTCAATCAGGCTTAAGGATAGATGTAAGGAGAGATTCTCTGAGGGTTCTGGGCAGAGTGCCTTGCTGCAGTGCTTCATTATAGACCGCCACAAGCCGCGGGGCGAGCTTAGATGCAAATGTAGAGTAAAACTCCAGCGACAGACCATTTAAACCTGGGGATTTATTTCTGGATGTCTTTAATTGCTTGACAGACCCCTTGTTCTGTAGTTGCGGTGTCTTGGTCCCTTCTGATGGTTGCAGCGATAAGGAGAATGGTAACTCGTGACGGGAAGTCAGTGACGGCCTGGGTAGAGGCCGCAGTTGGGGGCTCATATATTTGTGCATAGTAGTGCGGAAATTCTTGCAGGATCGATTCCTGGTCCCTAAGTGTCTCTCCTGACTGAGAGCGTACCTTTTTTAATTGTATCTTGACGCGCTAGCAAGGCGAGCAGTCGTCCAGCCTTGTCTCCCTCCTGGTGTACCCGTGCTGCATGGGCTGTAAAGTTGGTGTCTGTAGGAGGATTAGGGTGCTTGTACAACTCAACCAGGCGCACCTCTGCCTCATCCAACTCATGTTCTGATGTTCTGCGGACATTCGTGACTTCTTTGATGCATATACCCCTTGTGACAACATTGAAGGAGTCCCATTCTATAGCATGACTCCCCGCTGTGTTATGGTTTTTAGCAAAATAGTGGTGTATGTGGGTGTCTAATGCATGCCTAAGAGCAATGTCTTCCAACACGTCGCTTCTACGACCCCAGAGGGGAACAGGGGGTTGTGGGGTAACCAGTGCAAGTCCACCACATGGGCGGAATGGTCTGCCACGATTCTGCCTAGTGAGTCAGCATGTGTTGCTAGGGTGATTATAATATGAGAGCTCAGGAAACGGTCCAACCGGACATAGAGGTGGTAGGGAATGGAATAAAAGGAGTAAAGTTTGTCAGCTGGGTGCAACACGCACCAGATATCCTTGAGGGACCACTGTTCATCCCAGGTTGTAAGATGCGCCGCTTGACGACAGGGTAGTGTACGGGGCAGAGGTGAATGGGATCTATCCAGGAAGTAGGCCAGGACACTGTTGAAGTCGCCCCCTAAGAGCCATGGGAGATGTGTCCTATGGACGAAGTTTGTCAACAGGCGGTCCCAGAGAAGATGCTGATCTGTGTTAGGGGCATATATGCTGCCTATCAAGAGTGGTTTCCCATTTAATCAGCCCTCTAACAGCCCTCTAACAAGCCCTCTATCGATTGTGACCCCGGTTTCCTGAAATGGAAGGCGTGGCCGCACCCAGATCAGAACCCCTCCTGCAAATGCAGAATAGGTGGTAGCATGAAGAATTCCACACCAGCGGTGGCAGATCCTTGGTGCCTCTTCCTCAGTGATATATGCCTCTTGTAGTAATCATATGTTCCTGTTCTGACGCTGGACATAGGAGTAGTTTGTGTAGCGCCTCCATGCAGTGTAAATGCCCCTTATGTTAAGTGTGATGAAGTGGACTGCCCTAGGTGTGTTCATCGAGCTGATGTAGATTTGCTCGGGGAGGAGTAAAATGTGGGCCCCTCCTGCGTGTCGTTATGCTTATATCTAGCTGCTTGCGCGATGCTGTGTACTCCCATATTGTAAATGACTCGATAAATTGCCGTCTGGATGGGGAAGGATTACATGTCTTAGGAGAAAAGGGTAGTAGGGGAATGTCAAATGGGGGGAGCCCCTTGCAACGGGCGAGGCACCCAAACTGAGAACGCATGATGTCAACTATCAGACTAAGGGGTGCAATGGCGAATGCTGTGGGTGTGGTCTGCGTGTGGGTCAAGTTTACTTCTGTGTGTGGTATCTTATCTGTCGTAGCGCGAGGACAGCTGGTATATAGAGCAATTCTGTTAGCCTTGCTTTACGTTTTCAGATTGAGCAGTTGAGTTGTGCACTCGTTTATGGAGCATTCTGTCTGGTGCCTGGCGACAGTGGGGGGGAGGCCTCAATGTAATATGCGCTAGGCTTGCAGCAGTCCTCATAAATGTCAAATGCCTTTCCCACTGTTTCCATATGTGCAGTCCTGCCCACGCCGCCTCTAGGGAGGGACCATCAAACAGAAGTGCGGGTCCCAGACTCTTAGATCAGGCCGTCTGCCGTATATGGTGTGACAACAGGTAGCATGGGTGAGTCTCGGGCGAGGTGCTTGAGTCCATGAACTCCTCATCTGTCGTGAAAAGGTGAGGACCCATGTCATCTTTGGTTGTGGGGCTCGCTTCACCCAGGGTGGCCATGGCAGCCAGCGCCACTTTTCTCTCCTTAATGGTTCAGTTCCAAATCTGGGGAGGCAGCTGGGATTTCTAAGGATGGCGCCCTCTTACGCGGCCATGCCGTTCGATTCTGCCTATGGCGGGGAGACCGGGGGGCACCCCAACACCTTGTACTGAGGTTTCATCCTCTCGGTGGTCCAACCATTGCTTTACCACCAATGGATCCTTAAAGAAGTGCGTCTTGTTGTTTGCAATGATCCGCAGGTGGGCCGGAAACAGTAGAGAGTATTGTAGTCTCAATTGCCGGAGGCAGCATTTGACTGCCAGGAATGTGGAGCGCTGCTGTTGAACCTGTTTGGTGTAGTCCGGGAACAGCGTAGGAAGCTGGCCTAGTTTGTAGTGGGTACCTAAGGTACTTACACCTTATACCAGGTCCAGTTATCCCTTATTAGTGAAATGTAGGCAGTGTCTAGAAGAGAAGCCAGGCTCTCTAGGGTTAGCTGTAGCTGAGCAGCCAACGCTTATCTAAAAGACATGGAAAGCTCATGCAATACCACTGTAGTTACACAGTACTCACACACATGAAAGAAAATACTCAGTGTTACAAAAACAAAGGTACTTTATTTAAGTGACATAAATGCCAAAAATGCCATAGAGACTATACTCCCTTAGCAGGTAAGGAATACACCAATTATATACACTAGGATGCAGAAATAGCAATACAAACTGTTAGAAAACGGTGCAATTAGTGAAAAACACAATAGCTGGTGCAGTGTAAATGGCAGTGAAAGGGTGCATGCACCTTTTCACACAGGCTGCAATCGCAGTCCTGTAGAAGCCTTTGCATGGGTTCTCTATGGGTGGCAAAAGATATGCGGCAGCCCATAGGGTTCCCCTGGGACCCTAATGCCCTAGGTACCTAAGTACCATATACTAGGGACTTATAAGGGGGCACCAGTATGCCAATTGTTTGGGTGAAATACTGGGTTACCAGTATGCAACAACCACAATTTAAGGGAGAGAGCATAACTACTGTGGTCCTGATTAGCAGGATCTCAGTAGACACAGTCAAACACACTGACAAACAGGCCAAAAGTGGGGGTAACCAAGCTAGAACGAGGCTACTTTCCTACACAACCCCACCCCCAAACAAAGGACAATAAGGCTAACCTTGGCCAGTTGAGACTTCATCGTCTAAATGGTGATAAGTGGAGAGTAGCTATGCAATAGAGTGGTTACTCCCTTTATCATCCACTATGTGGTCCCTTCCCTGTGGGGAGGTGAACCACACTGTTTGGTTACATTCAGCTAGAGAACAGTGAAACTGTGGGCACTGAGATTACCTATGTTTAAGGTGTGGAAAAGGTTTTAAAGTGGGGCAGGATGACTGTCCCTGGGACCTTATTTTAGGACAGGGTTGCTTTCCTAAGGATTTTAAAGCTACACAGGGATGCTATCTTAGCAAGGCTAGATAAGGGAAAATGTTTGTCCCCATGGCTGCTGTCCTTCTTGGGGTAGAGCAGGATAGAGTTGCTGTCCTATGGTTTTAGAGGTAGTGCAGGGGTGCTGCACTAAAGTTTCTCTGGGAGGGCTGGAGGGTTGCTCCAAATTTTCTAAGGCAGGGCAGGGTGGCTGTTTTGTCTTAGGTTTCCTACAGAGAGGTACTTTTACCTCTGGGAGTCCAGCTGTGGCAGGTTTTGACTCCCTTGATACAGGCTCCACCCTAGGAGGGGTGTCTCCCACCACAGGAATGATGTCCTTAGTGGTAGGGCGGGTAGGGAATACTTTGATACCCTTTTTCCCTGCGGTTTGAGGTGGATCCTGGTGCTTTAGGGCTCCTTCTCTTTGCTTTTTAATCTCACTTGAGAGTAAAGGAAACAATTCCATGGGTGTGCCCAGAATGGATGCATGGGTCATAAACTCTACTTCAGCCCAACCTGAGGCCGCTAGGTCATGTCCTAAGAGACAGTCTAAAGGTAAGCTAGGTGACACCACTACCTGCTTAGGGCCAGTAATTCCACCCCAACTAAGTTGCACTTCTGCTAAGAGGAGAGATTGAGTGGAGTTATTAACATCAGTAACTTGGTACTTCTGTCCAAAGAGGTGTTGTGCAGGTGACACTAGATTTTCAGTCACTACAGTGATACTGGCACCTGTGCCCTTGTAAGCCTGGGCCTCAACACCATTTATCTGAATTGGCTGCTTTTACTAGCCATGTTAAGGGGACAAGTAGCCAAGGTGGCCAGGCCAATGCCGCCAGGTGGGATAGAACTGTCTTGGGGGTTTCTACACCTACCCTAGTTTCTATTCTGGAGCCAAAAGTGAACCCAACTTCACTTTGCTTTGACTATTGCCAGTAGTCCCACCACTATTTACTACTACTACAAGGGGCGGAAGTAGATGTGGGGTAAGTAGTCTTCGTACGCTCAGGAGCTTTACCTGGACAGGATTTGTCCCCTGGCCTATGGCCTTTACCTCTGCACACATAGCACCAAGGCTTTTTAGTGTGTGCAGAAGAAGAGGAAAAGGTTTATTCCCACCCCAAGAGGAGTTTTGTGGACCTGATGAGGAGTCTTTACTTTTGTGTTTGTCCCCACCCTTGTCATGAGACTTTTCATCTTCTTTCTTCTTTTCCTTGTCACCCCCTGTATGGGTTTTTCTGCTCACTCTTGTTCTGACCCATTTGTCTGCTGTCTTTCCCAATTCTTGGGGAGAGGTCAGATCTGAGTCTACCAACTACTGGCGCAACAAGTCATACACACAGTTATTCAAGTTATTCTCTCTCAGCAGAAGATTTTATAAGCCCTCATAGTCAGACACTTTGCTGCCATATAACCAGCCTTCTAAAGCTTTAACAGAACAGTCAACAAAGTCAACCTAATCTAGTGAGGCTTCTTTTCTGGTCTCCATGAACCTAATTCTTTACTATTCAGTGGTTAAATCAAACCCATCTAAAAGTGCAGTCTTAAGAACACTCTAGTAGTCTGAGTCTTCTACTCTGACAGTGAGAAGTCTACCCCTCCCATCTTCAGAAAAGGACAACCACAGAATAGCAGCCCACTGCCTTTGAAGGACCCTCTGAACTTTGCAGGCCCTCTTAAGTGCAGCAAACCTCTTGTACCCTTATATCCTTCTATGGGGGGACAATTTTGTGCATGTTCCTGGAATCACTAAAATCCTCCCTAACTCCATAATTCCTGAAACTGTTGCTGCTGCCACCAGGGGGAACTAACCCCCACCCCTGTCTTTCCCTTTCAACTGCCAAGGCCTCCCTATCTAGGGCTAGCTGTGGCTGTTGCTGCTGCAGCCTCAGCCTGGCCTCCTCCAGACTCAGTTTCCTGAGCTCCCTATCTATGGAGTCATCTCCTGGAGTTGCACCATTGGATCCCTCAGACACTGAGGTGATATGGGAATGTGTAGAGCTCGACCTTTCCCTAACTTTTGTGACCCTAGTGATCTGACCTCTGGGTGTGAAGGGACCTACCTGAGTGACTTCCCCTCCTACTACCAGCTACACTAGTGGGCCTGCTAGGTACTAAATCATTGGAAGAGCCCTCCCCTGAACCTGAATGATGATTATCTGATTCTAAGGGGTCAGAATCTCCCTCCACCACCTCCTGCTCCTGGCTACCAGCATGCTCCTGGTCATCCTGGAGAAGGAGGCTCAAAGGAAAATTCTTGTTGGGGTTCATCCCCACATCTAGTTTTCAGTCTGTGCAAAGCCCCTTCAATTTCTTGAAGGTCATACCCTCATAGGGAATACCCATGACCTAAGAGCTAGGTCCAGCAGTAGAGATGATGTGTGTTAGTGTAGTGCAGGGAAAACCTAACCTACCTAACCTCTAGTTGCTTGGAAAGGAAAGTAAGAGACTAGACCTTTGTACTAGGTATATATGTATACCTCTAGGTATAGAGTAATCTTTCCTGTGGAACCAGGAAACCAGGTGACAGAGTGATAAGGCAATTGCAAGTACTTATCCCACCGCTGCACCAACAATGTAGGATGCTGGCCTGGTTTGTAGTGGATACCTAAGGTACTTACACATTATACCAGGTCCAGTTATCCCTTAGTAGTGAAATGTAGGATGTGTCTAGAAGACAGGCTCCCTAAGGGTAGCTGTAGCTGAGCATCCAAGGCTTATCTAGGAGACATGCAAAGCTCTTGCAATACCACTGTAGGCACACAGTACGCACACACATGAAAGAAAATACTCAGTGTTACAAAGATAAAGGTACTTTATTTTAGTGACACAAATGCCAAAAATACCATAGAGATTAAATTCCCTTAGGAGGTAAGTAATACACCAATTATATACACTAATATACAGAAATATCAATAAAACAGTTTGAAAACAGTGCAATTAGTGAAAATCACAATAGTTAGAAATGGGCCTCTGGGGAACACAAACCATATGTTAAGAAAGTGGAATGCGACTGTCAGTTTCCCACCTAGGCAAGTGTAGTATGTAGAGGGGCTCTGGGAGTATTAGAAAACACCAAAGGTAAGTAAAAGAACCCTCCCGAGAGCACAGGAAAGCAGGAGTAAATCACAGTAACTTTCCTAGAACACACAAGAACACGAGAAAGAAGATAATGGAAGAACCAGAAGATACTGCAAGACACCAACAGTGGATTTCTTGAGTTGAATGCCTGTGGAAGAAGGGGACCAAGTCCAAGAAGCAGGGAAGAGTCAAGGGAGAACAGGAGCCCCTACTAAACTGGATGAAGGTGCAAAAGAAGAACCACCGGTGAAGAACAACAGTCAGTACTGCACCCAAGAAGACATGTGCGGGTTCCTGGTTGGTGCAGATGATGTCCCACGTCGGACGGATGATTGTAGTCTAGTTTGTGTTGCTGGATTCCGCCAACAAGCCTTGGCATACGCAAAGCTTGCGGTTAGCGGCAAATGTCGCTGCCCGGGACCAGGAGGGACCTGGTTGACTCTACCCAGGAGGGGGAGTCAGACGAGGCTCTCATCAATTCATAGAACCCTCAGAAGACCAGGCAGCGCGCACAGGAGTCCCAGAGCACGGGGACAAAGAAAGTGCAAAAGGAGGCCCACGCAGAACGACAACAAAGGATCCCATGCCGCCGAGAACCATTCAGGAAGCTGTGCATCACAGGATGTAGTGCTGGGGCCGGATCTGCACGGTGCATGAAACACTTTGTGGAAGGATGCCAACAAGCCTTGGCAACTGCAAAACACGCAGTGCAAAGGGGTACTGTATTACATGGGGAGGCAAGCTCTTACCTCCACCAAAGTTGGACAGTAGGATAAGAGGACCGTCAGGACCACTTCAGTACACCACCTGTGATGCAGGATTCATGCAACTCGTCAGGAGGGGACCCGCACAGCCGGTTGTCATTGTAGAGAGGTGGCTGCTGAAGCAGGGGAGTGGCTCCTTCACTCCAAGGGGGATTCCTTCATTCTTCTAGCGCAGGAGGATGCATGACCAGGACACAGTTGCAGTTGCTGGCAGGAGCTGAAGATACAATGTTGTAGAAGTCGTCCTTGCTTCTTTGTTGCTGTTTGTAGAGTTCCTGGAGGGTCCAGATGCAGTTTGTTCGGTGAGAAGGTAAAATAAAGGATGCAGAGAATTCGTGCTGGAGTCTTGCAATCCGCATCTGAAGCACCACCCAAGAGAGAGACCCTAAATAGCCCTGAAAGAGGGATTGGTCAGCCAAACAGGTAAGCACCTATCAGGGGAGAGCTCTGACGTCACCTGCTGGCACTGGCCACTCAGATGCTCCCAGAGTTCCCTGCCACTTGAAATCCAAGATGGAAAAACCCAGGGACCCTCTGGAGGAGCTCTGAGCACCACCCCTGGGGTGGTGATGGACAGGGGAGTGGTCACTCCCTTTTCCTTTGTCCAGTTTCGTGCCAGAGCAGGGACTGGGGGGGTCCCTGCACCGGTATAGACTGGATTATGCAAGGAGGGCACCTAATTTGCCCTTCAAAGCATTTCCAGTGGCTTGGGGAGGCTACCCCTCCCAAGCTGTAACACATGTTTCGAAAGGTAGAGGGTGTAACTCCTTTGTTCTGCCTTCCTGGGCTTGAGCTGCTCAAGCAACAGGAGGGCAGAAACCTGTCTAAGAGGTGGCAGCAGCTGGGGCTGCCTTGAAAACCTCAGAAGGCTGAATGGCTCTAAGGAGCCCCCAGAGTACATGGAATCATACAACCAAAAGTATTGGGGTATGATTCCAACATGTTTGATACCAAACATGCCTATGTTCGGAGTTACCATTATGTAACTGGACATAGGTAGTGACTTATGTCCAGTACACGCATAAAATGCCGTCCCCACACTCACAAATTCCAAGAAAATGGTCCTGGAGGTTGTGAGGGTACCTCTGTTAGTGCAGGGGTGGCCTCACACACAGGTACTTTGCACCCTGCCCTCAGGGCTGGAGAGCCTAATATAGGGGTGACTTATAAGTGACCTAGTGCAGTGTAAATGGCAGTGAATGGGTGCATGCACCTTTTAACACAGGTGGCAATAGCAGTCCTGATATGCTACATCCCATAGGGATCCCCTGGGACCCAAATGCCCTGGGTACCTAGGTACCATATACTAGGGACTTATAAGGGGGCACCAGTATGCCAATTTTGTGTGAAATACTGGGTTACCAGTATGCAACAACCATAATGTAAGGAAGAGAGCATAACTACTGGGGTCCTGATTAGTAGGATCCCAGTAGCCACAATCAAACCCACTGACAAACTGGCCAAAAGTGGGGATAACTAAGCTAGAAAGAGGCTACTTTCCTACAAAGAGCATCAACGTGTTATCTTCCTAGCCTCTCGTAAGATAGTATCTCTGTACTGGCAGTGTGGCAGTTTTTACAAGCATGGGACATGGAGGTGACCCGGGGGCGGCCGGTGAGCGGGGACTCTATGAACCCTCTCCAGTGCATGAATGCTGTAAGGTCCGAGTCTGGCGTAAAATAGCGGAACCAGGTTGCCAGAAAGGCCAGGAGGTCCAACCCCTCCGCCATCCTAATGATTCTGATGTTATTTCTTCGGTAGCTGCCTTCTGCAACATCCTCTTGCATCTCCAGGCCCTGGACTCAAGTGCAAAGGTCCCGCAGTTCTGCCGTATGTATTCGGTGAGCATCTTTTCCCCAATGGAGACTTTGTCTACCAGTTTTTGGTGGTCATCTTATAGGAAGCCAAGTTCCGTGGTCAGTGTTCCCAGCTGGGCCTCCATAGATTGCTTGACTTGTGCTATGGCTGTGAGCACTTGATCTAGCTTATCCAACATCACTGGGGCAACTGGGTTGCCCTGGGCCAGGGACGCTGCACCCGCAAGCACTGGTGGGTGAGATGTGAAGATCTATGGGGTCAGCGGAGGGGAGCGCTGTCTGCCCATTATGGTCACAAGTCCTGGTCGCGTCCTTTTCTCGCCTCTCACGATACCAGAGATGCGCCGCTTCCGGCACCACCAGCGTGAACCCAGTGCAATGCGATCCCCCGGGGACCCGGTCCCGTGAGTATCTCAAGCTCTAAGGGCGTAAGCACCACTAGTCTACTGCTGTCAACTTAGTATTGTGAATGCATTGGTTCACTCTGGGACTCTAGTACAGTTCAGTTCAGCGCAGTTATTCCCATCCACTCCCACAGGGGTGCTATCAGTAAGGTACTTTTGGGTGTCTACGGAGTTCTAACAAGGCCTCAGGAGTACCTGATTGTAGGAAAGTACCATCCATCCGCTCCCATGGGGGTGCTATCAGTAAGGTACTTTTGGGTGTCTACGGAGTTTTGACAAGGCCTCAGGAGTACCTGGTTAGCTGTCAGCTAGCGGGGGCCTTCCCTCCAACCATCCCCTGGGCCCAACCCCCTGCATTATCTCTCTGGGGGTATCTCTCTACTTTATTACAAGACCGGTTGCTGTGGGCCATCGGGCAAGGCTGGTGCTCCTGCCCCGCTCCATTCGTTCATCACCAGGTCCGATCCTGCACCTTGCTCAGTGCAACCAGTCTCAGGGGGCCCCTTTGTCTTTGGTTGTACTGCCACACCCTCCCCGGGCCCGGGCTGCAAATTAGCGCTCTCCCCTTATGACTCCATGGTGTGTGGATCAAGGCTCCTTATGATGCAGCCACGGGTGGGGAGTGACCTTCTGGCTGCACCCAGTCATCCTCTCCATCAGCGGATCGCCACAGGTAATCAGGCCCAGGACATTGCAACGATGGACAGCCGCTACTGCATGCATTGCATCGAGCCGCACCCCACGACTGCCCCGTTTCTGGAGTCGGGCGGCCTGGTGTCATTGCTCGCCGCTGGGGGTCAGTGCCACTGACTCCAAAGGCGGTGGATCACGGCTGCTGATCTCCTCGACTGTGTAGCTGGAGGCCCCCGACCAGGCAGACTGCTTCTGGGCGCCGTGGCGTGAACTGGTAAGCCGCATCCGTCAGGCGGCCTCCTGTAAGTGCACCTGCTCCCCCTCTAGCCGAAGCCAGCTCCCTGTCCTCCCAGCGGTCCAGGAATGCTGCAGGTATTCAGTAATTGAATGTGAAGGCGTAGCGTGTGTTTGGGGAATGGAATGTTACAGACAGTTTGGGGATCAGAAGTAATATTAAGAAGTGATCACAAACCTCTTACTAAGGTTTTAACTACTAAGGGACTGTACAAAATATCACCTCATCTGGCTATAAAACTGTTAGACTACAAATATGAAGTACAATATGTACCAGATCTTAAAAATAGGGTAGCAGATTTTTGGAGCAGACTACCACTTCCTATAGATGAGATGCCTGATGAAGACATTGAGATACTTTGTGTGCCACACATTGATAATTGGAGTCAAGGGATTTTAAGTGAAGAATGGATGAAAGCCTGTAATAAAGACCAAATCTTAATAGAACTCAGTGATGAAATAGTTTGTTGTTGGCCTGACAAAAATACATTGAGTGAACAGGTTAAATATTCTGGGAATTGAGACATGAATTGTCAAGAGAATAAGGCAAGGTTTAGAGGAGTGGTAGGATCATTCTGCTAGAAGGTTTAAGAGCCAAAGTAGTGAATCAGTGTCATCAAGGACGTTTAGAGATAGTCAAAGCAAAATGCAGAATGAAGAAACTGTATTGGTGACCTGGTATAAATGCAGCTATAGAGAAACAAATCAGAGATTGTGTTATTTGTGCAAATGCTGACAAAACACAGGTGACTTTTAGACCACCTTTATGTCCAATAGGCACTCCCAATATGCCATGGGAAAAAATAAGTCTTGATATAACAGGTCCAATATTTGATGGCGAATACTTATTGGTGGTTGCTGATAATTTTTCAAAATGGCTGAAGTAGAAATTGTGGACCATACAGAATCTAAAAACATTGTAAAGTTCTTAGACACATTGGCCCTCATTATAACTTTGGCGGTAATAACCACCTACCGCCGCAGTGACGGCCTCCAACATACCACCGCTGCGGCGACCATCCATCCACCAGATTATGAGCACTGCCTGACTTCTGTCACAATAAGGGCACTGTTCATGCTGGCGGACAGTGGTGACCTGGCGCTGCTAACACCGTGACAGTGCCCTGCCAGTAGAGCGCCGCCAGCTGTATTATGCGCAAAAATATGGCTTGGCGGTGTCCTGATGGTGGGGTGCTGCTGGCGCCAGGTCACCATCCTTCCGCTGGATTTCTGCCCTTATTGTGGTGAAGTGAGTGAAGTGAGTGTGTGTCTGCATGTCAGTGTGTCCATGTGTAAAAATATGTGTGAGTATGTCTGGGCGAATGCGTGTATGCCAGTGAATGAGTGAATGCATGTATGCCAGTGAGTGAGTGAGTGCATGTATGCCAGTGTACATGAATAGGTGTATGCATGGTGGGTGTGGGTGTATGTATGCATGTATGCAGGAGGGGGGTGAGGGGTGCTGTGACTGTAGTGGGGGTGGGGCGAGCGGGGTTATGTATGCATGTGTGTGCTTTTATGGGGGGTGGGGTGTATGGGAGGGGGTGGAGGAGTGTTTGGATGGAGGGGGGTGTCAGGTGAGTGTTGGGGGTGGGGAAGCCGCCTACCGGTGACAGGGAAGGAATTCCCTGTCACCGACAGGGCCTACCGCCATGGTTTTCGTGGGGTTTCTAACGCGATGGAAACCATGGCAGTAGGCCGGCTCATAATGCTGCCGGTGGTACTCTGTGGGCCACCGATTCGGAGATTGACATCCGCGGCCTGGCGGCTCATACTGCCATGGCGGTCTGAGTGGAGAAGTGGTGGGTTGGCACTCATAATGTGGCTGTATGTACCGCCAGCCTGTTGGTGGTAATAGTGCCACATTAACCCTGGCAGTCAGGAGACCGCCAGGGACATAATGAGGGCCAATATTTTTGAAGGAAGTTATACCCAAAATATAATAACGGAGAATGGACCACAATTTACATCTGATGATTTCAAGAAGTTCTTAAAGAGGTATGGAATCAAACACAAGACGACTTTGGTTTGTCACCTGGCACAAAATGGCACCGTGGAAAGATTTAATAGTCATCAAAGAAGCCATCTACTTGGAGAAAAAAAACAATTTGAGTCGGAAAATAGAGATGTATCGCACTATGTGGGCATTCAGGGTTGCACCTTGTAGTGCCACAGGCCCCAGTCCTATAGAACTCATGAGAGGAAGAACACCAAAGTCGAAGGACAACATCAGGTGAATGCCCAAAGCAAAAAGAGTAAATTGGGTGTCAGAAGTGGTAAAGGATAGGATTGATAAAGCAAAGAATATGTACAAGGAATCCTATGATAAAAGACATGGTTGTAAGAATGTTAATCTGAAAGTAGGAGACAAGGTGAAGGTAAATGGTCGGGTATCTTAAAGAAAGGACAAAACTGATTTTCAAATCCACTTAAAATAGAGGAAATATTTTGTAATTCGGTTCAATTAAGTGATAGGAAAATCAGACATTTTGGATCATGAGCCAAATGCACTAGACCTGAGGCAATGTTATCAGTAGACCCTTTAAATATATTTCTACCAAATTGTAGAAAGTACAATTGGTTGATGGAGGAAGATGTTTTGAAGAGTTTAAATCCTATTACTGGAGAAATGGGGAATGCAGTTACTGAAAAAGTAGACATTAACCACCTTATTGATTACCAAAGATCACAAAATCCTACTAACGATTCAAACAACAAGAACACTCAAAAGGAAGAAAGAATTGGAAGATTTTGCAGATAAATCCATAAACATTCCAAATTAAAGGATTTTATCTGTGATTAGTATTTCATAGTAAAGTTTTTATTCTTCAATATTATGTTTTTGTAAGTGTTTATGAATCTATTAATGTAGATCTTAGGATACTACGCATTTTTCATTTGTTTTTAAGCATATTTAAACGAATGGGCATATGTGGTATTGGCAAGTATTATATTAGGTATTTTGTGCCGGTTAGGGCACCATACTCCTGTGACAGTGAGGTAGTAGAATGTTAGAGATGCCATAGAGAATGTGGGCCATTCTATGATAAGAGAGGGCGGAGAGTGGACAAGAGCACCATTGCCGTTACATAATTTATCTATTTACCAGCAGTGTGTAAATAAAGAATGAAGAAGACGCTGGTTTGAGGATTCATCATTGCAGAATGATCCATACTTTTCTCCCCACCCACGAATTCTCACTTCTTATCTCTTATTTTAGGACTGTACACTGCAGGAGAAACATAAAAGATAACCAGTGCCAGAGGACTGTAGTTATAGACAAGTGATATGTTGTTTTAATTTAATGAGGACAACCGTAGGAGTACTTCACACAGTGACCTGTTATTGATTAGGTAACACGTCAGGACACACTGTTCTATATGCACCTAACTTTCCATCCACTCCGCCTGATCGTCGTCTTATTATTCCTCCTCTCTTTTCTCCCCACCCACGAATTTTCAGTTCTTACTTCTTATTCTGGTCATTGCTCTGGCTATTATTTTACTTTCCTTATCCACTATGCACTTTCTCCTGCTGATATATTTTGAAAAATACCACCATTGATAACTACACCTTTCATTCTGTACTGGAATCACATTCCTTTTCTAAACTCTCTCTCTCCGTCTCAACAGCCAGTGTTTTCATTCACTCCCGCACGATGTAGTTATGACACTCTTACTTATGCCTCAGCATATTGTGTTTGCAGTAATAATACTAGCTCGCCTGGTACCCTTTTGTCATTCATGCTTACGTGTGTGTATGCATTTTGATACTGCACAAGATATTTACAGCGCAGTGTAATCACGCAAAATGATGGGCCCCCATGCTGAACGGGGAGAGGGGCTCCTTTGTCTCCCATAACTCACAGATATTTAGTTACCTTCGGATGAATGAGTGCCCTCGAAGGGTGGTGGCTCCCTGAAAGGTTGGCAGGGCGGTACATGGATATACCTTACACCGCTGCTACAGGGATCGCGCCCTTTGGCTTTGTTAGAACTAAGACATTCTTACTCGGTAAACTGAATGAATAAAACACTTGTGTGCATTTACTAATATCAGAATTACATGAGGAAGTATTTTACAAATGAATGTTATAAAACGTAATTTTACATTGCTATAAATTAAATGGTGCCTGCCTACGCGAAATTGCAAGTCTGCTATCATGATTAAAAGTACATAAATCTGAGCATACTCATACTCAGAAACCTTCCTGTGGACACAGTGATAGCCCCACATCAGGAATGGGTACCAGACTTTTTGGGTTGTAGTAGTAAGTGGTAAATGGCCAAGTGACTCTCCATTCATTTCATCTTGTTTTGCTGTCTTTTGACACCTCCTTGAAGATGCGCTTAATTTGATACCATCATTTTCTCTAGGATAAAGGAAGAAACACATCAGAAGAGAACAGAAAATAAGAAAAGTGATGCATCTGCGGAAGAAACTGAGGGACAAAATGTAGACTGGAGACAAGCTAACATTGAAAAAGAGGTAACAAGTTATTTGGAGAGTCTCTGACAGTTCCCCTTTTAATTGCTTTCTTGCTAAATCTTTTTTGTAACACTTTTTATTGTTTTACATGTAGTACAATATAGACCTGCTTCCTCTATTCCCAATCACTTGGGCTTCATCATTCTATGTTCATGTCCAGGGACCGGGCTCACCCGGGGTGAGGGTTCCTACCAAAAATGATTACCTATGTTGAAGGTACATTAATTCCTAAAATCATTCTGAATATGATTCCGCTTCACGTGTTATTGATCTTTACAGTCATAGAATAGCTCTGGTTGTATGCGTGATCTTGAAACATTTCGCTCATAGGGCACTATCGATTTCGAAAAATATTTTAGAATACAAACAAATGCAATAATTTATTTTTTTTAAACTAATTTCAATTGGAAATAAAGATGAGAAAATCAACAACTATTCTGAAAAGCCAATCTTGTTTCCTATTTTCAAAAGAGAAAATAATGTAGTTAATGGTGAAAGATAAGCATTATCTTCAAAAGAGGGGATCTGACTTTAAGGTTCAAACTGTTCTAAAACACATTGTGATGTCAACAAGGGTTGTAGTGAGCTTGGGAAGTCAAAGTATACTTCAAGCAGACGTTTCAAGTTTTCTCTTTCATTGGCTACCTGATGCTGCTCTTGTTTTTTTGTAAAAAGTTCAATTAAAATACTACTTCTGAATCTTTCTTGTGATTGTAGCACTAGTTGGGCTGTAGAAAAGCAAAAGACGACTTCACTATACAGGAAGTTACTTTTTGAGTCCATTTACGGCATTACGTTTGGTGGCGACATTAGTTTTTTCTGTTTCTCCACAGGCAGGGGATCTAGAATTAGTTAGTTGTGCTCATTTTTCCCTCCACAGAAGTCTCTCGTGGATCATTTCTTAGGCAAAACTAGGCACTCACCGAAGCTTTCAGGTGCCGACCCCTTGAGTTACTGATGCAGATATGTCGGCAGCTGATCCTCTTTTGGAATGCCTGTGGTGTTTTTGTGAGATAAATGACACACACTCTTGTGCATGCGGTTGCTTCCAAATGCTTCTAATGATAAAGATCTCCTTCCAGAAGCTGTTACCCTGAACAAGAGAAAACAAGCATTTTCAATGCAACGGGTCTCGCATTTGTTCGAGTTAGAGCTATTAGCGTTGTAAAGCAAAAAAAAAACGCAGCGCGATTGTGCTATGTAAAATAAACAGATAAAGTAGTCCATATTCCTGGCTGAAAACATCGAGCCTCGTATGTTTTTGGTACTTTACCGGTGCTGTGTAGGTGGGCTAAACACCGGAAAAGGCATGACGTATGCATACCTTTCACAAATGAAAGCAAGAGGATTTTAAAAGGCAAGCCCAGCTTTAAAGCCCAAAGAGAGAATACAGAATGGATGGAGCACTTTTTGCTCGCCCGTAAAAAACATAAACATATTCAGCCGTTTTCACCATGAGAAACACGAAAACCAGAGAGAAGTCCATAAAGCAATTCGTTCCTTCTCAGTACCCATACTGGTACTTAAAAGAGTTAGGACCGAAAAGACTTGTAACATTCCCTTTCTCTGGTGCTTTTGAGGTTCGGAGGCCTTTCAGCAAGCTGTGCTGGCTATTTTCTCTGCACACTGTACTTAACATGCTGCTATGGTGTATGCCTGTGCCAAGTGAATTATATTACATGCTGGTAGATTGGACTCTGGAGATCTAAATTGCCAAGGCTTCATTGGTGCCACTAGGTTAAAAAAAAAAAGACTTACATGTTTCCCATCATTGGATCTCTGAAAGGTTTACATGCTGGAATCATTTTCTCATCAGACTGGGACTCCCCATAACTCACATATATAGCAGTGAACAGCAACTAGAAAGGCTGTCTTCAAAGTAAGAAGACGCAGACGACAATTGTGAAAGGGCTCAAAGGGAGTACACATAAGGTAAGTGAGTACCAAGTTCAAGTCCCACTGGGGCATGATGAATGGGGTAGGAGGAAACATGTGGGTAAGTCCTTTAAGAAACCTCCCAACAATGGGATTTTTAAACAAGGAGGGTTGGTCTGGAAGTCTTAGGAAGACAGAGACAGCAGATAGGTAACCTTTAAGGCTGCCCAAAGGACAGCCCTGCTGGGCAAGAGAACAGTTCACTCCTGTCTGCCGGGGTCCCAGTAGGGGGTTTAGCAGTCCATTGTGTGAGGGCAGGCGACTAGCCTTTGAAATGTAAGTGTCAGGCCTCCAGCCCAGTAAGACCCATTCAGTATGCAGATGAGTGCATACAGATGTTTATTGGAGACAGGCTGTAAGGCACAAATGGTTTTAAAGTGCATAGAAATGCTCACTTTCTAAAAGTGGCATTTCTAAAATAGTATTATAAAGTCCAACTTCACCAATAAGCAAGATTTTTTTTATTACCATTCTGGCCATACTAAATATGACCTGGTTACCCCATTCAGATCAGAATCTACCACTCAAAAAGAATATGAGGGCAGTCCTAATGCTAGTCTATGAAAGGAGCAGGCCTCACAGTAGTGGAAAACGAATTTAGGAGTTTTTCACTACCAGGACATATAAATCACATATGTACATGTCTTGCCATTTACCTACATAGCACCCTGCCCTATGGGTTACCTAGGGCCTGCCTTAGAGGTGACTTATATGTAGAAAAAGGGGAGTTTAAGGCTTAGCAAGTACTTTAAATGCCAAGTCGAAGTGGCAGTGAATCTGCATACACAGGCCTTGCAATGGCAGGCCTGAGACATGGTTAAGGGGCTATTTATGTGGGTGGCACAATCAGTGCTGCAGGCCCACTTGTAGCATTTAATTTACAGGTCTTAGGCACATATAGTGCACTTTACTAGGGATTTATAAGTAAATCAAATACGCCAACTGGGGATTAACCAATGTTGCCCTAAAGGGGATTGGTCACCTAGCAGGGTGACCTCCTATCAGGAGGTGGCTGTGACATCACCTGCCTGGCCTGGCCACTCAGATGCTACCAGGGGCCTCTGCCCACCTTGGATTCAAGATGGCAGAATCAAGTGGCCACCTGGAGGAGCTCCGGGCACCACGCCTAGGGCGGTGATGGATAGGGGAGTGGTTAATCCCCTTTCCATTGTCCAGTTTTGTGCCAGAGCAGGGACCAAGGGTCCCTGGACTGGTGAAAACCTGTTTATGCAAGGAGTGCACCAAATGCGCCCTTCAAAACATACCAGTGGCTTGGGGAGGCTACCTCTCCCAAGCCACGTAACACCTTTTTCCAAAGGGAGACGGTTTTGCCTCCCTCTCCCAAAGGAAATCCTTTTTTCTGCCTTCCTGGGCTTGAGCTGTTCAAGCAGCAGGAGGGCAAAAACCTGTCTGTAGGTTGGCAGCAATGCAGGATGCCTGGAAAACACTGCAAACTGGTAGGAGCAAAGCCGTGGGTCCTCCGAGAAGCCCTCAGAGTGCATGGAATCATACAACCAATACTGGCAACAGTAGTGGGTATGATTCAGACATGTTTGATAACTTACATGTTCAGGTTCGGAGTTACCATTATGTAGCTGGACATAGGTACTGACCTATGTCCATTATATGGGTAAAATGGCTTCCCCATACTAATGAAGTCCAGGAAAATGGAGCTGGAGTTCATGGAGGCACCTCTGTTCATGCAGGGGTGCCCTCACACACAGGTACCTGCACCCTGCCCTCTGGGATAGGTGGGCCTGCCATAGTAGTGACTTATAGTGACCTGGCGAAGTGACCTGTAGTGAAAGGGTGCATGCACCTTTTGAAGGTGCATGCACCTTTTGCACCTTTTGCAGGCTCCAATGGCAGGCCTGCAGACACATTTTGCACGGCTCCTCTGGGTGGCATAATATACACTGTAGCCCATGGGGAACCCCTGGTGCCCCAATGTCGTGGGTACCTAGGTAATATATACTAGGACTTACATGGGGGCACCAGTATGCCAATTGTGGGGTGTGTAAAGTCAGTAACAACCACATTTATAGGGAGAGAGCACAATCACTGGGGTCCTGGTTAGCAGGATATCAGTGAACACAGTCAAAACACACTGACAGTAGGCAAAAAGTAGGAATAACCATGCCAAAAAAGGGTACTTTCCTACAGTCTCTTTTTTAATTTGACTAGGATATGCTACTAAAGTGAGAGGCCTAAGGCCCACATGCACTATTGTTAACATTACATTGCTATTATAAGGTACCGGGGGACTCCCATCTCAATGACAGGGAATGATTCAAGCATGTGAATCTATGACAGATTGCAATACTGGAGAACTACAGTTACAGGTAGGTAACTTATTTTATTTTTTTTGAAAAAAATGTAAAGATCCCCTCGCCATGGGAGCTATTTTCCATGGTGAGGGAATCATTATTACCATTTTATTGTCCCTCACCGTCAGGATTTCCCTGGTGGTGTCAGACAGTAAAAAAAATATATGTATGCCCATCGTCCTTGGGTGGGCTGACACATAGCCATTTATCTGACAGAGATTTTGCCATGGCGTTGAAGGAGTAGTCGCCGCTATAGCCAAACATACCGTCTGTCTGCATTTTTATCGGGCGGTAAGACCATTATGTTGGCAGTATGTGTACTCTGTCATTGTTGCAACAGAATATACATACTGCAAACATAAATTAAGCCATAAGTGTCTGCTCCATCTCATGCTATGTTTCAACAGGGGCCTCCAAAATGGATTCCAATGGTTGTACAGCCTTACCCTTGAAATAGTGATGAGTCCTGCTACCGATCACAATACATATGCCATGCACATCTGGATGTCAGTGCAGGGTCTGAGCATTACATCCAAGCATAACCTTACTAGAGAGATGACAAGACTATGGGGGTCCTTCCGACCCTGGCGGTCCAAGACCGCCAGGGCCGGGGACCACGGAAGCACCGCCAACAGGCTGGCGGTGCTTCCCAGCCCATTCTGACCGTGGCAGCAAAGCCGCGGTCAGAAAAGGGGATCCGGCGGTTTCCCGACGGATTTCCCCTGCATGGGCTGAATCTCCATGGCGGCGCTGGAGATTCCGACCCCCTTCCCGCCATCCTGTTTCTGGCGGTTTTTACCGCCAGGAACAGGATGGCGGGAACGGGTGTCGTGGGGCCCCTGGGGGCCCCATAAAGATTTTCACTGTCTGCCTAGCAGACAGTGAAAATCGCGACGGGTGCAACTGCACCCGTCGCACCCCTGCAACTCCGCCGGCTCCATTCGGAGCCGGCTTCCTTGTTGCAGGGCCTTTCCCGCTGGGCCGGCGGGCGCTCTTTTGGCGGTCGCCCAGCGGGAAAGCCTGAATGGCATCCGCGGTCTTCTGACCGCGGAGCGGCCATTTGGCGGTTCCCGCCGCCCGCCAGGGTCAGAATGACCCTCTATATCTGGCCTTCATTGTTTTATCTGTGTGGAGTGCCAAGGTCGGATTGCTGATTATCTATAACAAGTCCACTCTTTCCTTGCAATCTCTGCTTAATCCGTCTATTTTCTAATTTAATATCACCTGGAAACTTCTTTCTTTTTTGCTTTCCAATGTGTTCTCTCCAAAACTGATTATTGTGCTCCTCCCTGACCCAGCTGTAGTGTACTCTAAATTTCACAGTCAGAGTTGCATGCGAAGACATTTGACAGGTTCACTCAAGCACTCATTGTATTCAGTGACTGCAAAGAATGGAGTTTCAGGCTCGGTGCCCTATGCAATATTTTATGGCCTTGAAAAGTCAAAAGATTTAAGCATTTTCAGTCAGAAACAAACTGCAGTCTTACTCTCAGCTTCGCCTTGTTGCCACACGTAAAGGAAAACCAGAGTAGAAGACTGCTCCCTTGTCTTGCTTGGGTCCCAAAAAAATCTGTTGGTTTTTATCTTTCTTTTAGAAAGTCTTTAAATAGCTTCCTCTTCTGTTAAGTGATTTCTTAATCGTCGTTTGCCCTTGCTTTCTAACGTCAGGATGTCCTTAGAGGTGAATGTAGTGATTTTTGATTACATATTCTAGTTCCATTCCACGCATACCTAAAAGAAAATGTTTGCTTTAGTATTATCAATTAGAAAATCAGTAAGCTACCACCATCCATGTTAATAGCTAATTAGCATGGACGGCTAGGCTAGAGAGCGCCACAAATGAGATTGAAGAAATCATGATTGACGAGACTGGTGATAATTGCCTAGAAGACTGAGCTATTGAGAGGGCCTTTGTTAGCTTCTTTACGGATCTATACAGTGAGGATATATCGGCTTTAGAGGAGGAAATGGATAAATGGCTAAGGGAGGATAATCTTCCCAGGTTAGAGCAAGACCATAATCATATTCTCAATCAGTGGATCCAAACAGGGGAAGTAGACGGGATCATTGGTAGATTAAATAATGGGAAGGCACTGGGCCTGTATGGTATACCGGCTGAGCTGTACAAGGTCTTGAAAGAGGAGCTCACTCCAGTCTTACCTCAACTGATGAACTCTGTGTTCATAGAGACTTCCTCGATCCTTGCCTGAATGAAGCTACTATAACCTTAATTTTAAAACCACAGAAAGATCCAAGGAGATGTGAGTCATACAGACCTATCTCACTCCTCAATAATGACTATCAGATCTTCGCGCAAGTGCTGGCTAAGAGGTTGGATAAAGTGATCGGTAGGCTGGTCCATGATAATCAGAAAGGTTTTATGAGAGAAAGGCCTCTAGGGGATCTGATCCATGACCTGGTCTCCGCAATCGACACTGCAACAACTACTAATTCTCCTCTGTCCATCATGACTTTTGACGGTGCAAAGGTGTTTGATAGAGTGAGCTGGCTGTTCATGCAGGCAATAATCAAGCAGAATAATCTAGGAGATAACTTCCTTAAAGCTATTAAGGCAATCTATAAATCGCCTATGGCTAGGATTCTCATCAATGTTAACCCCTCGTCGCACTTTCAAATAGGAAGAGGAAAATGACAGGGATGTCCACTTTTTCAACTCCTGTTTAACTTATATATTGAACCACTAGCCAGGAGAATCAGGCAAAATCATTGAATATTACCCTTTCAGCATCAAAGCTGGGTTAAGAAGGAAGCCCTTTATGCGGATGACTTGCTGATCTATACGTAAGACGTCCGAAGGTCCTTTCCAGCAATTTTAGAAATCATAACAGATTTTGGGAAAATCTCCAGTTACCTAGTCAACACTGATAAATCAGAGCTGATGACTTGGAATGGACCACAGGATAACCCACTAGAGAAAGACGAAATTCGATATCTAGGGGTTTAGGTGGTGAATAACTTGGGGGATATGGCCCAGGTAAACTTTTCAAGCCTTATGATGGGAACGAAGAGGCTTCTTCAGCAGTGGTCACATCTAAAACTTACTATTTTAGGAAAAACAAACAAAAGAAATGATGATCTTGCCCAAATTTACTTTCATCTTCAATGCTTTTCCCCTACATTTTAAGACTAGATGGCTGCAAAATCTTCAGGGGGAAATAATCAGTTTTGTCTGGTCACATAAAAACCCAAGAATTGCTTGGAAAGAATTGAGGAAAAATAAACTAGACTGGGGAATTGCACTGCCAGACTTCCAGTTATACTGTATACTGTTGGGCTTTCCAATTGAAAAACATTAGACTACTATTATCTAAGGATTACACATCCCCCTGATTACAGGCATTAACAGAAGACTTCCGGGAGCAGGGTTCTTACTTCCTTTATGAATTTGGACATCCGAGGTATTACAAAAAGGTAAGGTTAAAAGTCCTTAATGCGGCTTGTAAGATATGTGTGAAGAAAACTAGGAATTCCATACTATAATGAGATGGCTCCAATTTGGAATTCTCAATGCACTCCGGTATGTCTGCAGGATACGCCGGCAATTCCATTAATAGATGTGGGATTTACACAATGGGGACATTTAGCCACGGGGGGCTCTGCAATTTTGTGGGACTCTTTATCCAGCGGGACCAATGCCAGACTATCCAGGTTCAAACACCTACATATATAAAGCTGGCTACAAGGAGAATCTGAGGTAGGGCTCATAATGGAATGGGAAAATGAAATAATACATATGCGGAAATTAAAGAAGGAGGTATCAAAATGGTACTGGTCACTAGTTCAAGCAGGAAAATCTGCATTAAATGCATATAAATCTCACCCTACCCAGGTTGACTGGCTATAGTCGGCTAAAAGAATAGCCGACTTAGATCGCAGTAATGGTGCAAAGAAATGCCTTGGAATGTGGGAACCTTTCTTATTGTTTTATTCAGCCAGACTTCCTGTTACTAGCCTGGGGATACTTAATTCCGCTTCTATAATTGAGCAGGCGAAAGTCCAATGATTAAGAAAAAAGGCACAACAAGGAGGAAGTGAGGGTAAGGGACACCTCCTCTTTTCCCCTTCTCTCCTTCTTCTCTTTTGTTGGTGGAGGCCAGTTCTCAGGTGTTAACCGCCAGGTTGGAGTCTGGATACAAACCGGATACCTTCTGTCTTTTGTTATTAGTGGGGACAAAAATAAATAAAAAGCTGCCACCATCGCTTAATGTATATGTTCCGGGACTTAAATGGTGGTCCATTGTCAAGCGTATCATTGTTGTGCTCCTCCAGACCTCAGAGCCAGACCTTTGGCGTTATGGTCAGTTTCAAGGCATATGCCTCAGCACGCAGGCATGATCATTGTAATTGATGGGCAAAAAATGTCAGTAAGCAAATAACCTACAAGCGGAGTCATTCAAAGCACATCTGTACTTTGATCCATTGGACCTTCCCGTCCCAATACTCCTCTGTAATATTACACCACTTTCTTTTGCACAGTTATTTAAAACAGCAGATTTTGCATTTGCAGCACTGCAGCGCATAGTCTTGTTGCAAACATCTTCATATTGTCACAATAATGCTGATCTACACATAAGACTGTTCACTCATGTTTTTCATATGCAGCTTATGAGTGATACATCATAGACCTCCACAAATGTGGCATTGCATGCCTACATAGATGATGTATGTGTAGGAAAATGTCCCTTTTGGCATAGTTACCTACACACTTTTTGCCTGGTATTGATGTTAAGTTGACTGAGTGTGTGCTGAGATCCTGCTGCCAGGTCCCAGCAACAGTGTTCTTTCCCTCAATGGTACAATTGTCTCCACAGTTGGCACACCCCTGGGATACAGCTTGAAAAAGATGGTACCAAGGCCTTTGTGGCCAGGGTAGGTCCTTAAGGGCTGCATCATGTATTGTGCCACCCTAAAGGACCCCTCACCAAACACATGCACATTGCCATTGCAGATTGTGTGTACTGGTGGGGATAAAAAGGTAAAGTCGACATGGCACCCTCTCACGGTACTATGCCCATAAACCAATGCCTGTGGCATAGGTAAGTCACCCCTCTAGCAGACCTTACAGCCCTAAGGCATGGTCCACTATACCACAGGGGAGGGCATAGCTGCATAAGCAATATGTCCCTACACTGTCTAAGGCAATTCTTTGACATTGTAAGCACGGTGTGGCCATACTGAGTACATGGGCTGGGAGTTTGTCATTACGAACTCCACAACTCCATGAGGGCTCCACTAAAGGCTGGGAAGTTTTGTATAAATCTTCTCAGCACAATAAGCCCACACTGATGCCAGTGTTGGATTTATTGTGCAATGCACACAGAGGAAATCTTAGAGACGCCCCCTGTATTTTACCCAACCCTTTAGTGTAAGGCTGACCAATCTGTGCCAGCCTGCCACTAATAGACAAGTTTCTGACCCAATGGGGTAAGAGCCTTTGTGCTCTCTGGGTTCAGGAATAAAGCTTGCTCTGAGTGAAGGTGCTATACACCTCCCCCTGCAGGAACTGTAACACTTGGCGATGAGCCACAAAGTCCCAGGCCTCCCGTTACAGTGCCCCAGGGCACTCCAGCTAGTGAAGATGCCTGCCCCCGGAGCAAGCCTCACTTTTGGAGGCAAGTCGGCAGGAAAATTAAGAAAAACAAGGAGGAGTGTCCATATAGCTGGATCACCGCTAAGGTGTCCAGAGTTGAAATGACCCCCTCCTTGCAGAATCCTCTATCTTGTTTTGGAGGATAGGGTTAGGAATGTGCCTCCCTTCCCAAAGTGAGTGGACACAAGAAGGGTATAGCCACCCCCAGGGTCAGTAGCCGTGGGCAGCTGCCCTGTGATCCCTGTAACACCCCTAAATCTAGTACTTAGGGGCACCCCTGAACCTTACTCACCAGATTCCTGGAAACCTCAGAAGAAAGAAGGACTGCTAAGCTGACCCCAGCAGTGAAGATTGCAGACGACAACTGAGTTGCCCCAGCTCTACAGGCCTGTCTGCCACTTCAAAGACCCCTGCTCCAAGAAGGCAACCCATCCTGCATGACCAGCGACCTCTACAAACCCCTAGAGGACTGCTTGCCCAGCAGAGGACCAAGAACTCTAGAGGGCAGCGGCCCTGTCCAGAAGAAATCACCAAAAGGACTCCAGAACCTCCCAGGAGCCTCGAGCCCTGCCCACTCTGCACCCGGCACCCACGGCATGAGTCCCAGTGTCCCACCGGTCCAGAGAAGGTCCCAAGACAGCCTTAATCAGGATGACTCTCATGACAGCGACCGGATCTGACAAAGAATCCCAATGACAAGGAGACCCCTGCACCAGCAGCCCCCTAGCCTTGGGGAATCCGAGCGACAGTCCTGAAACATCAAGAGGGCACCTCCCCTACCTGTCTTGCCTTTGGTTTCCCGGAACCAACCCTCTGGACCAAGCCTGCAGCATCTTTTGTAACCCTGGGGTTCTCCTATTGAAAAGCTTTGTGCGCCCAGCTCCGTGTTTGCACCCTGCATCCGGCCACACCTGTGTAGCTGAGGGTGTATGTTTGGTGTAGACCTGGGGCCCTCCACCCCGGTGCTCCTCTAAACCCCTCAGGCCTGCTCCTTGAGGATGCAGGTACTTACGTGCCAGCAGATCATCTTCTTACAGTGCCGCCAGTCTCCATAGGATCCCATTCTAAACCCGACATCAACTTTGACCGCACCCAGCTGGACCTGTGTTGCTGGTGGTGTACATTTGGGGACAACTTGAACTTTGACCTGTGGACATCCTAACTCCTGGAAACAGGAACTGTAAGTCGAGTACTTACCTTTAAGGCATACTAATACTTTTCCTCCCTTATGACTGCATTGGTTGCAGTGGAAAATTGCATTGATGATCAATGTTTGAAATAGAAAATTGCTACTTACTTGCAAACTGCTTTATCTGCTAAAACCAAACAAAGTACATTTGATACATACGCTTGATTCCTACTTACAACCGTACTCAAGTGCTACAAAGTTCTTCTGGTTCTAGTAATAAAATAACAAGATATATTTTTACTATATAACAATTGGCCTGGAGTTAGTGTGTGCCTCATTTCTTGACTGTGTGTGTCCAACAAATGCTTTGCACTACCCTCTGATAAGCTTAACTGCTCGACCACACTACCACAAAAAAGAGCGTTAGTCTTATCTACTTTAGCCTCTGTTAATGCTTTGGGAAACCCTTGGACTCTGTGCACACTATACCTCATTTTGGTATAGAATATACAGAGCTAGCTTCCTACACTGGTGGATCAGCGGTGGGGTCTACGACTTTGCATTTGCTGGACTACTCAGCCAACATCTGATCACACCACTAAGTGCCAAAATTTCCTTTAGATTGAACTGATTTTTGAATTGACAATTTTTCTAAAATGTTAAAAGTCCTGGTTAAGTCCCCTTTAGCATTTCTTTTTTAGAATTAACAGTTAGCATAGTTAGGGGTAAGTAGCTAGAGGTTTTTAGTTCCTAAAAGTATTCCTCAACTTAAGTAACAAAATGAGCAGCTCAGAGGACATGGTTGTGGAACTCAATCTCACCATTACCTCCATCTTGGGATGAGAAAATTAAGGTCCCTTTGAAGACTGAAACACATTAAAACTGGTTCCAACCCTACTTGGCAGAGTATCCAAAGGAACACCCTATTTAGGAGGAAGACATCGCCTCAGATAGGGATCAGAAGGATGAATTCCCCCTTCCTAACCTAACTTGGGAGGACAGGGTTCAAATGCCCCTGACTCCAAGGATCTGGATATTTCACAGGAGAATCCATCGCCTCTGAGAACATTGAAGGCAGCCTCAATGAAGAGGAACTCCTTTTAGCAAGGATGGCCAAAAGATTAGCTCTGGAGAGACAGCTCCTGGTTATGCAAAGGGAGAAATCAGAAATTGACTTTGTGCCAATTAATGGTGGTGGCAACTTACTAGCTAGGGACAGAGATCACTTTGACACCCCTAGAATCCCCAAAGGGATTGTCCCCAAGTATGAGGAAATTGATGACATCAGCAAGTGGTTCACAGCCTTTGAGAGATCTTGTGGGACCATAAGATTGAAAAAGTCTCACTTGGGAGCTGTCCTTTGGGAACTGTTCACTGGTAAGTGTAGGTATGTAGAAAAGTACCCTCTTTTTGATATGGTTACCCTCACTTTTTGCCTGCTGTCAGTGTCCTTTGACTGTTTTCACTGGGATCCTGCTAACCAGGACCCCAGTGACTGTGCTCTCTCCCTGTAAATTTGGTTTCTTAGGACTTTGCACACCCCACATTTACATACTGGTGCCCCCATAGAAGTCCCTAGCATATGGTACTTAGGTACCCAGGGCACTGGGGCACCAGCGGTCCCCCATGGGCTGCAGCATGTATTCTACCACCCATGGGAGCCCATGCAAAATGTGCTTGCAAGCCTGCCATTGCAGCCTGCCTGAAAAGGTGCATGCAATCATACACTACAGGTCACTGCACCAGGTAAGTCACCCCTATGGTAGGCCCTCCTAGGCCAGATGGCAGGATGCAGGTACTTGTGTATGAGCCCTTGCATGAGCAGAGGTGCCCCAACGCACTCCAGCTCCATTACACTGAACTTTGTAAGTGCAGGGAATCCATTTTACCCGTGTACTGGACACAGGTCACTACCTATGTCCAGCTACACAATGGTAACTCTGAACCTGGGCATGTTTGGTATTAAGCATGGCGGACTCATACACCAATACTGTCGCCAGTATTGGTTGTATGATTCCAAGCACTCTAGGGGCTCCTTAGAGGACCCCTAGCATTGATTCCACCAGTCTCCTGGGGTTTACTGGGCAGCCCGCACTGGTGCCACCCTTTAGACAGGTTTCTGCCCTCTTGCTGCTTGACCAGCTCAGGCAGAGGAAGGCAGAACAAAGTATTTCCCATGGGAGAGGAAAACAACACCGGAAGGGGTAGTTTCCCCAAACCACTGGTATGCTTGGAAAGATGCATTTGGTGCCCTCCCTGCATAAACCGATTTGCACCAGTCCGGGGACCTCCAGTCCCTGCTCTGGCACAAAACTGGACAAAGTTAGGGAGAGTGACCACTCCCCTGTCCATGACCACCCTAGGGGTGGTGCAAGGAGCTCCTCCAGGTGACCACTTGATTCTGCCATCTTTACTCCAAGGGAGCATCTGAGTGGCCAGGTCAGATAGGTGACATCACTGCCCCCTTCTGATAGGTGGTCACCCTGCTAGGTGACCAATCCCCCTTCCTGGGCTATTTAGGGTCTCCCTTTTTGGGGGGTCCTCAGATGCGACGTGCTATATTCCAGTAGGACTCCTTCTGGCCTCTGGGACTGCAACTGGACCATCCCAGAATCGACAATCTACAACTACAGCGATTACTCCACTCTGCAACATTGTTTCTCTGGGTCCATCCAGCAACTGAAACATTTCCTCGGCTGTGCATCCTCTAAGGGCGTCAACACTTCAGCCCTTGACAAGAAGTAAGAAGGAATCTCCCTTGGAGTGAATGAGTCACTCCCTTGCATATGCAGGCACTAACTTCAGTGACAACCGGCTGCGTGGATCTTCTGTCCTCTAGAGCTGCTTGTATCCTGAATCACAGGTGGTGGTCTGTATTGGTCCCCTTGGTTCTCGCTACCATCTGTCTAACGTGGGAGATGGTAAGCCCTTACCTCTTCTTGCAGGAAAGTACCCCTGTACACTGCGACTTTTGCAGCTACCAAGACTTATTTGTTCCTTCTCCAAGGGAACTTCAGGCTCCATGTAGCCCCGGTCCCCAGCACTCCTTCCTGTAAAGCACAGTCTCCTACCTGCTGCTCCAATGACGTAGGACACACCTTCAGGTGCGCTGAGTGGGCTTCACTGCGACTCCAGTGCCTGCTGCCAGTGGGTTGCCTGTTGGGGCTACCTCCTCTTCTTGTGACTCTTCCACCTTTCTAGGGTCACACCAGACTCCCCTCCTTGGGTCGAATCCCCTGGACCTTGCTGGTCATTTTCAGCCTTGCAAACCTTCTCTGACTGTTGCATTTCCCAAGGCATGTTGGTTGTTTTCCAGCACCACTGACTGCCTGCATCTCGACGGCCGACGTGGGACATCACTTGCATCACTTCTGGAACTCCTCTTCTGCTCCTGTGCTGCACTGCTGACCTTCTTCGTCCATGGTCGACTCGGTCCGGCAGCCACCGAAGGGTGGGTAATGGTTCCTGCCACAAACGGACAATCCAACTCAAACTGGACTTGGTCCCCTTCCTTTGCAGGTACTCTTCTGTCAGGGTCTGCGTTTGGGTTCTTCCAGTCTTGGTTGGGTCTTGCACAGTCCTTTTCCAAAGTCCTCCTGTTGGGTTTGGGGGAAAACCAGGTACTTACCAATCCTCTCCTGGTCACTGGGAGGCACCCTTTTATTTACCTTTTGGGGTTCCTAGTCTCTTCTCCTGATTCCACATCCTTGGGTGGGGGGGATTGCCTTTCACATTCCACTTTTTAGGGTCGAGCGCAAAGCTCTCGTGTAATGTCTCTGTGGGTTTTGAACCATGCCCACCGCAAGCCTATCAGTTTGGTTGGTTCATGGGTTTGCCTTTTAAAATTCGCTTGATTTCATTAGTGAAAGGCATGCACACGTCATGCCTTTTCCGGTGTTTAGCCCTCCTCGAGCGCACCGGCCAACTTCTGAAAACATACGAGGATCCATGTTTTCCATATGTTTTCTGGTCTACTTTTTCTTTTTATGCGTAGGCAGCACGATCTCGCTGGACAGTAGTCGTGCACTCTGCATGACATCGACCATGTTACATGGATAATTGCACTTTTGCCGGTTACATGGATACTTGCACTCTTGCCAGTTACATGGATAATTACCCTTTTGACGGTTACATGGATAATTGCACTTTTGCCGATACATTTCACTGCGAGTGAACTTATCTTTCCTTTTGTGTGTCTGCTTTGCTCTCATGGCGGCCGTCGGCTCGCTTATGTGAAACTGTTTTACTTTTACTTTTCAGTTATGTGGCAAGAAATGTCCATTTAGCAGTTTACAACTCTAATAGCTCTAACTTTTTTTAACAGTTAATCACTTTTACTGTTTTTGTAGCCTGTTTTACTGTTGTGATACTTGTCTTGGTCTTCTTACAGTTTAAATTTACCATTAAAAGCGATGCTCTTTGAAACGTACTGTCCGACATATACATGTAGGTTGTGGGCTGCAACCGATTTAAAAATTCTTTTTGGTGGCTTGGAAGAAAACCACCACTGTATATAGTCCACGCAGCAGGATTACTTATATCAGAAGTGGTTGTGTTGTTTATTAATGAATTTTAATGCCCTCACAAGGAAGTAAGAAAAAATGCCTCCAGAGGTGACCTCAGCCTGTAGAGAGATGATCAGTAGTAGTTGTCCGTGCTCTGCCCCATCTCAGGCTCATACTAGAGTAAGATCTAATAGTTGCTGCTCCAGTGCAAACCATTGTTTAGGCATGAATATGAATACAGTCATAGCTTCTATTTTTGCATAGAGTTTTGCATCTATGTCTGAGGAATGTAAGAATCTGGCCCCCACACATCTGCCTGTCCCACCTTGATCACATGCTAAATGGAAATGCAGTTGTCTTAAACCAACAAGATGATTCTCTTTTAACAAGTTAGATAAAAAAGACCACCAGTTCTCTCTTGAGCAGATCAAGAGGTGATTTTCATGAAATTGAGTTGTTGAATATACTATAAGGCTACAACTAAAGTTTCAGCAAGAAAACATATTAGCGTGGTGAGTGGACAGATTAATATGTATCCATATATGCTGTGAATGGATCATAATTACTGTCCTCAAGATTATTGGTGCCTAGCACTGCTGTCCCACGAGATGAACATTGTTGTGGGTTCACCAAGTTATGAATAAAATCAAGAGGGACAGTGATTAGCTTTCTTTATTTTGATGAACATACCTTGCGTGGATAAACTTGTGTCTAGTAAATTCAGATCAATATTATTATTATTGTAGCGGTTGTTTATTAACAATAATAGTGTGCTTCAGTTTTTAGGGTCAAGCATGCATGTGCTCTAGCCCGCTGCCATCTCTCTGTGGGCTTTTAACCACTCCCAATGCGCGCCCATCAGTTTCGTTGGTTTGTGGGCTTGCCTTTTGAAAATCGCTTGATTTTATTTATTTTATTTTATTTTATTTATTTTATTTATTTATTTATTTATTTATTTATTTATTTATTTATTTATTTGTGAAAGACATATAAGACCGGTGTTTAACCCTCCTCCAGTGCACAAGCCAACTACTGAAAAGATACGAGGCTCCATGTTTTCAGCATGGTTTCTGGACTAATTTTTCTTTTTATTTCCTGTGCAGCGCAACCTCACTGCACATTTGCCTATATGTTAGACTGTTTATTTTGTGTGCTCCTTCACGCTCATGGCGTGGTACTTTAAATTGGGTCGCTTATGTAAAACTGTATTACTTTTTGATTTCATTTTATGTGGCAATAAAAGTCGGGTTAGGACTTTACAACACTAATAGCTCTAAGTTGAGCAAATGCAAGACCCATTGCATTATAAATGCTTGTTTAGTATATGGTTTGGTCCCTCCCAGGGCCCTCACTATTTGCTATTGCTTTTACAATGCCTATTGTTTTCTATGCTATTTACTGATTTCTAATGTGTACACAATAGTGTGTTTACTTACCTCCAGTTGGGGGTTTGCCTATACAGTATTTTAGTATTTGTGTTGCTATAATAAAGTACCTTTATTCTTGTAACACTGTGTGGTTGTTTCATATGTGTAAGTGCTATGTGACTATAGTGGTATTGCATAAGCTTTGCATGTCTCCTAAGTAAGTCTTAGCTGCTCATCCACAGCTACCTCTAGAGAGCTCTGGCTTCCTAGACACTGCCTACATTTCACTAATAGGGGATACCTGGTACTGGTATAGGGTGATAACCCCATAGGTTTCCACCACACACCAGGCCAGTTTCCTTCTTTGGTGGTGCAGCGGTGAGATAAGACACTTGCAGTTACCTTACCATTCTGTCGCTAGTCACTTTCCACAGAAAGGACTATTACTAGGTGTTAGGTATACACTACACTTAGTTGTCAGGATTTCTAGTATTCTAAGCTTGGGTAAGCTAGGGGTCTAGCATAGCCCTTGCTCCAAACTTTCCTAGTGAGTCTAGTTGTTAAAGTAGTTAGGCACACCTGTACCACTCTAGCAAGAATGTCTTCAGTAGAGCACACCTCTCAGGCCCCAGACTCTCAGTATGATGGTCCTACATTCCAAGAGTTGAGGGAGATGGGTTCCTCTAGAAAACTGAATAGAGGGAGAGATCTCAACAACAGTCTGCTTCTGGGGTTACTCCTCCAGGCTGACCAGGACAATGCAGGCAGCCAGGAGGAGTAGGAAGTAGAAACTGATCCTCTAGTCCTAGACAGGGTAGATTTAGGCTACATTGGGGAGGGTCATGAAGGATCTGGTGAACACCACAGCCCTGTTAGGAGTACTACAGGCAGTGAAAGGGAGGGTGATGTCAGTAGGCCCACCATTACTCCTAGAGGGTTGGTCTAAAGAGTCCCCAGGAGGAGGGATAGGTCCTCCTCTGTCAATACCCATGTCTCCTCTGTATCTGAGGGGACCCACTGCTACACCTCAGTGGAAGATTCCTTAGACAGAGAACTCAGGAAGCTGAGGTTGAAGGAGGCCAAGCTGAGGCTGCAGCAACAGCTAGCCCTAGATAGGATGGCCTTGGCAGTGGAAAGGGAGAGACAGGGTTTGAGTTTAGCACCCCATGGTGGCAGCAATCTTAGCTTTAGGCAGCAATCTTAGCTTTAGGGAGACCAGAGTCAGGGAGGACTCATGATTCTAGGAACCTGAGCAAAATAGTTCCACCTTACAAGGTGGGAGATGATATTCATAAATGGTTCACTGCATTGGAGAGGGCCAATGAACAATATAGTATTAAGTTGAAAGAAACCAAAAGCAGTCCTCCCAAGATTGGGTAGATTTTGTGGACTGCTCAGTTAAAGCTCTGGAAGGATGTTTGCATGTGAGCAAATTGAGTGACTATCAGGGCTTATACAGTTTGAATCTAAGAGAGCACATTTTGAATAACTGTATATCTGATCAGCTGCATCAATACCTGGTGAACTCTGATCTGACCTCTCCCCAAGACTTGGGAAAAAAGGCAGACAAATGGGTCCAAACCATGGTGAGTAGAAAAACGCACACATCGGGTTACCACAAAATGAAGGAAGCAGGTAAGCATCAGGCTAATGGTGTGGACAAAGATAAATCTAAAGAGTCTTCAGCTGGCCACAAAACTGTTCTGGGGGTGGGAATAAATCCTCTTCCTCAAACTTTAAGAAACATTGGTGCTACATATGTAAGAACAAAGGTCATAGGGCAGGGGATGGCTCCTGTCCTAAGAAAGACACCAAGCCTCCCACCACTACTAATACCACTTCTACCTCTAGTGCCCCTAGAAATAGCAATAGTAGTGGTAATAACAATAATAATACTCAGTCCAAAAGTGTAGCTGGGCTCACCTTGGGGACTGTAGTGGGATCTGGGCTAGTCAGGGAGACCACTGAGGCTATGTTGGTCTCTGATAGGGGCATTGACTTTGCCTAGCTGTCTGACCCCTTAATATGGGTAAGTACAGGCAGCATCCCTTAATAAATGGTGTTAAGGCTGAGGCCTACAGGGACACAGGTGCCAGTATCACTATGGTGACTGAAAAACTGGTGACCCCTGACGAACATCTACTTGGTTACACATCCCAAGTGACTGATGCTCACAATAACACTTTGTGACACCCCATGACATTTATTGAATTTAGCTTGGGGGGGTTACTGGCCCTGAATAGGTTGTACTGATCTACCTGTAGAATGGCGGCTAGGTTATGACTTGTAGACTTCAGCTTGGGCTGAAGTGGAATTGGAGGCCCATGCAGCAATGCTGGGCATTCCTGGACATATCTTTGCACTTACCAGAGCACAGGCGAAGAATCAAAGGTAACAGTGAGTCCTGGAGCCTAGAACAATGGCCCAGGAGGCTCATAAAGAGAAGAGCAGAAAGGGTAAAAAGAAACCCCCTGCTCCAGCCTCCATTGAAGATTCAACTCCAGAGGGAGAATAATCTATTCCTGGGGTGAAACCTACACCAGAGGAACTCAAAGCTGACACAGCTCAGCTCTTGGGTGCAAGGGGCACACTAGGGAGGAACTCAGTATGGAACAGAAAACATGTCCCACACTGGATAGCTAAAGGCTACAAGCTGCAGCACAAGAGGCAAAGGATGTCAGTGGCACCCATAAGGTGTACTGAGATAACAGTCTACTCTACTCACACATGACATTTCTCTTGCAGGTCACTTGGGGCAAAGTAAGACTTGGGATAGACTTGTCCTTCCCTTTCACTGGCTGCACATGTCTGAAGACACTAAGGAGTTTTGTCGCTCCTGTGTCACTTGCCAAGTCAGTGGCAAGACAGGTGACACTCCAAATGCCCCTTTAATCCCACTATCAGTGGTTAGGATGCCCTTTGAGAGGGTTGGGGTGGATATTGTTGCCTCCCTTGGACCCCCAACAGCCTCTGGCAATGTATTTATACTGGTGGTGTTGGACCATGCCACCAGGTATCCAGAGGCCATTCATCTTAGGACCACTACAGCTCTCGTTGTGGCCAAAGCCCTCTTGGAAATTTTCTCAAGGGTGAGTTTTCCTAAAGAGGTGGTATCAGACAGAGGTGCAAATTTCATGTCTGCTTACCTTAAAGCCATGTGGAAGAAGTGTGGTGTCACTTTTAAATTCTTCACTCCTTAACATCCTCAAACCAATGGATTAGTTGAGAGGTTTACAAAATCCTCAAAGGCATGATAAGCCTTGAAAGAGGTGGGATGTCCTGTTATCTTGCCTCCACTTTGCTTATAGGGAGGTTCCACAGAAGGTGGTGGGCTACAGCCCCTTTGAACTTTTGTTTGGACACCCTGTTAGGGGTCCCTTTCCTCTTGTGAAAGAAGGCTGAGAGGAACCCCCCCAAAGCTTCCAAAACAGGACATTGTGGACTATGTATTAGGCCTCAGATCTAGGATGGCTGAATACATAAAGAGGGCTTAAAAACATTCAGGCCTGCCAAGGACTGCAGAAGCAGTGGCATGACAACAAGGCTGTGCTAACTGTTTACCAGCCAGGATAGAAAGTGTGGGTCCTGGAGCCAGTGGCTCCCAGGGCACTCCAAGATAAATGGAGTGGACCACACACTATTGTGGAGAGAAAGGGTGAGGTCACCCCTTGGTTCACCTAGGCACTCCTAGATGCCCCAACAGGGTGCTTCAGGTGAACTGCCTGAAACCCTACTATGATAGATCTAACATGACATTG
Source organism: Pleurodeles waltl (assembly GCF_031143425.1). NCBI lineage: Eukaryota > Metazoa > Chordata > Amphibia > Caudata > Salamandridae > Pleurodeles > Pleurodeles waltl. Next base: position 1,364,902,852 of record NC_090446.1, read on the forward strand.
CTCATGAAAACTGATGAGGGACAGGAAGAAGAGAGTGACCCTCTCCCTGACTTCTTCTCCCACAATACAATATATGGATCAGTTGATGGGGTTGTGCTTGCAGACTGCCTCTCTCAGTCACAAAAAGATGACTGTAGAAATCTCCTATGACAGTTCTCTGAACTGTTCTCCCTAACCCCTGATCAAACGATATAGTGTGAACACACCATTGACACAGGTGACAGCCTGCCAGTCAAAAGTAAAGTTTACAGGCAGCCTGATCATGTCAGGGAGTGTGTTAGACCTGGCATCCTTGGCGTGGTCTCCCCTGTCTTTTTGCCTCTCCTTTCCATGTTTTGACTGTGTGCTGGACTCTGTCTTTGCTGTTTTTTTGTACTCTGGGCACTTTACCACTGCTGAACAGTACTAAAGTACAAATGCTCCTGTGTAAATTGTATGTGTAAATTACTTTTCCATGGTTAGCATATTTGATTTACTAGTAAGTCCCTAGTAACGTGCACTAGAGGTACCCGGGGCCTGTAAATCAAATGCTGCTAGTGAGCCTGCAGCACTGGTTGTGCCACCTACATAAGTAGCCCTGTAAACATGGCTCAGACCTGCCACTGCAGTGCCTGTGTGTTAAATTGTAAACTGCCAATTCAACCTGGCAAGTGTACTAACTTGCCACGCCTAAACCTCCCTTTTTTCTACATGTAAGACACCCCTAAGTTAGACCCTAGGTAGCCCCATGGACAGGGTGCAGTGTATGTTAAAGGTGGCACAAGTACTGGTGTATTTTACATGTCCGAATAGTGAAATAATGCCAAATGTGATTTTCACGGTTGCAAGGCCTATCTCTCCCATAGGTTAACTCTGGGGGCCACCTTTAAATCATATTCAAGTGCAGATTCCCTTTGGGTGCAGATAGAAACTTGGAGTTTGGTGTCTCCGTAATCACAATTTTAAGATACATCTTTTGGTAAAGTTGGTTTTAAAATTGTCAGTTTAAAAATGCCACTTTTAGAAAGTGGGCATTTTCTTGCTTAAACCATTCTGTGATTCTACCTGTTTGTGGATTCCTTGCCTGGGTCAGACTGACAGTTGGGCTGTTTGGGAATCCCCTCTAGACAGTGAGACAAAGGGAGCTGGGATGTAGTCTTCATATCCTGATGGGCCATCTGAGCTAGAGTGAAGGGAGAAGTGATCACTTGCACCTGAATGGGCTGTGCCTGCCCTCACACAGTGCAGTCTCCAACCCCCTGGTTTGAGTCTGGAGCCTAGCCTGAGCAAGGCAGGATCTTGTGAACAACAGAGACTTTCCTTTGAAGTTTGCCAACTTCAAAGGCAGAAAGGGACACATTTTCAGATTACTTCTGGAATCAAGAAGAACCTCTGCCAAGGCGAAGAGCTGAGGAGAAGTGCTGCCCCTGTCTGTGACTGTGCTTTATTGGGCTATCATGCAGTTTCTGCTTCTGCCTGTGAAAGGGGACAACTACTAGACTTTGTTGTACATTCCTACTTGAGAAGAATCTCCAAGGGCTTGAGTTGAGCTTGCCTCCTGTTTTGAAGTCTTAGGGCCTGGACTCTCTCCTGAGACTATTGCACTGCCAAGTGGTGTCCTATCCAGTCCCTGGGTCCTTGAAAGGTGAAGTTGGCAGAAAAAGAGCTGAAAAATCCACGCACAGAACGCCGTGTGGGTAAATTTCTGACGCTCCGCCAGATTTGCGGCTGAAATTTGGCTCTCAACCTGTATCGTGGCTGGGAGATCGACGCATCGTGGCTGGAGAACCGATCCGCAACACCAGCTTGCAGCTGCTGATATCGATGCAAACCCCACACAGTGCGGTTTTCTATCACCATGCGACTGGATTTTCCATGCATCGGCCATGGGCGTCAAGGTCAACCTGACTCTGTGCGGATTCAAGGTGCCCCGTCTGGAAATAGATGCATTGCTGTCTTGCAGGGGAGAAAGTGATGCATCGCCGACCCGACCGGAGAAGAAACTACGCATGGCCTCCCTTGAGAGGAAGTAATTGACGCATCACTGACTTTTCCGATGCACACTCGCCCGTGCAGCTTTATTTTTTATGCAAACCCGGTTCTTTGTGCAAAATCAATGTTTCTATTGTTTTCCATGGAGTAAGACTTAGGGCCTCATTCTGACCCTGGCGGACGGCGGAGGCCGTCCGCCAGGGTACCGCCGCTGAATGACCGCACCGCGGTCAAAAGACCGCGGCGGCCATTCAGACATTTCCTCTGGGCCGGCGGGCGCTCTCCAAAAGAGAACCCGCCGGCCCAGAGGAAATGCCCCTGCAACGAGGACGCCGGCTCAGAATTGAGCCGGCGTAGTTGCAGGGGTGCGACGGGTGCAGTTGCACCCGTCGCGTATTTCAGTGTCTGCTTAGCAGACACTGAAATACTTTTCGGGGCCCTCTTACGGGGGCCCCTGCCGTGCCCATGCCATTGGCATGGGCACGGCAGGGGCCCCGCGGCACCCCCTACCGCCATCCTGTTCCTGGCGGGCGAACCGCCAGGAACAGGATGGCGGTAGGGGGTGTCAGAATCCCCCATGGCGGCGCAGCAAGCTGCGCCGCCATGGGGGATTCTAAGGGCAGCGGTAAACCGGCGGGAGACCGCCGGTTTGCCTCTTCTGACCGCGGCCGAACCGCCGCGGTCAGAATGCCCTGCGGGGCACCGCCGGCCTGTCGGCGGTGCTCCCGCCGACCCTGGCCCCGGCGGCCTTAGACCGCCGGGGTCAGAATGACCCCCTTATTCTTTTGAAAATTCATATCTTGACTTTTGTATGTTGGATTTTTGTCATTTTGGTCTTGTTTGATTTAGATAAATATTGCCTATTGTTCTAAACTGGTGTAGTGTCCATTTTGTAGTGTTGTCACTGTATTACTGTGTGTGTTGGTACAAATACTTTACACATTGCTTCTTAGTTAAGCCTGCCTGCTCGTGCCAAGCTACCAAAGGGGTGAGCGGGGGTTAACCATGTGTGTTTCTCCCTTGCCCTGACTAGAGTGAGGGTCCTTGCTTAGGCAGGGGGTAACATGACTGCCAACCAAAGACCCCATTTATAACAGGGTGCATCAAAACTGTGTTGCAAAATATGTTAGACATAGGATTTATTGAGCCCCTGGGCTAGTCCTGTAGTGCTTGTCCCAAAGCTGCACTCTCAGAATAGCAAAAGGGAGATGAGGTTTTGTGTAGACTACAGAGGCCTCAATACTATAACTAAAACTGATACTCATCCTAGCCCGAGGGCAGATGAGCTAATAAATGCACTGTCTTCTGCCAAGTATCTGAGCACCTTTGACCTGACTGCTGCAGATCAAGTAGTCAGAGGATGCCAAACCAAAAACTGCTTTCTCCACCTCCTAGTGGGCACTGTCACTTTACAGTGATGCCCTTTGGACTAAAGAATGCACTTGCCACATTTCAGAGGTTGGTGAACAAAGTTCTCCAAGGCCTGGAAAACTTCAGTGCAGCTTATCTAGATTATATAGCTGTTTTTAGCCCCACCTGGGAGGATCACCTGGTCCAGCTTTAGAATGTATGGGAGGCTCTGCAGAGAGCAGGCCTCACTATTAAGGCCTAAAATTGCCAGATAGGGCAGGGAAAAGTGGTTTAACTGGGCCACCTGGTGGGTGGATGCCAGATTCAACCGCCAGACCATTCAGGATTAGATTGCCCGTACTACTCAGACTCAAGTCAGAGCCTTCCTAGGCCTGACAGGGTATTGTAGGAGGTTCACTAAGAACTATGGCTCCATTGTAGCCCCCTCAAATGACCTCACATCCAAAAGGATGCCGAAGAAAGTTTTATGGACAGCTAGCTGCCACAAAGCTTGATGACATTAAACAGGCCATGTGCTCTGCTCCTATACTAAGAAGCCCTGAATACTCCGAGCAATTTATCGTGCAGACTGAGGTAGGGATAGGGCAGTACTGTCTCAACTGAATGAAAAGGGCCAGGACCAACCTGTAGCTTTCATAAGCAGAAGGTTGACCCCCAGGGAAAAGCGTTGGTCAGCCATAGAGAGGGAGGCCTTTGCTGTGGTCTGGGCTTTGAAGAATCTGAGGCCAGATGTTTTTGTCACGCACTTTCGGGTTCAAACATACCACAAGTCCCTCCCATGATTAAAACAAATAAAAGGTGAAAATTCTGAACTTTTGAAGTGGTCCATATCCCCTCAAGGGATGGACTATACAGTGGAACATAAACCTGGGAGTAACCACTCCAATGCAGATGGACTCTCTATATGGACTCTCTATATAGGTCCACTTAGATAATGAAGACTCAGCTGGGCAAGGTTAGTCTTATTGTCTGTCATTTGGGGTGAGGGTAGTTCTGTAGGAAAGTATCCTCTTTTTGGCTTGGTTACACCCACTTTTTGTCTGCTGTCAGTGTGTTTTGACTGTTTCGAATGGGATCCTGCTAACCAGGACCCCAGTGATTGTGCTCTCTCCCTCTAAATTTGGTTACTTAGGACTTTTCACACCCCACAGTTAGCAAACTGGTGCCCCCATATAAGTCCCTAGTATATGGTACTTAGGTACCCAGGGCATTGGGGCACCAGTGGACCCACATGGGCTGCAGCATGTATTGTGCCACCCAGGGTAGCCCATGCAAAATGTGTCTGCAGGCCTGCCGTTGCAGCCTGCGTCAAAAGGTGCATACACCCTTTTATTACAGGTCACTGCACCAGGTCACTGTAAGTCCTCCCTATGGTAGGCCCTCCTAGCCCAGAGGGGAGGGTGCAGGTACTTGTGTTTGAGGGCACCGCTGCATGAGCAGAGGTGCCCCTACAAACTCCAGCTATAGTACACTGGACTTCATAAGTGTGGGGAAGCCATTTTACCCCCGTACTGGACACAAGTCACTACCTGTGTCCAGCTACATAATGGTAACTCCGAACCGGGGCATGCTTGATATATCTAACATGTCAGAATCATACCCCAATACTGTTGCCAGTATTGGTTGTATGATTTCATGCACTCTGGGGGCTCCATAAAGGACCACCAGGATTGCTTCCACTAGTCTTCTGGGGTTTTCTGGGCAACCCGCATTTCTGCCACCCCTCAGACAGGTTTCTGCCCTCCTGCTGCTCCACCAGCTCAGGCAGAGGAAGGCAAAACAAAGGATTTCCTGTGGGAGAGGGAGGTAGCACCCTTCCCCTTTGGACATAGGTGTTATATGGCCTGGGAGGGGTAGCCTCCCCAAGCCACTGGTATGCTTTGAAGGGCACGTTTGGTGCCCTTCTTGCATATACCGGTTCACACCAGTCCAGGGAACCCTGGTCGTTGCTCTGGCACTAAACTGGACAAAGGAAAGGGGAGTGACCACTCCCCTGTCCATCTCCGTCCTAGGGGTGGTGCTCAGAGCTTCTCCAGGTGGAAATTTGATTCTGCTGTCTTGAATCCAAGGTGGGCAGAGGCCCCTGGGAGCATCTGCTTGGCCAGGTCTCTCCTGGTTGGTGGTCACCCTGCTAGATGACCAAACCCCCTTCTTGGGCTATTTAAGGTCTCCCTCTTGGGTGGACCCTCAGATTCAACATGCAAGATTCCAGCAGGACTCCTCTGCATCGTCTACTTCATCTTCTGGCCACTTTGACTGCATCTAGACCCTCCAGGAACCGCCAATCTGCAACTACAGCGACGACTCCATTCTGCAACATTGTTTCTCCGTCTCCTTCCAGCAACCTACAACATTTCCCCGGCTGTGCATCCTCTGAGGTCGACGAGTCTTCAGCCTGCACAGGAAGTAAGAAGGATTCTCCTTTGAAGTGAAGGAGGCACTCCCCTGCATCTGTAGGCACCACTGCAATAACGACCGGCTGCGAGGATCTCCTCACCTCCAGAGCTGTGTGGATCCTGCATCACAGGGGGTGGTCTGGATTAGTTCCCTTCACTCTCTCTACCAGCTGTCCAACTTGGGAGACGGTAAGCCCTTCCCTCTGCTTGCAGGACAGTACCCCTGTGCACTGTGACTCATGCAGCTACCGAGGCTTGTTTGTTTCTCCTCCAAAGGATCTTCAGGCTCCATGTAGCCCTGGCCCTGCACTCCTTCCTGCAAAGCACAGTCTCCTGCCTGCTGCTCCAGCGACGTGGAATACTTCTTCAGGTGTACTGAGTGGGCCTCACTGCGACTCCTGCGTCTGCTGCCAGTGGGTTTCCTGGGGGGGGCTACCTCCTCTTCTTGAGACTCTTCCAGCTGCTGAGGGTCATCCCAGACTCCCCTCCTTGGTTCGAGTCCCCTGGACCTTGCTAGTCCTCTTCAGCGTTGCAAGCCTTCTTCTCCGACTTGCCAAGGCTTGTTTGTGGTTTTCCAGCACCACTGACCAACTGTATCTCGATCGCCAACGCAGGACATTACTTGCATCACTTCTGGAACTCCTCTTCTGCTCCTGTGCTGCACTGCTGACCTGGTTCGTCCACCATCGATCTGTTCCAGCATCCACAGAAGGGTGAAAAGTGGGTCCTGCCACAATTGGACACTCCATCTCGAACTGGGCTTGGTCTCCTTCCTTTGCATGTCCTCTTCTGTCAGGATCCATTTTTGGGTTCTTCCAGTCTTGGTTGGGTCTTGCAAAGTCCTCCTGCTGATTTTGGGGAAAATCAGGTACTTACCTCTGCTCTCCTGGTCACTGGGGGTCACTCTGGTACTCACCTCTTGGGGTTCCTAGTTCTTCCAGCTCCCTTCTGATTCCACTTCCTTGGGTGGGGGACTGCCTTTCACATTCCACTTTTTATTATTATATGGTTTGGGCCTCCCCTGGGGCCCTCACTATTTTCTATTGCTTTTACCACTGCCTATGGCTTTCCATGCTATTTACTGATTTCTAATGTGTATATGATAGTGTTTTTACTTACCTCTAGTTGGGAAAGTGCCTATATAGTATTTTTGTATTTGGGTTACTATAATAAAGTATGTTTATTTTTGTAGCACTGTGTGGTTCTTTCATGTGTGTAAGTGCTGTGTGGCTATAGTGGTGTTGCTTACGTTTTGTATGTCTCCTAGATAAGTCTTGGCTGCTCATCCACAGTTGCCCCTAGAGAGCCCTGGCTTCCCAGACACTGCCTGTGCATCACTAACAGGGGATAATTGGACCTGTATAGGGTGATAACACCATAGGTGTCCACTACACTCCAGGTCAGCTTCCTACAATAGGCTCCTCTCACACACTGGAGCAGATGCTGAATCCTATGACCTAATGAAGGCTACCCTGATTGAGGTCTTTTGATTCACCACAGAGGAGTACAGAATTAGTTTCAGGGTGGCTCACAAAACCTCGAGCCAGTCCTGGGCTGATGTTTTAGTCTAATCGTGAAAACACTAGGTGGTTGGCTAACTGGCAGTGGACTGCATTACTATGATGGGCTTTATAATTTGTTTGTGTAAGAACATCTTTTAAGTTAATGGTTCAATGACAAGTTGCAACAACATCTGGTAGACCTAGGTCCAATTTCTCGCCGAAAATTGGGACAGAAGGCAAACCATTGGGTGCAGACTAGGGAAATCAAAACTTTCACTTGGGGTGACCAAAGGAATGGGGTTACAAAGCCTCGCCAATGGAAGGGTGGTGAGATACCTAAAGATAAAAGTAAAGAGTCTAATAAAGGCCCCCAAAACCTGAGCAGGAGGGTTGGCCCTGAGCCTTTTCACAATCTTCACATGGGTACAAGGGTAAAAACTTTAATCCCAAAAAGACCTGGTATTTAAACTGTAAACATCATGGACACCAAACTGGAGACTTGGCCTGCCCAAGAAGAATCCCCGTAGTACTGCACCAGCTAGCATTGGTATAGCCAGTCGCCAGGTGGGAACAACAGTGTGCCCAGAGCAAATCAGAGTTCACTCTGAAGCTACTTTAGTTTCTGAGGGTGGGGTAGATGTTACCACTTTTGCTCTCTGCCCCCCTAACATGAACACATACAGACAGCATACCATGATTAATGGGGCTATGGTAGAAGCACTGAGGGATTCAGGTGCCAGTGTCACCTGGTCCACATGGGGAAGGTTTTGCAGGCTGTGCAGTCTGCAGGCCTCACTATTAAGGCATCTAAGTTCCAGAGAGAGCAGCGCCCTGTTGTATACTTTGGCCACCTTGTAGGTCGAGGCCAAGTGCAACCCTTACAGCCCAAGATCCAGACAGTTCTGGACTGGGAAGCTCCAAAAACCCAGACTTAAGTCAGGGCATTCCTTGGCTTGACTGGTTATTACAAAAAGGTTTGTGAAGGGGTATGGATCCATTATGACTTCCTTCATAGAACTGAAGAATTAACCATTGTTTCCACAATTGGCGCACCCCTGGCACACAGATAAGTCCCTTGTAAAAGGTACCAGTGGTACCTAGGGCCCTGTGACCTGGCTGCAGCGTGTGTTGTGCCACCCTAAGGGACCCCTCACCTAATACATGCACAGTCCAATTGCAGATTGTGTGCGCAGGTGGGGAAAAAATGGTAAAGTCGACATGGCACCCAGTTCAAGGTGCCATGTGCACAAACCACTGCCTCTGGCATAGGTAAATCACACCTCTAGAATGCCTTACAGCCCTAAGGCAGGGTGCACTGTACCACAAGTGATCCATTGCTGCATGAGTAATGTGCCCCTACAGTGTCTATGTCCATTCTTAGACATTGTAAGTGCAGTATGGCCATGTTAAGTACATGGGTTGGGAGTTTGCCATTACGAACTTCACAGCTCTATGATGGCTCCACTGAAGACTGGGAAGTTTGCTATCAAACCTCTCAGAACAATAAACGCACACTGATGCCAGTGTTGGAATTATTGTACAATCTTAGAGATGCCTCCTGTATTTTACTCAACCCTTTAGCGTAAGGCTGAGTAGTCTGTGCCAGCCTGCCATTAACAGATACATTTCTGACCCCATTGGGTGAGAGCCTTTGTGCACTCTGGGGTCATGAACAAAGCCTGCTATGGGTGGAGGTACTTCACACATCCCCCCTGCAGGAACTGTAACACTTGGTGGTGAGCCTCAAAGGCTCAGATCTCCTGTTACAGTGCCCCAGGGCACTCCAGCAAGTGGAGATCCCTGCCCCCGGACCAAGCCCCACTTTTGGTGGCAAGTCCAGCGGAACAATTTGGAAAAACATGGAAGAGTGTCCAATTCAGATGGGATCACCTCCATAGGTGTCCAGAGCTGAAGTGATCCCCTTCTTGCAGAATCCTCCAACTTGTTTTGGAGGATAGGGACCAATAGGGTTAGGAATGTGCCTCCCTCCCCAAATGGAGTGGACACAAGAAGGTTACAGCCACCCTCAGGGATAGTAGTCATTGGCTACTGCCTCTGATCCCTGTAACGCCTCTAAATCTAGTATTTAGGGGCAGCCCTGAACCTTACTGTAGGAAGCTGGCTCTGTATATACTATATCAAAATGAGATATAGGCCGTCATTACAACCCTGGCGGTAAAGTCCGCTGACCGCCGTGCCGACGGCCGCCAATATACCATGTCCGCGGCGGAAATCCGCTACGGGTATTATGACCCACACTTAGAAATCCTCCACAATACAGACACCCACAAAAGTCCGCCACACCAAAGATCAGTGATAAATTGATGGTACCAAAACTCACATCATTACGCCAACAGGAATACGCCCACACCGCGGTAAACCATTTGAGGTACACACCGCCGCGCTCAAAATACACACTTACAAAACACAACCACATTGGACAGTTCAAAATACACACACCTGATACACATACACACACCACACACACACACATCCAATCCAATATAAAGCACACACCCACATTACCCACAACCCCCTACAATGACATTTTTGGAAGAAGCAGAGAGACAGAAAAGCAAAGACCACACCAGCATCCAGAGGCACACAACACCATCACTCATACACCATCCACGCACAAAACACCACACACCCCAAAAAATCACCCCACACATCACCTCACACATCACTCACATCACATCATGCCACCTCAAAGACATCCCAGGTTTTCTGAGGAGGAGCTCAGGGTCATGGTGGACGAAACCATCCGGGTAGAGCCACAGCTATTCGGTTTACAGGTGCAGCAGACATCCATTGCTAGGAAGATAAAGCTATGGTGGAGAATTGTCGACAGGGTCAACGTAGTGGGACAGCATCCAAGAACACGGGATGACATCAGGAAGAGGTGGAACGACCTACAGTGGAAGGTACGTTCCGTGGTATCCAGACACCAGTTAGCCGTACAGAGGACTGGCGGTGGACCTCCACCTCCTCCCCCACAACTAACAACATGGGAGGAGCAAGTCTTGGCGATCATGCATCCTGAGGGCCTCGCAGGAGTAGCAGGAGGACTTGACTCTGGTAAGGCAAATCTTTACTACTATATCCCCCACCCTCCTGTATGCCACCACAAACACCTATCCCTACCCTCACACCCATCACTCCACCACCTCGCATATACCCCACTATCACAATCCACCCATCCCAATACCAAGCCCTGCATGCAACAACAATGCATGGACCCCCATCACAGACCTGCATGGACACCCATCACCAAAGCATGTCCAAGGGAGAGACTAACCTAGGGCACACAATCACCACTCACAGAAGGGCCAAGGTGATATTGCAAGCACAGTAGTAGAGGGAAACACACCCATTGCACAAGATGACACACACTTTACACCCCAACAGGACCCCTACACAACGTCACCGAACAGGAGGTGCCAGCCATATCCAGTCCCCACACAGAAGAGGCCCACAGTGACGACAGCAGCTCTGCACGCCTGGATCAAGATGACCAGCCCGGCCCATCAGGGACCTCTGGACATTCGGTTCCCCTGCCATAGTCCCAACCCACCACAGAACATCCCCCCTGAGAAGAAACCACCACAGCACCCACCCAGCGGGCCCATGCCACTGTCCCCAGGACACGTCAATCAGCAGTGTGTCTACCACTACAGGGACCCCAGGCAAACCCACTAATCCAAGACAATCAGGGACCTGGTGTCAGTGGCAGGAGGCACACGGTTCAGGGGACAGAGGCAGATGATAACAGGGAAGCTGGGAGGGCTGCTGTGCGACACGGGGCGGACAGGCCCAGGGAACCGACCCTCCACGAGGCACCATGAAACATCATGGGAGCATACCACCATTTCCAGGAGACCATGGGCACGGTACTGACCAAGTTTCAGGAGACCCAGCAGCTGCAGGAGGGACAGTACCTGGGGATCAGGGAGGACTTGAAGTCCATTAACACCACCCTGTTCGCCATTGCAGGGGTGCTGGAAGACATGGCCAACATCATGAGGGAGACAGTGGCATACCACCGGGCCCCTGACACCAGCCCAAATGATGAACAGCCTTCCACGTACGCCGGCGCTAGTGGACAGGAGGTCCCGCCACAGGACCAACAGGCCACCAGCACCCCACCCCCTGCAGAAGGAGAACCACCCCGCAAACGGTCCCTTCGATCCAGGCAGAAGACAGAGAACATTGCCAAGATCTCCGCCAGGAAATAAGACTCTCCTGATTGTCACCCTTGTGTCCCACTCTGTCGCCCTGTCCACCTTTAACTGACATTGCTCTACTTCCTATGCCTCATTGGACAATGCACCTGTGATACCAAGAGACTGGACTCTACTATGGACCTTCCTCCACCATCAACCCAGCCCCTTCCACATATCCCTATACACATTAGCCCATAAATATACACCCTTGAATCACAAACCAATCTGGAGTCAGTCTGTACTTTCACAAATGTATAATTACAACTTCTTGCACAAATATCAATGTAAATGTTAATTTGCACATACCAATGTATGACAGTTGTTGTGCAGCAGTAAATATAGCAGAAGGCAGAATGAGCTACCCAGATCTGTGAAATGGAAAGCCAAAGTGAACTGTCAGTGTCCATACACGGAGGTTAAGAGGCTGACTTATACAATGTCCTACAGTAGTCAGATATGAGATGAGCAGTGCCAGTCTCTTACCTGTGTCTCACTGGAAGTACTGCATGATGATGTTGTGTTGGTTGTCAATATCTTCTTCCTCTGCCTCCTCTTCCTCACTGTCCACAGGCTCCACAGCTACCACAATACCATCATCAGGCCCATCCTCCTGCAGAAAAGGAACCTGGCTTCGCAAAGCCAGGTTGTGCAACATGCAGCATGCCACAATTATCTGGCACACCTTCTTCAGTGAGTAATATAGGGAGCCACCTATTAGATGGAGGCACTGGAATCTGGCCTTCAGGAGGCCGAAAGTCCGCTCAATAATACGCCTAGTTCGCTCAGGTGCCTATTGTAGCATTCCTCTGCCCCTGTCCTGGCATTCCTCACTGGGGTCAGTAGCCATGAGAGGCTGGGGTAACCAGAGTCACCTGCAAATGTCGAGGGAAATCTGTTGGACACACAGTAACCCTTAGTGACTAACCCATACCAGACACCTATTCATACTGTGTGGGGACCTTGGGCTCACCTATTAGCCACACTCAGTGCCTCTGGAGTTGCCCCATCACATAAGGGATGCTGCTGTTCCTCAAAATGTAAGCGTCATGCACAGAGCCAGGATACTTGGCATTCACATGCGAGACTTCCTGGTCTGCCAAACACCCCATCTGCACATTCATCGAATGGTAGCTTTTTCGATTTCTGTACACCTGTTCATTTCTGCGGGGGGACAAATGCCACATGTGTACCATCAATGGCACCAATTATGTTAGGGATATGTCCCAGGGCATAGAAGCCAGCTTTCACTGTGGGCAAATCCTCCACCTGGGGCAATACGATGTAGCTGCGCATGTGTTTCAGCAGGGCTGACAACACTCTGGTCAACACGTTAGAAAGCATTGGCTGAGACATCCCTGATGCCATGGCCACTGTAGTTTGAAAGGAGCCACTAGCCAGGAAATGGAGCACTGACAGGACCTGCACTACAGGGGGGATTCCTGTGGGGAGGAGGGTAGCTGACATCAGGTCTGGCTCCAATTGGGCACATAGTTCTTGGATTGTGGCCCGATCAAGTCTGTAGGTGATAATGATGTTTCTGTCTTCAATTGTCGACAGGTCCACCAGGGGTCTGTACACCGGAGGATGACGCCATCTCATCATCTGCCCCAGCGGATGTGCCCTATGCAGGAGAATGGTGAGCAGAGGGTCATGTACCACATAGGTTGCACAAGTGTTTTTGCTGTAATGTGAGTAAATCCGTGTGTGGCGTACTTTGTCTGTATTTCTGCCAAAATGTGCTGTGACGCAGTTAGGTGCCATGCCATGTGTCCCCCTGAAATGGTGGCTGCCTGACCTGTAAGGAGGGACAAGGGGAAATGAGGTAACTGCGCTGGCGTTGTGCAGCGTCACGGTAGGCGGTCAAAGACCGCTGCGCAATTTAGCATTGGTTATCATTGGGACTATGGGTTCCAGGAGCCAATGACGATGTACGCCGGCGGTGACAGTACGCACCGCCGCGGACATGACCACCATTTTCTATCTGTTCACTCACTTGATACCTTACCTTTAACAGGAGAGGACCTACACTGCAAGTGCTGCTGTGACCTCCGTCTGGAAGCGACAATGGCTCATGTGTCTGGGGAAAGGGCCCCTGCCTTCACCGCGGAGGAATTGGACAAACTGGTGGATGGGGTCCTCCCCCAGTACACGCTACTCTACGGTCCTCCAGACAAACAGGTGAGTACACTGTGAGCATGATGTGTGGGCCATTAACGTATGGAGTGGTGTGGATAGAAGATACATGTGGGGGGTTGGCTGAGGCCTGCATGTGAGGATGGTGAGTGTATGTGCGTCATGGCACGGGTGGGAACTGGTGGGCAATGAGTATGATGGTCTGGACAGGAGAGTAATTTCCTTTCATCATGTACCTTTCCTCTAGGTCAGCGCCCACCAGAAGAAGGGTATTTGGTGTGCCATCGCCAAGGAAGTGTGGCCCCTGGGGGTCTATCATAAACGGAGCACCCACTGCCGCAAGAGATGGGAGGACCTGTGCCGCTGGAGCAAGAAGATGGCGGACGCCCAGCATGGGATGGCCTTCCAATGTGGAAGGGGTGCCCGTCGCACCATGACCCCCCTGATGTTCCGGTTCCTGACTGTCGCATATCCGGAGTTGGATGGGCGCTTGAAGGCATCACAGCAGTCACAAGGGGGTGAGTACAGTCTCATTCAGCTGACTCTACATGCTTTACAAGGTGTCTGGGTGGGGGATGTGGGCTGTGGGTTCCTCTAGGCCAGGGCGAACTTGGTAGGGTAGGTCCCTTGTTAGGCAGGCTCTGAGGCACTCCAACCCCAATAGTGGTATTGGGCATCTACAACTAGTCAGGCTCCTGTGTGTTCCAGGTGTGCAGCAAATGGTGTTAGACATAGTCCCTCATGGGCAGGTGATTTTCCTACTAACTGCTAGTGCATGGCCTAGTGCATAGGATTGCTCCCTATGTGTTGTGTCCGCCAACGGTAGTGGTGTTGCTGGCATTGACCATGTGTCTTTCCCCCCCTTATTGTTTTGTCACACTGTCCTTGTGTGCATTAGCATCATCTGGCAGAGGAGCAGAGGCACCGGAGACGGAGGGAGCTTCATCCCACCAGGAGGGTGAATCCATGGAGGGTAAAGGCACTAGTGGGACGGAGGGCAAGGGGAGCTCCACAATGGGGACAGGAGGGGCAACCAGCGACAGCGACTCCTCCTCTGATGGGAGCTCCCTTGCGGTGGCGGGCACCTCTGTGCCCACTGCAGCAACAGGTACAGCCGCCACCCCCCCTACCAGCAGCACCCTCCCAGCAGCCCCTGAGCGCGTTTCCCGTGCCCGCTCACCCAGGAGGGTGGGCATCTCCTTCGCCTCAGGCCCTGCCCCTTTCAGCCCTGCTGCCCTCAGTGAGGAGGCCATTGACCTCCTGAGATCCCTCACTGTTGGGCAGTCAGCCATTCTGAATGCCATCCAGGGTGTCGAGAGGCATTTGCAGCAAACAAATGCATACCTGGAGGGCATTCATTCTGGTGTGGTGACCCAACAGAGAGCATTTCAGGCTCTGGCCTCAGCACTGATGGCAGCCATTGTCCCTGTGTCCAGCCTCCCCCCTCCAACTTCCACTACCCAGACCGAAGCCCCTCTACCTCAGCCTATCCCAAGCACACCATCAGACCAGCATGCACACACATCAACACACAAAAGTGGCTCAGGAAAACATAGGCACCAAACATCCCACAGGCACTCACACAAGCACCATACCCATGCAGACACACCAACATCCACTGCCTCCACTGTGTCCCCCTCCTCCACGTCCTCCACCTCCCTCCCAGTCTCGTCTCGACTCACACCTGCATGCCCTACATCCTCAGCCACTACCTCCATCACCAGCACACCCATCACTAAACACCGCTCACGTGCAATCACCACCCCACTACTATTCACACATCCCCTGTGTCCTCTCCCAATGTGTATTTGAGTCCTCCTCCCAAAGTACACAAACGCAGGCACACACCCGCTCAACAGCCATCCACCTCACAACAACCTCCAACCCATGCACCTTCACCCAAACTCAGCAGACGTACACCTCCTACAACCACTACCTCTTCCTCCACTCCCAAACCCCCTCCATCTTCCGGTCTCAGTGTGTCCAAAAACATTTACCTAGCTAACCTGGAGCTCTTCCCCACACCTCGCCCCGTCCTTCTCCTAGGGCCAGGATGTCTAGATCCCAGCCCAGCACCTCAGCCACCAAATCTGTATCCGCTGTGGTCCCTGCTACTCCAGTACGGTCAAAGGGGGCACCCGTCAGAGCTGCCAGTGTGCCACTGACAGAAAAGAAGGACCACCCTATTCCACCACCTGCAAAGCTCAAAAAGGGACCGGCTTCAATTAGGGGACAGTCACACCACCCACCTAGCAAGGCCTCGCACAAACACAGAGTGGACAGTGCCAAGGTCCCTGCAGTGGCTGTCAAGATGGGTAAGTGCCACAAGCCAAAGGCCACATCACCTCTGGGCCCGATTTCACCGGGGGAGGGGCTGGTGACCACCAAATCATCAGGGATGGCAGCCACATGCACCCCAGTCACCACCGCCGTTCCGACCGCCACCTGCACCGCCACCTGCACCGCCGCTGCCACAACATCAGTCTGCAGCATCCTCCCCAAGGATCAGCCATCCGAAGCTGCCGGAGACGGTATGGTGTCTCCATCAACCCCAACAGTCACTTGCACCATGGCCAGCACTGGCAGCATCTCCGCCGCAGCCACCGCCGCCTGCACCACCATCAGCACCGCCATGTGCACAGCCGATGCCACTCTGTCAGACGTCAGCCCCATCCCGAGTGTGCAGCCGTCAAGAGTCTGCAGGTGACGTCCCACTTGAGACACCACCTCCAGCACTGACACGATCCAGCAATTGGCAGCCTAAGTCACCGGAGGATGGAGTGTGGGTCTGCATCCATGGAGTATCATGCTACCTGTTCCGGGTACATCGCGTGGCTGTGACACCCAGGTGAGACGAAGTCAGCATGCCACACCCCAGGTGCAGCATCACTGGGCACAAAGCCCCCTCCAGAACCAGTGGAGAAAAGCATCCACTAACACAGTCCTTGGCAGGATGAAGCACTCTGGGCACAAAGCCCCCTCCAGAACCAGTGGAGAAAAACATCCACTAACACAGTCCTTAAGCATCCACTAACACAGTAATTGGCAGGATGAAGCACTCTGGGCACAAAGCCCCCTCCAGAACCAGTGGAGAAAAACATCCACTAACACAGTCCTTGGCAGGATGAAGCACTCTGGGCACAAAGCCCCCTCCAGAACCAGTGGAGAAAAACATCCACTAACACAGTCCTTGGCAGGATGAAGCACTCTGGGCACAAAGCCCCCTCCAGACCCAGTGGAACATGTCACCGACTTGAGAGACTGTGGCTTTGCACTCCCCAGGACCAAGCAGTGGGCAAAGCACCTACTTGAGAGACTTGAGAGACTGTGGGTTTGCACTCCCCAGGACCAAGCAGTGGGCAAAGCACCCACTTGAGAGACTTGAGAGACTGTGGCTTTGCACTCCCCAGGACCAAGCAGTGGGCAAAGCACCCACTTGAGAGACTTGAGAGACTTTGGCTTTGCACTCCCCAGGAGCAAGCAGTGGGCATGGAACCCCCTCGAGGAGCAGTGGCGTTGTACCATCATCCGGATGAGGTGCCCCTCCTCCCCTTCCCCCTGAAGTACCTGTTTTTTTTCCGACCTGATGCCCCACAGTGTTCTCTCCGTTTTGAGGCAGGTGTCATGTGTGGGCTTCACCCATGCTTTCTGGGACCACTGGTCCATGGACATTTCATGGGACAGTGTACGGACTTGTGTACTTGCTGAAAATATTTGTGTATGCTGATTATTTACTGTTCTCTTGGGCTATCTGATTGTTCGAATATTACACTAATTAAACTCATTTCATTTGGTCCTTCGGTTCTTCCAGGGGGTGACAGGGTGTATCTGTGATTTTATTGGATATGTGTGCGTGTGTTGTTGGGGGTGGGGGTGTTGCATTTTGCGTGTGTGTGTCACTCTCTTTTCCCTCATCTTCTCCCCTGTGTGCTAGGTGCAGTACTCACCGTGGTCGTCGACGCCGCCGCCTTCTTTTCACTTCGTGGTGTATTAAGCGATACAGTAACATGGGCAGGACCTGTAGTTCAGGCTCCATGGCGTCCTGGTTATTTGTTGAGTGTCGTGAGGTGAGTGGTTTCCCTTCCAAAGACTGTTTCCGCTTTTGATGGAATTGGTACCGCCCAGGAAAAAGCTGGCGGATTGGTGCCTTCTAATAGTGTGGGCGGTACATTGTGTTCCGCCTGTCTGTTGGCGGTGTCCGCCGCGGTGTTTGTTGCTACCGCCGTGGCGGTCGGAGTGTTAAAGTGGCTGTCTGTGTTGGCGGTTTCTGCCATTGAAAAATAACAGTACGAGGCTGAATAAAATGCATCTAGAGCAAAGTGCACAAAGACCCAATGCTTTAAGCAAACAAATAAAATGCATAGAGGGCAAAATACACAAAGGCCTAACGCCTGAAGCAAACGTGCAAAAGTTACATAAAAATGGCCACACTACACCAGCAACAAAGTTCTTCTGGTTCTAGTAATAAAGTAACAAAATATATTTTAGCTATATAAAAGCAGTTGGCCTGGAGTTTGTCATTGAGTGTGTGTATCATTTCTTGACTGTGTGTGTACAACAAATGCTTTACTCTACTATCTGATACGCCTATCTGCTCGGCCACAGTACCACAAAAAAGAGAATTAGTATTATTTACACTAGCCTCTGGGGAACCCCTGGACTCTATAGTGTGCACACTATACCTCATTTTGTTAAAGTATATACAGAGCTAGCGTCCTACAGTATATTTATGCAAGATTGAAATCCAATCTCACAAATGTACTTTTGTGAACTGAGCATTGTTATGGCTAAAGGTAATTTCATTAGTCTCAGTTCTTACCACCATTGTTTCCCAGTCCTTACCCCTCCAAGGATGAAGAGAGACTATTAAGATTAGATGCCATGTGGACCCCAGCTACAACATTAAAAAAACAATTCTAGAGTACATATTTTTTGTAACATGTTATCTTTTTATTTGTGTTACAGGACAGTGGAAAGCGCATTTAACACATTCACCAGAATCTACCCCACACTGATATACCCAATCCTACCCAACCATTTTCCAACCTACCTCCCCCATTTGAGGCCTCATTACAAGGCTGGTGGTCTTAAGATACTGTGCAGACAGAGGCGGCAGCATTGCTGCAGGCTCGATTACGAGCCAATGACAATGCTGCCACCTGTTTGATACTAGGCTGACGGGCGGAAACCGAGGATTCTGCCCATCCACCTAGGGGGAAACACCTAATAGGTCCTGCGCAGTGGTTGCCACTATGAGGGCGGCCACCCTGTTGAGAGTTTGGCTGACCGTTTTCCTGTCCGTTATACTCAAAATTAGGCCCTTAATTCTGTGGACAGTGTAGTGACTTTTAAAAGAGTATTAACCTTCTACAGGAGGAGAGAGAGAATCTCATGTCCATAATAAACCAGCAACCTCTCTAATCGCTGTTTCTTATTAATCCAAGGTAGGTGTTCAGCATCCTACATTTTGTGGAGATGTAGTGTGTAAAACTAGGCACACTGTGCAGGGTGTCCAGGCAGCCACACTTTGGTTTAAAAGTAGACCACCTAATGCTCCAATTTTTAAGGTAGCTGGTCGAGCAGTTAGGCTATTCCTGGAGATGTGCTTAGTATTTGCTGTACTCACAAATCTAATCATTCACCACACACAGTCAATAGATAATTCGAGACCAGAATTTATAAAACTATTTCAGACTTTTATATAAATTTTAAGACCAAGATCTTTACGATACGTTAAGTACTTTTTGAGATATGACTTTTCAAATTTTTAATAAAGTTAGTCTTTCTGTGTGTAATTACGCACCATAGGAATCAATAGGCAGTCACCTTTAGAAATGCATAAAAAAAATGTACAGTTGAGTTATCACCCTTCTTTTGCAGGGTGATCGAAGTAGACAGTGGACACACTGTGCCAGCTGGAGAGCCTTAGGCAGTTTCCGGTTTCGGTGTGAGCAGCACTGGAAAGTCTCTTGGCACAGGCACAGGGCCACCTGGAGGGGCTACTTGGAAAAGGAGCTGGTTTGCAGATCTAAAGGTGGTGCCTTGGGGTCCCTTATGCTGTTGAGGTTGCAGGGGGTTGGGGACCCGGGGCACACAGCAGATTCTGCGATGCAGGGTTCAGGGCGGCCGGATGCAGGGCGAGTTGAAGGTCTTGGATGCTGTGCGCAAAGGGACCCTGATGTAAGTCTTCTTCCGTAGGCCTTGCAGGACATCTTAGGCGCTCTGGTGGGAGCTCCAGGGTGTCACTGTAGTCCCTCGACTGGGGCTTCCTCCTGGTCCTAGTTGCAGCTCTGGGTGAGCTGTTTTTGGAGCTGTCAGACGTGCACTGACAGGTACCTGGGATATAGACACAACTTGACCATGGGAGGGCACTGTGCCACCAATGTTGGCACACTTGCAGGTCTCGTCCAGATTGTAGTTGACTTCCAGTTGCGAAGATATTGTCTGGTCAGTGAAGTGACCCTCACAAGTTTGTTGGTTCCTTGCAGGTTTCTTTGGTTTCTTGAGTGGTGCCTCCATTCAGGAGGGAGATCTCGGGCAGTTTGGGAGGCCTGGAGGTCATCAGGGTCTTTTGAGGTCGGTCCATTGGTCAGCTCCTCCGCAGCGGCAATTGTCGGGACTCTGGTGCAGCAAGCAGGGGTCTTGGAGCCTCTTCTTGTGCAGCAGGTCCTCTGTTCTCGTCCTGTTGGGTCCTTTGGGTCTTTCTTCTTTTCTTCCAGATCATTCAAATTTCTTGGTCCAGGGGAGCCCACTAAATACAGAATTTAGAGGGTGTTTTAGGGGGAACCTGGTAGTGTCAAATGGGACACCAACCCATGGGTAGCTACACCCACTACAGTGACTTCTTCCTGTGGGAAGGGTCGCTTCCCTAAACCTCATTGGATATTTTCCTACCATCCAACATAGAAGAAAATGAAATGGGGGGTACACTTCGCCTGCAAGCCCCTAGGGGTGGTGCATGCTCAGTGAGACTTCTCCTCCTACCCTTTGTGTGTTTTCCCACCTTTGCTCGCTCCAAAAGTGGGGGTTGACAAAGGGAGATGCCATCTGCTGCTAGCGTCAGTCCTGGGGTCTTGAGTTTCAAGGGCGGTAGCCCTTTGAAGCTCACCGCCAGTGAGGGAGCTGGTGTTAGCTCTTCCACTCAGGAAGCGCATTGTTTTACAAACCAGAGAGCCATGGCTCTCCCCCAGGTCTGTATATTGGCTGTCTGGAAGTGGCAGGCTGGATCGAACCAGTCAGCAATTATGTCAGTTAGGTTAGCTTTTGCAGGGGGCACCTCTAAGGTGACCCCTGGATTCTTTTGGAGTTAAATCCAATACTGGTATCAGTTTGGATTTATCATCCTGAGCTGTTTGATACCAAACAACCCAGGGTGCAGAGGGGCCATGATGTAGCTGGTGAACTCGTGTTTGACCAGTGTCCAATACATGTACTTAAAGTGGCTGCTCTGTTCACTCACGATGTCCCAGGTTTGGCAAGGACACAGAGGGGGCATATTGGTCATGCAATCATGCCCTCACATCTAGTATGGTGCACCCTGCCTTAGGGCTGTAAGGCATACCAGAGGGGTGACTTACCCATATCATATGCAGTGTAGGGTGGACAGGGCACACAGGGAGTGTGCCATGTTGAGTTTGCCTTTTTAGGTTTGCTCCAGTACAATCAGCCTTCACTGACAGTGCTGTGTGCATTGGGGTGTAGGGCCCTACAGGGTGGCACAATCAGTGCTGCTGCCCTCAGGGGCCTACTCATTCCAGCACTTTCCCTTTGTTGTATTGAATGGATTGATTAAAGTAAATGTAACCCCTCTGTGGTTCAACCTTTCCCTACTTTTGCACTGACTGGAGTTGGAATATTATATGTATTATTCCTAGAAACTTAGAGTTGTTTTTATATTGTTTAAAATTATATTACCATAATTATTATGTTTCTGTGTATTTTAAAATATTTTTTTAATTAGTAATGTTTGTAAAATATAGTATATTTTAGCAAAATATATTTCTTTTTTTTTTTCTTTTTTTATATGTAAATAAATTGGTATTTTTTTTTATTGTTTCTAAATTATTTGTTATGGTTTTGAATTTATTATATACATACAGACACACACACACATATGTGTGTACATAGATAGACAGATATACTTGTTATATTATTAAATTACAAAAAATATTAAATTATATTATAAATTACAATTATTATTTTAAGAATAGTTTTACATTATGGGCCTCAGTACGAGTTTGGCGGTTGGACTGCTAGACCGCCATGTTGGCATTGGCGGTCTTACGGACCGCCCTATTACAAGTCAAACAGGCAGGACCACCAATCACCAACCAAAAAAGGCGCTGCGGCGCAGAGGCCCGGAAAGAGGCAGTCCAACCTTCAGTGCCGATAGCACTACAACTAACCACTGACCACATTACAAGCCCCAGGTCGCAGTGGTGGACACCCATGGCGGTTAGCCAGCAGCAGTCCAAACCACAACTGTGTGCGGTCCCCAAAGTAATACACAATGGCACTTTGGATGGATTTGAAAACAACACAGCAGACACACATTGCCACACTGGACACACCTGTAAATTATACTATAAAACACAGCCCTAAATACACCACAATCCTCTGCATTACCAATGCAAAACACAGAAGCCAGAGCAAATTATTTACCACAGCAGCACAGATACTACGCACCACTTTTTTCTCAGTCTCTTTTCACACCCAGCACACACTTTTAGCCAGTACCACCATTTTGCACTTCCCCTTTTTAGTAAGTCACTGTCACATATTTTTTTTTTCTATTCCACAATGACACGTTCTAAAAATACACGTTTTTCTGAGGATGAGGTGAGAATCATGGTGGATGAAATCATAAGAGAAGAGCCACAATTGTTTAAAGCACAAGACCAGCACACTCTTTTCAGTGGCAAAATGGAAATGTGGGACAGTATAGTAGACAGAGTGAGTGCTGTAGGCACCACCCTGCGCACAAAAGAGGACATCAGTAAGAGGTGGAACGACCTCAGGGGCAAGGTCAATTCCCTGGTCTCCAGGCAACAGCTGCAGGCCAAGAAGACTGGCGGTGGCCCTCTCAGTGCCCCATTACATCTCTTTCCCTGGGAGAAAAAGGTCTTGGCCATACTGCATCCTGAGGGCTTGATAGGAATACCTGAGGGAATGGAGTCTGGTAAGTCACAACACTAAAAATGTCACCAGAATGCTGTCATGTCATGCATGCTCACTGTTCAACGTTTGCCACCTTTACTGTCACCTGACCAGTGTTCGCTTGTCCAAAGACCCCTGTTTGGCAAATCACAATTGAAGTGTACTCACCTGCGGGGATAACATTTGTCAAGTGTGGGTAGTACAGGGACTGACATGACTACAAGTCCCAGAAGGCAATGTTTCTGTTACTCAAACTGCCAGCTGTTTCCTTCTCCAAGCACCCTTTTTTTAAATTCCCAATTGAAGTGTACTCACCTGGGAGGATAACATTTGTCAAGTGTGTGTAGTACAGGGATTGACATAACTACAACTCCCAGGAGGCACTGTTACTGTTACTCTAGCATAGTGTTGTCTTCTCCAAATACTTCTGTTTGTGAGCTCGCAATTGTAGTGTACTCACCTGGGAGGTCTAACTGCTGGGAAGTAGAGGGAGTGACATGACTGTAAAGCCCAACAGCCCCTGTTTTTCCAAAACCAAACACCAGCCCAGTAGTCACCTCCGAAAATACACCTGTTAGTGAACTCTCAAATGATGTTTACTCACCTGGGAGGATACCATTTGTCAAGTGTGCATAGTAGAGAAAGTGACTTGACTGCAAAGACCACTAGGCACTGTTTCTATACCTCCACAAACCAGCACAATGGCTATTTGCCCACATACCCGTGTCTGTCAATTCACAAAAGAGGTATACCCACCTGGGGGGCTGGAGGGTAACATATGGACAGTTTCCATAATAAAGGGACCGGCATGAATGCAAATCCCAGGAAGCTCTGATACTGTTAATCCAACCACCAACACAGTGCCCTCCTCTCAAAATGCCTCGGTTTGGTAGCTCACAAATGAAGTTTACTCAGATGGGGAATAACAATTTTATAGTGTGTGTAGTAGAGAGAGGAACAGGACTGTAAATACCAGGAGGCAATGTTAGTGTGACTCCAAACACCAGTACAGTGTTCCCTTGTCCAAAGCCTATTGTTTATCAACTCACAAATGAAGTTTAACCACCTGGGGAGATAACATTTGTCAAGTATGGGGGAGTAGTGAGAGAGACAGGACTGCAACTCCGAGGAGGCACTGTTTCTCAAATCTCAAACACCAGACCAGTGTTCTCTTCTCCACAGAACCCTGTGTCTTACCTCTCAATTGCAATGTACTCACCTGGGAGGCTGATATTTGTATAGTGTGTGTAGTACAGGGCGTCACATGACTGCTAAGGCCAGGAAGCACTGTTTCATTGACCCAAAACACCAGTCCAGTTTTCTGTTTTCCAAATACCCTTCTTTTGAAACTCACAAATGAAGTGTACTCACTTGTAGGGATGACATTTATCAAATGTATGAAGTAGAGGAAGTTACATGACTGCTAACGCCAGGAGGCTCTGTCTCTCCAACTCCAAACACAAGCCCAGTGTTCTCATGGCAAAATACCCCTGTGTCTTAACTCAGATGAAGTTTACTCATCTGGGAGGTTAACATTTGTATGGTGAGGGGACATTTACTCACCTGGGAGGATACCATCTGTCAAGTCTGTGTAGTATGGAGAGTGACCTGACTTCAGCTCCCAGAAAGCACTGTTTCAGTAACTCCAAACACCAGAACAGTAGTCACTTGTCCAAATATCCTTGACTGCTAGTTCTCAATTAAAGTTTACTCACTTGGAAGGGACCAAAAAACAGATCATGTTCAGAAGTGTCTGGCCACCCAGCTCCATCCTGACCAGCTAACCCAAGATTAACTTATTGAGGACAGGAAGGACACCTTACCCAGTGTGTAAAACAATGATCCCAAAGGCCTCAAGATGCATCACCAGAATGGTATTGACAGCAAACACATTCACAATGCACTGACCACATGACAACTCCAGTCACATATACAACAAAGTCCTGGGTCTGCTGGCATAACAGTCAACAAGGCCTCAAAATAGCCAAAGACTTATCTTGCCTAGCCACTGTTTTGCCTGCACGGGTGGCAAGATGACATTCTCAAGCTATCCCCCAAAGGGACAATGTTTTGCACATCTCAGCAGCTGTTTCACGCAATGAGATCTGGCATGCTCCACAAATGTCATATCTGATAGAGACTTCTAGTTGCAGATTCCTTACCTTAGAATTTTTCCCCAGGTGTCAGACTGGATCTGGAGATTTTTTCTTCAAGGACTACCCTTGTGCGTCGGTAGGTGGCGTCGGTCGAGTCCACGGTCATCATAGTTGCTGTGATGACGTCGGGAGTAGTACATAGACGTAAGTTCTTTTCTTTCCGCGCCACGTGTTGATCCGGAGATAGCTACCCTTGGTCAATTTCTGACTGACTTCGACTCTTTTGTCGAGTTTTTGTGCATTTTTGGTGTGTCGAGGGATGTCCCTGAAGACCGGCTTCAAACCGTGCAAGGACTGTCAGTGACGGATCTGCATTGGGTCTGTTTGTGGTTCCTACAGCACGACCAGAACCCGAAGTCCTGCTCGAAATGCCAGGCCATGCACCCAAAGGCCTTGAGGGAGCGGTCCCTCAAGCTTATGGCAGCCTGGTGCTCGACTCTGAATAGGTCCCAGTCTCGCTTGAGGGGAAGGTCTCGAGACCGGTTGCAGAGCCACCACCACTCGTCTTCTTCGAAGTCTTTGGGTCAAGGTAAGAAGAAGAAGAAGTCGAAGAGATCCCATCATTCTTTGATTTCATCCCGTCGCTCAGCTGATGCGACGCAGGAGGAGCGTCAATGCTCAAGGCCTCCATCTTCAGAGCCTGCTACTGGGTCCGCTCCGCGCATCCCCGGGTTTCTGGGAGCCGGGGTGACCCCTGCCCAATTAAAGGAGTTTTAGGAGACCATGCGCCTAATTTTTGGGCAGCCTGACCCTGCTACAGCGCCTTCAGGCCCAAGGGGGTCGGTCGGGGGGCCTTCGGATTCTGCGCTGGTGGCTCCGGCTCCTGCCATGGAAGTCCCACCTGGATCCATTTTTTAATCTGCCCCGGCACCTGTCGTACCATCGAGACCTTCCCCAGAACCAGTTCGATTGTCGATGCTCCCGACGTCGGTGGTGGCCACCATCGATGTCGACCCGATCCTAATCCCCGATGACTCGGAGCCGCACCGGTGTCAGCCAACTCTGCCTCCTTCTTCAATGGAGTCTGTTCACCTCTGGTTGGATTCTGACCCTTATTCTTATGGGTTTGTATTCGGGGAAGGATTGGAGGGGTCCCTGGATCCTTGGGAATACCAGGCTGACCCTAACTCGGACTGGGCACAAGAATTGGGCAAGGGAAGTGGTCTGGATACCTCTCCAGACACTGGCATGCTGTCTCCTTCTATCATGGCTACGATGGAGGGAGCAGCTTATTCTATTGTGGTCAGCAGGGCGGCTGAGGTCCTCGGCCTTGAGCTGCCTACTGTTCAGGTCAGGTCTAATCTCCAGATGGAGGTGCTTCAGCCAGGGGCTTCCACCTCTGAGCATCTTCTTCCATTCAATGAAGCCCTCACCGATGTTCTTTTGGGTACATGGTCCAGACCCAACACAGGGGCTCCTGTGAACAGGACAATCGCACTCCACCATCAGCCTGTCCCGAACAACCCTAAATTCCTGTCCAACACCCCTTGCATGAGAACCTTGTTATCCAGGCATCTTCATCCTCGGGCGCATTCCCTTCTGCAACCCTCGATAGGGAATCAAAAAGCCTGGAACAATTTGGGAAGAAGATTTTTTCTTCCTCGAGTCAAGCGCTACGGTCAGTGAACACCGCATGCTTTTTGGGCCGCTATACTCACTCTCTGTGGGATACGGTTGTGCAAGTTCTGCCGCAGATACTGGAGTAGGCCCGTGCTATCATCTCACAAACTGTCATTGATGGGAGGGATGCAGCAAAGTTCACTATCCGATGTGGGTTGGACACGACCGACTCTCTAGGTAGATCGGTTACAACGACAGTGGCCTTGAGGCATCACGTCTGGTTACCAACATCTGGTTTCTTAGAGGGTGTCCAACAGAACCTTATGGACATGCCCTTTGATGGCTTCCATCTCTTTGGAGACAAGGCTGACTCAGCTTTGGAGAGTTTCAAGGTCTCCCTGGTTACGGCTCGGTCCTTCGGCCTTTCCACTGCCTCTCATCCCCAGCAGTCCAACTTTCACCCCTTTCGTGGCCTCGGAAGGGGCTCCTTGTTGCGTCCCTTTCCCAGCCACCGTGCCACCCATTATGTTCAGCTGCTTGTGGTCGATTTGAACAAGGTAGTGAGTGCCGAACAAGTATAACCTCAGCTTCTTCAGAGCCCAAACCACAGCAAAGGCCTCCCTTTCTATGGCTGACCAATGCTTTTCCCTGGGGGACAATCGTTGCTTATAAAAGCTACAGGTTGATCCTGGTCCTCTGTATTTAGTTGTGACAGTACTGCCCCAATCCCTACCTCAGCAGCATCTGTCTGCACTATGAATTGTTTGGAGCAGTCAGGGAGTCTTAATATAGGAGCAGAGCACATGGCCTGTTTCAGGTCATGAAAAGCTTTTTGGCAGTTAGCTGTCCACAAAACTTTCTTAGGCATTCTTTTACAAGTGAGGCCATTTGGAGGGCCTGCAATGGAGCCATGGTTCTTAATGATCCTCCTGTAGTACCCAGTGAGCCTAAAAAGGCTATAACATGGGTCTGTGTAGAAGGGGCAGTCGAATCCAGAATAGTCCGGATTTACCCCTGTAGTGGCTAAATCTGACCTCCACCTGCCAGGTGGCCCGCATATACCATATTCCTCTGCCCTATCTGGCACTTAGAGGCCTTTTATAGTGAGGCCTGCCCTTTGCAGTGCCTCTAAAACATTTCCTAGGTGGACCAGGTGGTCCTTCCAGGTGGCGTTAAAGACAGCTATGTCATCCAGACAAGCTGCACTGAAGCTTTCCAAACTTTGGAGGACTTTATTCACCAGCCTCTGGAATGTGTCAGGTGCATTTTTCAACCCAACGGGCATCACAGTGAAGCGATAGTGCTCACTACAAGTGGAAAATGCTGTTTTTGGTTTAGCATCCTGTGATAACTTGGTCTGCCAGTAACCATCAGTCAGATCAAAGGTGCTCAGATATTTGGCAGATGCTAGTTTATCTATAAGCTCATCTGCCCTAAGGATAGGATGACCATCTGTTTAGTAAGAGTGTTGATACCTCTGTAGTCTACACAAAACCTCATTTCCCATTTGCCATCCCGGGAATGGGGTTTTGGGACAAGCACTACAGGACTAGCCCAAGGGCTGTCTGAGGGCTCAATGACTTCTAGGTCTAGCATCTTCTGAACTTCAGACTTGATGCATTCCCTGACATAATCAGGTTGCCTGTAAATCTTGCTCTTAACAGGCAAGCTGACCCCTGTGTCCAGTGGTGTGTTTACATCATGTGGTCTGACCAGGTGTCAGGGAGAACAGTTCTGAGAACTGTCCTAGGAGGTTTCTGCAGCCCCTTTTTTGGGACTCAGAGAGCCAGTCAACAAGCACTACCTTATCAACTGAGCCACCAACTGCACCGTGGGAGAAGTGGTCAGGGAGAGGGTAACTCTCTTCTTCCTGTTCCTCATCAATTACCATGAGCAGAGTCATATCAGACCTCTCATAATAGGGCATAAGGTGATTCACATGAAGCACCCTGTGGTGGCTTCTGGGAATGTCAAGGTCTACCAAGTAGGTAACCTCATCTTTTTTATCCACAATGGTGTGGGGACCACTCTACTTGTCTTGGAGTGCCCTGGGAGCCACAGGGCTCAGGACCCACATTTTCTGTTTTGGCTGGAAGACAGTTAGGGCAGGCTTCTGGTCATGCCATGGTTTCTGCAACTCTTCACTGGCCTGAAGGTTTTTAGTAGCTCCCTTCATGTACTGAGCCATCCTTGATCTGAGGCCAAGCACATAATCCACAATGTCGTGTTTGTGAGGCTTGAGGGGCTGCTCCCAGCCTTCTCTAACAAGAGCAAGGGGACCCCTAACAGGGTGCCCAAACAGAAGTTTAAATGGGCTGTAGCCCACACCCCTCTGAGGGACCTTCCTATGGGCGAAGAGGAGGTACGAAAAGATGACATCCCACCTCCTTCTGAGATATTTTGAGGGTCCCATTATCATACCCTTGAGAGTTTTATTAAACCTCTACACTAAGCCATTTGTTTGGGGGTAGTAAGGAGTGGTGAACCTGTAAGTAACACCACATTCCTTCCACATGGCTTTCAGGTAAGCAGACATGAAGTTTGCACCCCTGTCTGATACCACCTGTTAGAAATGGGGTCTCTAGTTGGAAGAGATATACACCTTTGTCCAAGTAGGTCCCACTATCCAGTCAGGGTAAGTCACACACAATCCAAATTATCCTGTGCCCACCCTCTGGTAGCTTGGCACTGAGCAGTCAGGCTTAACGTAGAAGGCAATGTGTAAAGTATTTGTGCAATAAATCATACAGTAACAGTGAAAACCCCACAAAAATACACCACACCGGTTTTAAAAGGTAGGTAATATTTATCTGAATAAAATAAGGTCAAAACGACAAAGATTCAGTAAGCATAAGTTGAAATATCAGTGTTGCAAGTTTTAGAAGAGTCTTAAATCTTAGAAATCAACAATAGTCTCTTGGTTACACAAAGTACCTCGTTTGAATCAAACATAACACGCACGTTGACAGCCTAGGAGGAGATGCGTGGAGAAATGAGGTGTGCGTTCGATTTTCAGACACAACACAGGCGTTGCGTCGGTTCTTTTCAGGCTGCAAGGGGCTTACACCATTTTTTGGCATGCAGTCTTCGTTTCTCACTGCAATGCGGGGATCTTTTTGATGCGGGGAAATCCTTGATGCGCTGGAAGAAGGCACGGGCATTGTGTCGATCCGGTTTTCGATGCGTCAAATTTGCCGTCACAAGGCAGGCGCTACGTTGAATTTCTACTCCGGAAGTCAGGCTGCGTCATTCCGGTTCGGCTGTGTGCCAATTTCTTGGTCGCAACGCAGGCTGTGCGTCCGGCAGGCCATGTGTCGATTTTCGGCGCACAAGAAGTTTCCTGAAGAGATGAAGGCGGTCATTACAACATTGGTGGTAAAAGGCGCTTACCGCCGTGCAGAAGACCGCCAACACACTGCTGCGGGCGCGGAATTCCGCCACAGCTATTATGACCCACATCTCGGAATCTGCCAAAAGTCAGACACCCACACAAGTCCGCCACACCAAAGGTCAGTGATAAACTGGCGTAAACAAAACCTCCACCGTCACGCCAACAGAAATACGCCCACACTATCACGACACACGAATCCACGCGGCGGTCTTTCAACCGCAGTATTCCATTGGCGGGACACACTGATGCGCTCAAAATACACACACTCTTACAAAACACAGCCACATTGGACAATTCAAAATACACACACCTGATACACATACACACACCACTCCCCCACACCCTTTACAATATAAAACACACACCCACATCACCCACAAACCCCCACGACAAAAAATTCCGAAAGAAGGCCAGAGAGAGACACCACCAGCAAGAACAACAGCATCCACAGGCACACAACACCATCACCCACACAACTTCCACGCACCTCACACAACACACCACTACATATCACCACACTTATCACCACACACTCCACCCCACACATCACCTACACCACCCCATGGCACGGCAAAGACGCCCCAGGTTCTCTGATGAAGAGGTCAGGGTCATGGTGGAGGAAATCGTCCGGGTAGAGCCACAGCTATTCAGAGCACAGGTGCAGCACACCTCCATAGCTAGGAAGATGGAGCTATGGCGAAGAATAGTGGACAGGGTCAACGCAGTGGGACAACACCCAAGAAATCGGGAGGACATTAGGAAGAGGTGGAACGACCTACGGGGGAAGGTGAGTTCCGTGGTCTCAAGACACCACCTGGCGGTTCAGCAGACTGGCGGCAGACCCCCACCTCCTCCCCCACAACTAACAACATGGGAGGAGCCGGTCTTGGCGATTCTGCATCCTGAGGGCCTCACAGGAGTAGCTGTGTCTCACTGGAAGTATTGCATGATGATGTTGTTTCAGTTGTCTACATCTTCTTCTTCTGCCTCCTCTTCTTCACTGTCCACAGGCTCCACAGCTGCCACAAGACCAGCATCAGGCCCATCCTCCTGCAGAAAAGGCACCTGGCGTCGCAAAGCCAGGTTGTGCAACATACAGCATGCCACGATGATCTGGCACACCTTCTTCGGTGAGTAGGATAGGGAGCCACCTGTCAGATGGAGGCACCAGAATCTGGTCTTCAGGAGGCCGAAGGTGCGCTCGATTATCCTCCTAGTTTGTCCATGTGCCTCATTGTGGCGTTCCTCTGCCCTTGTCCTGGGATTCCTCACTGGGGTCAGTAGCCATGACAGGTTGGGGTAACCAGAGTCACCTGCAAATATTGAGGGACAACTGTTAGACATCCTCCAAACATTAGGGAATCTCCCATACCCAGACAGTAAATGAAACTGTGTGGGGGTCTTGGCAGTGTTCTCTATCTTGTTCCCGGATCTCAGGGACCGTTTGCGGGGTGGTTCTCCTTCTGCAGGGGGTGGTGTGCTGGTAGCCTGTTGGTCCTATGGCGGTGCCTCCTGTCCATCGTCCAGGCTAGTGTCAGGGGCCCGTTGGTGTGCCACTGTGTCCCTCATGGTGTTGACAACGTCTGCCAGCACTCCTGCAATGGTGACCAGGGTGGTGTTAATGGACTTCACGTCCTCCCTGATCCCCATATAATGTTCCTCCTGCAGCCTGTGGGTCTCCTGACACTTGGCCAGTATCGTGCCCATGGTCTCCTGGGAATGGTGGTAAGCTCCCATGATGTTGGAGAGTGCCTCGTGGAGTGTCGGTTCCCTGGGCCTGTCCTCCCCCTGTCGCACAACAGTCCTCCCAGTGTCCCTGTTATCCTGTGCCTCTGTCCCCTGAACCGTGTGTCCACTGCCACTGACCCCAGGTCCCTGATTGTCCTGGGTTGGTGGGTTTGCCTGGGTTCCCTGTAGTGGTGGACACACTGATGATTGACGTGTCCTGGGGACAGAGCGATGGGCCTGCTGAGTGGGTACTCTGGTGGTGTTTCCTGATGGGGGAGGTTCAGTGGTAGTTTGGGACTGTGTCAGGGGAACCGACTGTCCCGAGGTCCCTGATGGGCCGGGCTGGTCATCTTGAACCAGGCATGCAGAGCTGCTGTCATCATTGTGGGCCTCTTCTGTGGGGGGACTGGATATGTCTGGCACCTCCTGTCCGGTGACGTTGGGTATGGGTCCTGTTGGGGTGGAAATGCATAGTTATTGTATCTGTGTGTGCCATCATGTGCAATGGGTGAGTTACCCTCTACTCCTGTGCTTGCATCATTGTGTTTGCTCTTTTGTGATAGTTGGTTTGGGGTCTGTGTGGGTATCTGTACTGGACATGCTTTGGTGACGGTGGTCCATGCATAGGTGTTGCATGCAGGGCCTTGGTATTGAGATGTGTGGGTTGTGATAGTGGGACATATGTAAGATGATGGAGTGATGGGAGTGAGGGTAAGGGCGGGGGTATGTGATGGCATGCAGGTGGGGTGGGGGGGATAAAGTAGTTAAGATATGACTTACCAGAGTCCAGTCCTCCTGCTACTCCTGCAAGGCCCTCAGGATGCAGTATTGCCAAGACTTGTTAGTTGTGGGGGAGGAGGTGGGGGTCCACCGCCAGTCCTCTGTACAGCAGTCTGGTGTCTGGATACCACGGAACGCACCTTCCCCCATAGGTCGTTCCAACTCTTCCTGATGTCATCCCGTGTTCTTGGATGCTGTCCTACTGCTTTGACCCTGTCCACGATTCTCCGCCATAGCTCCATCTTCCTCGCAATGGAGGTGTGCTGCATCTGTGATCCGAATAGCTGTGGCTCCACCCAGATGATTTCCTCCACCATGACCCTGAGCTCCTCCTCTGAAAATCTGGGGTGTCTTTGAGGTGTCAAGTGTGGTGTGGGTGATGTGTGAGGTGCTGTCTGTTGTGATGTGTGGGGGGATGTGTTGGTGTGTGTTGTTTGAGGTGCGTGGATGTTGTATGAGTGATGGTGTTGTTTGCCTGTGGATGCTGGTGTTGTGTTTGCTAATCTCTCTCTCTGGCCTTCTTCCAAATTTTACGTTGTAAGGGGTTGTGGGTAATGTGGGTGTGTGTTTTATAGTGTTGTGAGTGTGTGTGTGTGGTGTGTGTATTTGCATCAGGTGTGTGTATTTTGAATTGTCCAATGTGGAAATGTTTTGTAAGTGTGTGTGTATTTTGAGCGCAGCAGTGTGTACCGCCAATGGATTACCGCGGTTGAAAGACCGCTGCGTTGATTCGTGGGTCGTGATAGTGTGGGCGTATTCTTGTTGGCGTGACGGTGTCGGTTTTGGTATCGCCAGTTTATCACTGACCTTTGGTGTGGCGGACTTGTGTGGGTGTCTGCATTGTGGCGGATTCCGAGATGTGGGTCGTAATACCTGTAGCGGAATTCCGCCGCCGCAACGGTATGTTGGTGGTCTTCAACACAGCGGAAAGCGGGATTTACAGCCAGGGTTGTAATGAGGGCTTAG
The DNA here is from genome assembly GCF_031143425.1 of Pleurodeles waltl. Classification (NCBI taxonomy): domain Eukaryota; kingdom Metazoa; phylum Chordata; class Amphibia; order Caudata; family Salamandridae; genus Pleurodeles; species Pleurodeles waltl. The sequence goes on from NC_090446.1 coordinate 1,364,936,185, forward strand.
TCTTCCTCTGCAAGGAAGTTACGTCTCTCTTGGCCAAGGAAGCCATAGAAAGGGTCCCTATATCAGAAGTAGGCATTGGTTGTTATTCCCACTACTTTCTGATACCCAAAAAGAACAAGGGTCTGTGCCCTATTCCAGAATTGCGGTACCTGAATCTTTTCCTCAAAAAGGAGAAATTCAAGATTCTCACTCTGGCTCAGGTCTTGTCTGCTCTAGACAAAGAAGACTGGATGGTCGAATTGGACTTACAGGATACGTATTTTCATATCCCCATCCTGCCAGCCCACAGGTGCTACTTGCGGTTGAAGGTAGGCCACGAGCACTTTCAGTTTACTGTGCTACCCTTCGGCCTTACCAGTGCCCTTTTTGTGTTCACCAAGGTGATGGCGGTGGTTGCAGCTCATCTGCGCAGGTTGGGGGTTTCAGTCTTCCCCAACTTGATGACTGGCTGTTGAAGGCTCCTTCACTCCAGGCTGTTGTCACCCACTTTCAGACTATGAAGAACCTCCTGTATTCGCTGGTGTTCACTATGACCGTGCCGAAGTCACACCTGACTCCCTCTCAGAAGCTCCCATTCATCGGAGCTGTTCCTATTTTGCGCTCTAAATTGTGCCCGTTTTATTTCCGGCTCTCGCCGGTTACTCTGACCCAGCCACTGCGTCCCCTGTGGCCCGCCCCACTCGCGCCCCCGTTGGACACTCCCTCCCGCCTCCCAGCTGCTCCTTCCTCCCACCTTCCCTTTTTAATGGCAGCCGCTGCCCCCCTGACCTGCTTTGGGCCAGGAGTGCACTCGGCTCCACCAGCCTGCCTCTGTGCCCCTGACCCTGCCGTTGCTGCAAAAGAAGTTTGAGGCCCTCCACCACCTGCAGGCACCCGGCTGCACCTCATCCCTGGTGCCTAGTGGTAGGTGTTTCTAGTGTGCTTGTACCGCATATTTAGTTTCTATAATTCGTATTTTGTTTCTTGTAATTGTTTTTTCATTTTACACACAGTTTTTATCTTAAACTGTGCCCATTTTCTGCTCCGCTTCGTATTTTGTGCTCTAAATTTTGCCCGTTTTCTTTTCTGGCTATCGCCGGTTACTCTGGCCCAGTCGCTGTGACCCTGCGTGTCTGGGTCCCTGCCCCCCTCGCGCCCTGGACACTCTCTCGCCTCCCAGCTGCTCCTCCCTCCCACCTCCCCTTCTTAATGGTGGCTGCGCCGCAAGCCCATCTGCACCCATCCGCGCCTGGACTGCACCCAATGCCCCCCCACCCCGGTCCACGCTCCTCTGCCCCCCCCCCCAAGCAACACTACTCCTCCAAGGAGCTCATCCCACTCATGCCACTTCTCCTGCACTCACACCACCAACACCGACAAGCACCCAAACCCCCCAATCACTTCAACTGCATCCTCCTTAACACCCGTTCCGTCAACAAGCACATCATCGAGCTTTGGGACCTGCTCACCACAAAGTCTTCCGACATCGCCTTCCTCACTGAAACATGGATGAACTCCTCCTCAGAACCCAACATCACCATAGCCATCCCAGAAGGTTGCAAAATCACCCATAGAGACCGCACCAACAAACCAGGAGGAGGTATCGCCATAATACACAGAAAATCTATCAAGATTTCCACTAACACCAACGACACCCTAGACAACGCAGAACACCTACACTTTCAGGTACACATCAATGCCATCACCACCCTAAGAGGAACCCTCATCTACAGACCACCTTGACCCCACCCCCCATTCTGTGACACCATCGCCGACACTATCAGCTCCCACGCCCTCACCTCCACAGACTACATACTCCTTGGTGACCTTAACTTTCACCTGGAAAGCACTCATAACTGCAACTCCATGGCCCTACTGGACAACCTCACAAACCTCAGCCTCAAGCAACTGGTCACCTCACCCACCCACTCAGTCGGGCACACGCTAGGCGACATCTTCACCTCCAGCAGCCACATCACCTTCACTCACACCACCAAACTCCACTGGACTGACCACCACTGCGTCCACTTCTCCTTCCTGAAACCCACCACCCACCAACAACAACATCCTATCCCCTACCGCAAGTGGAACAAGATCTCCAAAGAACACCTGATCTCCAACCTCGCACAAGCTCCACCTCCCAGCACCAACAACCCCAACACCGCCGCCCTCAACCTCACACGATGGCTAGAAACCTGTGCAGACTCCCTCTCCCCTTTCAAAATAAACAACACCCGCACCATCAAGACCGTCCCCTGGTTCACCACAGAACTTCAGACTTCCAAACGAGAATGCCGAAAAATTGAGAAAGCCTGGCGCCAAGAACTCTCAATGAGCAACTTCTCCACTCTCAAAACAGCCATGCGCAAACACCACCGACTCATCCGGACCACCAAACTATCCTTCTATGAAGAACGCATAGACAACAACACACACAACAGCAAGGAACTTTTCACCATCATCAAAGAACTCACCAAACGCAAATCCTGCACCATCGACCCTCCACACTCCCAAGACTTCTGCAACTCCCTCTCCAACTACTTCCACCGCAAGATCGCAGACATACACAACAGCTTCACATCATCAGCACCCACCATCACCACCACCGATACAACCAACACCGCAACACCCTGCCGCGCCAACCTACTGAACACCTGGACACCCACCAACAATGAAGAAATCGGCAAAACCATGAGCTCCATCCACTCAGGCTCCCCAACAGACCCTTGCCCCCACCACATCTTCAACAAGGCCAGCCAAATCATCGTTCCCAGCTCCGGGCCGTCGTCAACAGTTCCTTCGACGCCGCAACCTTCCCAGATATTTGGAAACACGCCGAAGTCAACGCTCTTCTCAAAAATCCAAAGCAGATGCTGAAGACCTCACAAACTACCGACCCATCTCTCTTCTCCCCTTCCCCGCAAAGGTCATGGAGAAGATAGTAAACATACAACGGTCTCGCTTCCTAGAAGACAACAACATACTCGACGTCTCCCAGTCTGGATTCCGCAAAAACCACAGCACCGAGACCGCCCTCATCACATGTACAGACGACATCAGGACCAGATTGGACAAGGGCGAAACTGTCGCCCTCATCCTCCTAGAGCTCTCCGCAGCTTTTGACACCGTATGCCACAAAACCCTCCGCACACGCCTTTTCGATGCCAAAATTTGCCACAAAGCCCTGGACTGGCTCACATCCTTCCTCTCCGAAAGAACCCAAAGAGTTTGCCTCCCTCCTTTCCGGTCTACAGCCACCAAGACCATCTGTGGGGTCCCCCAAGGATCCTCCCTCATCCCCACCCTTTTCAACATCTACATGGCTCCTCTCCCCAACATCCTCTGCCCCCATGGCCTCACCATCATTTCATACGCTGACGACACCCAGCTCATTATCTCCCTCACTAGAAACCCAGCTACCGCCAAGAATAACCTACACGCCGGACTCCTCGACATCGCCAACTGGATGACAGCAAGCCACCTCAAATTGAACTCAGAAAAAACAGAGATCATCATCTTCGGTCCCAACAAGACAGCATGGAACGACTTTTGGTGGCTCACCACCCTTGGACCACCCCCAACACCCACCACCCACGCACGCAATGTTGGCATCATACTGGAATCATCTCTCTCCGTGACTCAGCAAATCAACGTCATATCATCCTCCTGCTTCAACACCCTTCGGATGCTACTCAAGACTTTCAAATGGATTCCTTTAGAAAAAAGAAGAACAGTCACCCCTCATAAGCAGCGGACTGAACTACGGCAATGCCCTCTACGCAGGGACCACAGCCAAGCCTCAGAAAACTCCAGCAAACCAGAACGCAGCCGCAGGTCTCATCCTCAACCTCCCTCGCCACAAACACCTATCTGCCTACCTCAGATCCCTACACTGGCTGCCCGTCAACAAAAGGATCATTTTCAAAATCCTTGTCCACGCTCACAATGCCCTCCACGACACTGGACCGGCCTACCTCAACGAACAAATCAACTTCCAAAAGCCAACTCGACAGCTCTGCTCCGCCGACCTCGCCCTTGCTTCAGTCCCCTGCATCCAACGCACCACCTCGGGCGGCAGATCCTTCTCCCACCTCACTGCCAAAACCTAGAACTCCCTCCCCACCAACCTATGCAAGACCCAGTACCCCCTAACCTTCAGAAAGCACCTTAAAACATGGCTTTTCGAGCAGTAAACCCCCCCGTCCCCCAGCGCCTTGAGACCCTACCGGGTGAGCAGTGCGCTTAAGAAATGTATTTGATTGATTGATTGATTATGGACACAGTGCAGTTTGGGCTTATCTTCCCGAGCAGCGAATCCAGAATATTCAGGTTATCATACCGATGTTTTGGCCTCTATCCTGGATTTTGGTGAGACAGACTATGAGGGTGTTGGGCCTCATGGCCTCCTGTATCCTGTAAATCAAGTATGCCAGATGGCATATGAGTGCTCTACAGTGAAACATGAAGTTCCAAGGGGCACAGCATCAGGGGAATTTCACCAACACGGTTTAGATCTCGAAGGGAACCGCACAATATCCGCAACGGTGGTTAGTGAACTGCAATTGGGTCCTCTCCCTTCCCTAACCAGATCTCACATTGGTGACCAAAGCGTCACTTCTGGGATTGGTGGAGATTGGAGGCCTCTGGTCACTGGCATAAACCGCACCCCATATCAATTTACTGGAGCTCTGGGTGGTCCGACTAACATTAAAAGCATTTCTTCCTGTTGTAAAAGGGATGATGGTGCAAGTATTTATGGATAACACCACCGCAATGTGGTACTGCAACAAGCAGGGTGGTGTGGGGTTGTGGACCCTTTGTCAAGAGGCCCTGATGGTTCAACACCTGGCAGGTTCTCTGAACACCGGGGCAGGCAAACTCGGACATCGATGCCTAGCGGATCACGAGTGGTGTCTCCATCTGGAGGTGGCACAAGGACTCTTTCTGCAGTGGGGGGAGCCTTGGTTAGATCTGTTTGCCTCCACAGAGAACACGCAATGTCAGCAGTATTGCACATTAGAGTTTCCAAGGCGGCACTCGCTCGGTGACGCTTTTCGTCACAAGTGGACTTCAGGCCTCCTGTACACCTTTCCGGACATACCACTTCTGCCCAGCGTTCTCAAGAAGATCAAGAACGACCGGGCCCAAGTAATCCTGGTGGCTCCGGACTGGGCACGGAGAGTCTGGTATCCCGAGCTTCTGAAAATGAGCATCGATCCTCCGATCAGGCTGACACTTCAGGAAGATCTCCTGTTGCAGTAGCAGGGGAAGGTTCTCCACCCGAACCTGTCAACTCTGTGCCTTCAGCAAATCCACAGGGGGAACCCTATCACCCTACCCTATCTAGGGTTAATACAACGTCACAACAAAGAAAATGACAGGTAGGGACAAATTAAATCCTAAATTAAATAAACAGTCATTAATTCTGTTAATCCTAGATTTAATTTCTTTCTCAAATTTATTTAAAAAAATTAAATAGTAAAAAAGGAAGCTATGGTAGTGTAATCCAAAGTCTAATACACATAACATAAATTACTGCACTATTATTTACAAAACTCATATATAAACCACAATGAGCCACACATTGCACAAAGTACAGTAACAAAACTAACAAAACATCATACCCTACACATTTAAACAGTGGTCACTATAACACAACTGCCAAGGTGATCCACTTCTATTAACTCAGCCAGTGGGCTTTTAATGCACTTGACTATCACTCACTTGTGTATTTCTTTCACACAAGCGTGTATTGGTGCATTTTGAAATATTTTTTACTATATAGTCCATTAATTCGGTAAGCCCAATGTACTTGTAAGGAGAAGTCAACGCGTTTCGGCCTGTAGATTAAGGCCTCATCAGGACTGGATAAGGGCACAAGTGATTTTTGTGGAGAACGACAACCGGTCAAGCCCTTTAGTCATCTCACATTTCGGGCCGGTTATTGAATTGATTCAGGTCGCGTCTCTGCGTCAATCTGGTTGAAGAATGATACGCGATTAGTAAACGCTGTAGCCGGAGAGTTTGGAGCCTTGACGGCTTCGATATATTCAATAACCGGCCCGAAATGTGAGATGACTAAAGGGCTTGACCGGTTGTCGTTCTCCACAAAAATCACTTGTGCCCTTATCCAGTCCTGATGAGGCCTTAATCTACAGGCCGAAACGCGTTGACTTCTCCTTACAAGTACATTGGGCTTACCGAATTAATGGACTATATAGTAAAAAATATTTCAAAATGCACCAATACACGCTTGTGTGAAAGAAATACACAAGTGAGTGATAGTCAAGTGCATTAAAAGCCCACTGGCTGAGTTAATAGAAGTGGATCACCTTGGCAGTTGTGTTATAGTGACCACTGTTTAAATGTGTACGGTATGATGTTTTGTTAGTTTTGTTACTGTACTTTGTGCAATGTGTGGCTCATTGTGGTTTATATATGAGTTTTGTAAATAATAGTGCAGTAATTTATGTTATGTGTATTAGACTTTGGATTACACTACCATAGCTTCCTTTTTTACTATTTAATTTTTTGAAATAAATTTGAGAAAGAAATTAAATCTAGGATTAACAGAATTAATGACTGTTTATTTAATTTAGGATTTAATTTGTCCCTACCTGTCATTTTCTTTGTTGTAACTCTGTGCCTTCATGCATGGAGATTGAGCGGCAACAGTTGACAGCCTTTGACCTTTCTCCTGAAGTCTGTAAAGTTATTCTGGCAGCTAGGAGTCCCTCCACTAAGGCGGTATACGCCTGCTGTTATAAACACTTTGTATAGTATTGTACAGAAAGATCTATTGATCCTCTGTCTGCTTCTCTCTCTGACATCCTTCTATTTACCTTATCCCTTGCCCTACAGGATTCTGCCTTCGACACTCTTAAAGGCTATCTTTCTGCCCTGTTGGCGTACCTTTGGCTGGCTGATCAGCCTGCATTGTTCAAGTCACCTACTGTACATAGATTTCTCAAAGGTTTGCACATATATTTCCCTGTATGCCCTTTGTTATGCCTCAGTGGGACGTAAATCTAGTTCTCACGCTTCTCATGTGTGCTCCCTTTCAGCCATTACATAACTAGGCCTTCCAGCTGCTCACCATCAAGCAGCCTTTTTAGGGCCAATAATATCTGCCAGGAGGGTGAGTGAGATGCAGGCTCTCTCATCCAAGCTGCCGTATCTCACCATCAATCAATCAATCAATCAAGAATTTGTAAAGCGCACTACTCACCTGTGAGGGTCTCAAGGCACTGAGGGGGAGGGGAGGTGCTGCTACAGCTCGGACAGCCAGGTCTTGAGAAGTTTCCTGAAGGTAAGGAGGTCTTTGGTCTGATGCAGGTGGGTGGAAAGAGTGTTCCACGCCTTGGCGGCGAGGTGTGAGAAAGATCTGCCACCTGTTGTAGTTCTGCGGATGCGTGGGATGTTGTCAGGGTGAGGTCGGCAGAGCAGAGATGCTGGGTGGGGTGTAGAAGGAGAGCCGTCTGTTGAGGTATTCTGGTCCGGTGTTGTGCAGTGCTTTGTGAGTGCGGGTGAGGAGTTTGAAGGTAATTCTCTTGTTGACTGGGAGCAGTGCAGGTCTCTCAGATGGCCTGTGATGTGGCAGTGGATGTCCAGGATGAAGCGTGCGGAGGCGTTCTGGATGCGTTGCAGCCTCTTCTGGAGTTTGGCCGTGGTTTCTGAATAGAGGGCATTGCTGTAGTCTAGTTTGCTGCTTACGAGGGCTTGGGTGACTGTTCTTCTGGCTTTGGTTAGGATCCATTTGTAGATCTTTCGGAGCATGCGGAGGGTGTTGAAGCGGGAGGCGGAGATGGCGTTGACTTGCTGGGTCATGGATAATGAGGAGTCCAAGTTGAATCCTAGGTTGCGTGCGTGGTCGGTGGGAGTCAGAGTGGCTCTGAGAGAGGCAGGCCACCAGGAGTCATCCCAGGCGGAGGGGGTGGAGCCGAAAATGAGGACTTCTGTTTTGAGAGAATTGAGTTTGAGGCAGCTGTTCTTCATCCATTCGGCGATGGCCTTCATTCCTTTGTGGAGGTTGGTCTTGGCGGAGTCCTTGGTGAGGGAGAGGATCACTTGGGTGATTTCGGCATATGAGATGATGTTGAGGTTGTGAGATCAGGCAATGTTAGCGAGCAGGGCCAGGTAGACAATGAAGAGGGTCGGGCTGAGGGACGAATCATGGCGTACGTTGCAGTCAATTTTGGTGGCCTCCGAGCAGAATGGGGGGAGGCGGACTCTCTGGGTTCTGCCGGTGAGAAAGGAGGTGACCCAGTCCAGGGTCTGTCACGGATTGCTGAGGCGTGAGCATAGAGTGTGGTGGCAGACGATGTCGAACGTGGTAAAGAGGTCCAGGATGATGAGGGCCGCGGTTTCGCCATTGTCCAGTATGGTTCTGATGTCGTTGGTGGCGGCGATGAGGGCAGTTTCGGTACTGTGGTTGCTGTGGAGTCTGGATTGGGAAGGGTCCAGGGTGCAGTTCTCCTCAAGGAGCGGGTTATTTGTCTATTGACAGCTTTCTCAATGACTTTTGCCGGGAAGGGAAGCAGGGAGATAGGCCGTAAGTTCTTGAGGTCCTTTGGGTCCGCCCTGGGTTTTTTGAGGAAGGTGTTGATCTTGGCGTGTTTCCAGCTCTCCGGGAAGGTGGCGATCTCAAAGGAGCTGTTGGTGACCTTCCGTAGTTGGGGTGCGATGACTGAGCTTGCTTTGTTGAGGATGTGGTGAGGGCAGGGGTCAGATGGAGAGCCAGAGTTGATGGTGTTCATGATTTTGATGGTGTTGTTGTCGTTGACAGAGGTCCAGGAGAGCAGGAGGTTGGTCAGAGGTGAATCTGTGGTGTTGGTGGTTGCCGGGGAGGCTGGGTGCAAAAGCTGTTGTGGATGTCTGCAATCTTGCGGTGGAAGTAGGAGACTAGGGAGTCACAGAGGTCTTGAGATGGTGGGATGTCATTGGCGTTGAAGCTGGGGTTGGAGAGTTCCTTCACAATGTTGAAGAGCTCCTTGTGACTGTGGGCGTTGTTGCTGATTCGGTCTTTGAAAGCGGTTCTCTTGGCGGTTCGGATGAATTGGTGGTGTCTGCGGTGGCGTTTTTGAAGGCTGTGTGTTTGTCCAGAGTCTGATCTTGGTGCCACTTTCTTTCGAGTCTTTGGCAGGTTTGTTAGATTTGTGGAGGTCGGTGGTAAACCAGAAGGCCTTTTTGTCGGTGGGTCTGTTGGAGGGATTCTTGATTGGGGCGAGGGTCTTGGCACAGGTGTTGATCCATTGCCTGAAGTTGCGGGCAGCTGCGTCAGTGTCTGAGGTTCGATGGGTAGGTTCTGGGAGAGAGTCGCGATAAGTTGATCTTCGGTGATCTTGTTCCAGCTGCGGTGGGGGATCCATTGTGGGTGGTGGTGTGTTGTGGGTTTCTTGAAGGAGAAGTGGATGCAGCGGTGATCTGTCCAGTGGTGTTCGGTGGTGTGGCTGAACGAGATGTGATTGCTGGCAGAAAAAATAGGGTTGAGTGTGTGTCCTGCAGAGCGGGTCAGTGTCATGACGAGCTGTTTGAGGCTGAGGTTGGAGAGGTTGTCGAGCAGGGTGGCGGTGTTGTTGTCGTTGGTGTTCTTGAGGTGGAAGTTTAACTCAGTGTATGCGAGAGCATGCGTACTGATGATGTCGGTGACGGAGTCGCTGAACTGCTGTCGGGGGCCAGGGGGCCTGTAGACGAGGGTCCTTCGGAGGGTGGTGTTTGGGTCAGTGTGGACCTGGAAGTGCAAGTGTTCGGCAGTGCTGGGGGTGTCTTCGGTGTTGGTTGTCATCCTGAGGGTGTTATTGTGGATGATGGCGATGTCTCCTCCTGGTTTGTTGGAGCAGTCCCTGCGGGTGAACTTGTAGCCGTCCGGGATGGCTATGGCGATGTCAGACACTGAGGAGGGGTTCATCCAGGTCTCGGTCAGGAAGGCGACGTCTGGGGAGGCTGAGTCGAGTAGATTCCATAGCTCTACTAGGTGCTTGTAGATGGAGTGGGTGTTGAGGGAAATACATCTGAGATGGTCACGTCCTGCCTTGGTGGGTGGGTCGTTGGCATGGAGGCTGGTGAAGGTGCAGTTCTGGCAGGCGAAGGGTTAGCAGGTGGTCTGCAGGGAGGCAGGAGGGGGAGCGGCCGGTGTTGAGGACGCGGAGGATAGCGGCGTCATAGTGCAGACGTGGGTGACGTGGTGGGTGGACGAGAGCCAGGGTTTACGCCGCTGGGCGCGATCTAGGCCAGCGGCACTGTCGCACAGCGGCCGCCATTAAGTAGGGAGGTGGGGCGGGAGGAGAGGACAGCTGGGAGGTTGGAGCAGGGGTGAAAAAGGTGTGAAAAAGGGGGCGGGCAGCGGGGCAGCAATTGCGGGAGTGCAGAGCGTGAGAGAGAGGAGGGGGGCGGGCCGCAGGGGCAGTACCGACAGGGGAAAGAGAGAGGGGGAGCAAAAGTGAGAGAGAGCGGAGTGAGAGAAAAACGAGGACGAGTGTAACATGAAGCAAAAGGAACAAAGGGACAGATACAGAAGTAAAAGCAGAACATAGAGCAAAGCAGAAAAAAGGAGGAGAGAGACAGAGGGCAGCCTAGTAGGAAAGCAGAGCTCTCCCACTAGACACCAGTGATGAGTCGCTGGCAGAAGCCTGCGGGTGGAGGAGGGCCTCGAACTCCTGACTGGGGTCAGGAGTTCAGAGGAGCGTGGGATGAGGGCTCTACTTACCAGGTGGAGCCACGGGAGCCAGAGCAGTGCACTGCCCAGGTCAGTGGTATTGCTCGACCTGCCACACAGCGGCCGCCATTAAGTAGGTAGGTGGGGGGAGGAGAGGACAAATGGGAGGCGGTAGCAGGGGTGTTCTCAAACAAGATGGTTCTCAGAACTCCTGCCTCTTTCCTCCCCAAGGTGGTTACCTCATTTCACCTGGATCAAATCATCACCCTGCCCACCTTCGCTCCATCGCATCCCTCTAAGGAAGAGGAGCGACTCCTCTGAATGTACCCAAAAAGAGCATTGTCATTCTACCTTGACCTCACAAAAGAGTTCTGGGTGGATGACCAACTCTTTGTGGGGTACGTAGGAGCAAAACTAACCTACGCAGTGGCCAGGAAGCAGCCTCCTGAGAGCTTGAGGGCTCATTCCACCAGGGGCAAGGCTGCTACCACTGTGCTAGCATGAAGTCCTGCAGGACTTTTTAGTGTGAAGAAGATCTGTCCGCAGCCCACCGCCAGGAGGTTATGGCTTGTGGATCTATTCTAAGGTAAGGAATCTGCAACTAGAAGTCTCTATCAGATGAACAAGTTACTTACCTTTGGTAACTCATTATCTGGTAGAGACTCTATCTAGCTCTGCGGACAGGTCTAATAGGGTCAGGGATTGTCCTTTTCAGGGTCTGAGTTTTTGCACAAATTGTTGTTTCTTTCTAAGGCTTTGTGCTTCTGGCGTGGAAGTTTGTGGAAAAGGAACTGAAATACGGTGCCTGGATGGTGCCTTTATAGGCGACCGTACTGTAACAGCTCCAATGAGGCCAACAACACCACGCAGGTCTTAACAATGCCACCCGACGGCGTGCGCAAGGGTATTGCTCTGCAAAAGTTCCAGATTCCAAACTGACACTAGAAAATTCTAAGGTAAGGAATCTGCAGCTAGATAGAGTCGCTACCAGTTGGACAATAAAGGGTTAGATTTACTAATCCTACTCCAACGTAAACCAGATTTGGGGAAGGTGATGGACACTGAAGGAGTAAGATGTATGATTCCCATGGTCCGATACCCATGACAGACCCCCACAACATCTGCCTCCGGTGTTTGGGGTCCGACCACAACGTTGTGGCCTTCTCATCATGCCAGAAGATGCGCCCCAAGGTGCTTAGAGAGTGGGAGGCCAAAATGTTCATGGCAAGGGAACAAGAACAATGACAGTGCTGAAAATCGTGACTGAAGTAGAGATTTGCAGAATTCTCACTTGCTTCCAAATCATTGAAGAAGAAACATAAAAAGAAAAGGAGGCATACATCTCGATGCCACACATTGCAGAGCTGGTGGCCAAGGTTGTCTACTTTGCCTCACCCGGGCTCACATCAACAACCTTAAAATAAGCCCAAGGCACCTACAGCTCCACAGAGCCCAGCCTACTGCTCCACACAGCCCAGCACTGGTCCCAGGGATGCTGCTACCTGCAGTGCTGAGCCCAAGGCCTCAAGCAAGTCAGCTTTACCCTGCTTCCCATCTGGCAGTGTTTCTTAGCGCAGTGTTTAACATCCTTAGCAGATCCAGGGCCCCATCGAGAGCACAAGCTGGCCTCATGGGTTCTTGGAACTTCTGCTTGGGAGATTTGCCTGTGCCCTACCACTTAGAGACCTTCATTCAATTCTTCTCAAAACCACCAGTTTGATGGTTGAATCCAGCGCCTACTCCAGCACAACCTCTACCATCGAATTCAGGCCAAGAATGACGCGTAGCCACTTAACATTCCAAGTTCATCACCTTTGGTGGCAGATCTTAACCGGCTTTATTGGCACCACAGCTGACACCATCTCTGCTACAGATATGATCGTGACCAGATTCTCTTCCTCTGCTGAACCCACTATTTTCCACTTCAGAATAGAGGCACAGAGGCTAAGGGAAGGGTGATACTTTTTCTCCAAAGAAGACGACTCCCAGTCAAAGGATGATGGAGAGTATCTATCTCATTTGGACCCATATATTGTGGGCCTCAGAAATGCGAGTGGGTTAGATTCCTCCCCAGAGTGGAATCCTCTCTTGCCATCTGGTCTCCAACCGCCTGAAGTGACTTCGAACCATTCAGTTATTACAAAAACAGCAGACATGTTGGACCTGCAACTTCCTTCTGTAGAAGTAAAGCCCAATATGTTCACTGAGGTCCTTCACTCAGCCACCCTCACATATGACGATTACTTCTGTGTAATAAGACACCTGGGTAGCCTGTATTAGCCATATGGGAGAGAGTGATGACTTCTATCACTGTTTATTGAGCTGCTGAAGCTGCTACACCTCTTTAGTGTGTCCTTATAGACACAGCCACCATGTCAGAGGCAGGATCAGCATTTTCTTTCAGGGAGCCAAGCAATTACTTTGGACAAGTGGATCTTCCAAATTGCCTGGTGGGGTTATGCCCTACCATTCATTTCCTCACCACCACCTGTAGGCAGCTGGCCTGGTGTGTGGTGGGTACACTTGCTGTACTTACACCCTATACTAGGTCCAGGTATCCCCTATTAGTGTAGTGTAGTCAGTGTCTAAATGCTACGCTCTCTAGAGGTTGCTGTGGATGAGTTGCCAAGGCTTATCTAATAGACATGCAAAGCTCATGCAATACCACTGTAGTCACACAGCACTTACATACATGAAAGAAAACACTCAGTGTTACAAAAATAAAGGTACTTTATTTTAGTGACACAATACCAAAAAGTACTAGAGAGGCAACCCTCCAATAGGAGGTAAGTAACACACCAAAAATATACACTAGTTATCAGAAATAGGCATAGAAAGTGATAGAAAACAGTGAAAATGCAGTTAGACAATAGTGACCCTAGGGGGGAGCCCAAACCATATACTAATAAAGTGGAATGTGAACACAGAACCCCCACCTAGGTAAGTGGAATGTGTAGAGAGGAGCTGGGGGTACTAGGTACCACAGTGCCCCCTAGCTACCAGGAAGAAAGGAGTAAATTACTAGATTTTCCCCTAACCACCCAGAAGGAAAGAAAAGAAGAAAGTGCAACACCCAGACAAGACTGCAAGAAACCATTGGTGGATTCCTGAAGAGGAAGAACTGTGGAAGAAGAGGACAAAGTCCAGAAGTCACAAAAGAGTCCAGGAAGAGTAGGAGCTACTACCACCCAGCGGTGGATGTAGGAGTTGGTCAACAGTGATGTGAAAAAGGTCAGTACTGCATCCCTGGAGTCGGTGAAGAGATCCTGAGGGATTTATACAATGTCCCACGGTGGAAGAAGAATTGCAGTCGGGTTCTGGTGTAGAAATTCCACCAACAGGCCTTGGCAAAGGCAAATGTCACTATTGGCGGAAAGTGGAGCTGCTGGGGACCAGCAAGGTACAGGAGGACTCAACCCAGGAGGGGGAGTCACAGGGGACACTCAGCGACACAGAGAGCCCACAGTAGCAGAGGCAGCACCCACAGGAGTGCGACAGAATGGGGACACATGAGGACCAGAGGAGCCCACGCAGCACTACTGGAGAAGGGTCCCACATCGCATGAGAAGCACGCATAGGGCTGTGCATCGAAGGAAGGAGTGCTGGGGGGTGGGGCTACACACATCCTGAAGATCCCTTGGAGGAGGAGCAAACAAACCTTGGCAGCTGCAAGAGACACATGCACAGGGGGACTATGCTGCGTGGGAAGGCAAGGGCTTACCTCCACCAAAGTTGGACACCTGGCAGACAGGACCAAGAGGACTTCTCTGGACCACCACCCGTGATGCAGGATCCACACAGCTCAGGATGAGAGGTGATCCAGGCAGCCGGTCATCGTTGCAGTTGGTGCCTGCAGATGCAGGGGAGTGACTCCTTCACTCCAAGGGAGATTCCTTTTTCCTTCTTGTGAAGACTGAACACTTGCTGCCCTCAGAGGATGCGCAGCCAGGGAAATGTTGTGAAGCTGGAAGGAACCATGGAAACAGTGTTGCAAGCAGTGTCTTCGTCATGGATGCAGATTGTCCGTTCCTGGAGGGTCCAGACGCGGTTCCACTGGCTAGAAGTCGAAGTAGAGATTGCAGAGGAGTCCTGCTGGAATCTTGCAAGTCGAATCTGAGGACCCACCCAAGAGAGAGACCCTAAATAGTCCTGAAAGGGGTATTGGTCACCTAGCCAGGTGACCACCTATCAGGAGGGGGCTCTGACATCACCTGCCTGGGCTGGCCACTCAAATGCTCCCAGAGGTCCCTGCCAACATTGGATTCAAGATGGCAGAACCCAGGGAGTCTCTAGAGGAGGTCTGGGCACCAACCCTGGGGTCACTCCCCTTTCCATTGTCCAGTTTCATGCCATAGCAGGGACTGAAGATCCTTGAACCTGTGTAGACTGGTTTATGCACGGAGGGCACCAAATGTGGCCTTCAAAGCAAACCAGGAGGCTACCTGTCCCAAGCCATGTAACACCTATTTCCAAAGGGAGAGGGTGTTTCCCCCCTCTCCCAAAGGTAATTCTTTGTTCTGCCATCCTGGGCTTGAGCTGTTCAAGCCACAGGACGGCAGAAACCTCTCTGAGGGGTGGCAGCAGATTGGGCTGCCTGTAAAACCCAGAAGGCTGGTAGGAGCAATGCTGAGGGTCCTCAAGATTGCATGGAATCATACTTCTAATACTGGCAACAGTATAAGGGTATGATTCCGACATGTTTGATACCAAACATGCCTAGGTTCGGAGTTACCATTATGTAGCTGGACATAGGCAGTGACCTATGTCCAGTACATACATAAAATGGTGTCCTTGCACTCATGAATTCCATGAAAATGGCACTGGAGTTTGTGGGGGCACTTCTGCTAGTGCAGGGGTGCCCTCACACAAAGGTACTTGCACCCTGCCCTCTGGCCTCAGAGAGACTGCCATACAGGTGACCTACATTGACCTGGTGCAGTGACCTGTAGTGAAAAGGGTGCATGCACCCTTTCACGCAAACTGCAATGGCAGGTCTGCAGAATACTTTGCATGGGCTCCCCATGGGTGGCATAATACATGCTGCAGCCCATGGGGATCCCCTGGTACCCAATGCCCAATACTAAGGACTTACATGCGGGCACCATTATGCCAAATGTGGGGTGAAAATGGTACAAGTTACCAATTTAGAAGGGAGAGAGCATAATCACTGGGGTTCTACTTAGCAGGATCCCAGTGAACACAGTCAAACACACTGACAACAGGCAGAAAATGGATGTAACTATGCCAAGAAAGAGGGTACTTTCCTACACACACCTTTCACTATCCTCTGGAATGCTGATGTAGGACCATTTGTTGATCTTATAGCTGAAATTGCAGGCCCTTCTGGCCAAAGAAGACATATAGAGGGAACCGTCTGCTGTTTCTGGTGCCAAAGAAGGATGGAGGCCTTTGCCCTAGTTTTGATCTTCTGTGATCTCAATGACTTTCTGGGAAACAACAAATTCAAGATACTCACTCTAGTCCAGGTGTTGTCTGCACTTGACTCTGGAGTCAAATTTGGTAGTGTTGGACTTGAAGGATGCTTATTTCGACATTACCATCCTGCAGTCCCCCAGGCGTTACCTTTGGGTCAAGATGCGGCAGAAACACTTTCAGATCTGATAGAGACTTCTAGCTGCAGCCACCATGCCTTGCATGCTTCCCAGTCTATGCATGGATAAGGGTGCAGTGCCCACTGACTTCCTGGATCAGGTGGCCGGTTGTCTGGTCACTCCCCCTCCCCCAAACTGCAGCAGCATGAAAACCCTCCTAGTGTCCCCCTTTATCACCCTGGAAACCCATTTGGTTGCAGCATTCGCCATCACCTACCCACTGGCAGTCCATAACATTGGAAGATGGATTTTGCATATTTTTCTGACTTTGTACGTGAACAAAATGCATTCTCCACCTTCTTGTGTGGAGATTGAGTTGTGGCAGTAGACAGCTTTATACCTTTCTACCGAAGTCTAGAACGTCATCTTAGCAGTCTACTGTTGGAAGAAATGTATGACATGGTGCGCAGAAAAGTCTGTTCATCCCCTTGCTGTCCCTGTTTCTGAGGTTTTACTTTTAAATATTTCCCTTGCCCGGCAGGGCTCTGCTCTGGGCACTCTTAAGGGCTATTTATTTGCCATCTCTGCCTTCTTGCGGTTGCCTTATCAACCCTGATTGTTTAAGTCCCCTATTTTACATAGGTTCCTCGAAGACCTTACTCATCTCTTCCCTCCTTCCCCATTCATTATACCCCAATAGGACCTTCATTTGGTTCTAACCTTTTTGATGTGTGCTCCTTTCGAACTTCTCCACAATTGTCCTCTCAGGTTTCTCACATTGAGAACAGCCTTCCTTGTGGCAAATATGTCTGTCTTTCAAGTGGGTGAGCTGTAGGCCTTGTCATCTAAGCCGCCTTACCTCTCTATGGGCCTGATTACAACTTTGGAGGAGGTGTTAATCCGTCCCAAAAGTGACGGATATACCACCACCTTATTACGAGTTCCATAGGATATAATGGACTCGTAATACGGCTGGTGGTATATCCGTCACTTTACCGTCACGTTTGGGACGGATTAACACCTCCTCCAAAGTTGTAATCAGGCCCTATATATCCTGAGAAACTAGTGCTTCGCAAAAGGGTCTCTTTACTACCAAAAGTGGTAACACCCTTTGATGTAGGCCAATCAATCGCCCTGCCTACTTTTTACGCACCCCTACACCCTTCTTAGGAAGAGGAGAGACTCCACCACCTGGACCCAAAAAAAAACAATGGCGTTCTATCTTGGTCGTAACCGAGAGTCATGGGTGGATGACCAACTCTTCATGGGGCATGTGGGTGTGAAGAAAGGGCGGGCACAGCAGAAGCTAACCATCTCTCGGTAGGTTGCACTCTACATCAAGATGTGCTACACACTGGCCAAAAAGCAACTTCCAAAAGGCTTGCAAGCTCATCCACCAGAGCTAAAGCTGCAACCACTGCATTAGCAGGCAGAGTTCCAGTCCTGAACATCTGCCAATCAGCGACATCGACCTCTCTGCACACGTTTACTAAACATTATTGCCTGGACAATCAGGTCCGTAGAGATGGGTGCTTTGCCCGTTTGGTCCAGCAGGAATTTCTCATTTGAAATTGGTTTGCAGACCCACCTTCGTGGATAGTATTGCTTGGGTATCTAATCAAAGACAAGGAATCTGCATCTAGAAATCTATCAGATGAACAAGTTTCCATCAGTAACACCATATATGGTAGAGGCTATATCTAGTGGCAGATTCCTTAACGACCCACCCACCTCCCCGCTCTGCAAATGGATTTCTAGGGACAGGGAAGACCCTTTCAATGCCCTAGTTTGAAAGACCAGTGGCCATGTTCTTTGTGGCTCTGCGCTTCTGCATTGGAATGTTGTGAAAAGAAACTGACATTGGCGTGCCTGGGACCACGCCGGCAACGGACGTGGAAACAATCAATGCCACCTACTGGTGCACAGCGGTACTGCTAACAATAAATCTTCTGGATCCAGTCTGATGCCTGAGGAGAATTCAAGGTAAGGAATCTGTAGCTAGGTACAGTATCTACCAGATAAGGTGTTACTAAAGGTCAGTAACTTGTTCTTTATTCTACTCCTCTTTGGTCTCAACAGTTTCCCTTGGATGTTCACAAAAGTGATGGTGGTGGTTCCAGCCCATCTACAGAAGTCAGGTTGCCAGTTTTCCCCTACCTTGGCAACTGGCTGGCTCAGGGGGATCTCGCCAACTATGAGTGGGTTTCTGGCAGCTACCTGGCTTCACATTAGTCTCCTGGAGTTACAAGCCTTTTACTTGTTAATGAAAGCACTCCTGTCATCCATCACAGGGAGGCAAGTGCAGAAGTTCACAGACAACACCACCGCCACATGGTACTACAACAAGAAGAGCCGGATGAGGTCCTGTGCACCGCTACGTCTCTGGAAGTGAATGGAATACCAGTGTATTATCCTATTGGCTACCCACAGGTGGGAATTTTGAATGCCAGGGTTGACTAACTCAGCTACTGTTGCCTAGCGAACCATGTATGGCAGGCACGCATGTGACATATTTTAACTTAACCCAGCTTTGGACACTGCAACCGGATGCAAAAGAATAGACACCGGTGTAAAGGAAACTCTGAACTGGGGAGTTGCAGTGTGTTTGTAGTGTGGGATGAATAGGATGATAAATGTGAGTGTGAGACGGGACTGTCAAATGGGGAGGTAGGGTTTTTAACAGATATTTAACTTTTTATATCATGTTCGTAAGAACAAAAATCTTGTTGTGATGAATTATGAACAAGCTTTTTAGAAGATGAGACAGTTATTGCAAATAAATTGTATATGGATTAATGTATTCTGAGCCAAATGGACAATTGTCACAAAAAATATATTAAAAACTAATGGGAATAAAATGTGTTGAAATACTGAATCAGAAATAAAAAGTAATGATCTCATAAAATATCATGTTTGGTGGTAAAGTGCGGAAAGATGGGATATGGGTCTATTCACTGTAGTATTTATTTCCACTGAAAAGAAGAGACGGGTTAAGTGGGATCCTTGTTGTTTATACACACGTATGTGGCACAGGGTCCCTTCCATGAATGGAGAGAACCGTGGTTCTCAGCAGTGGTGAACTCTTTGTCACTGCCAAGTACGCCTTTTCTGTGAACTGGACTCTTTTCCATCTAAAAAGGTCCTAAGTCTAGAGATCTGCACACTGGTCAGGATCAATCTGCTATTGGCAACTGCATCTGGGGGTGCAGGCAGCCTAGAAAGCAACTGACATAAGTAAACTTTGGTGGAGCTTAAATGCCTCTATGCACGTCAGTTCAGGACCAGAACAACACCTGCTCAGAGCCACACGTCACCAACTACTGGTGTAGTGGCACTGCTTGGACATTTCTGGATCCAGTCTGAGGTCTGGGAAATATTCAAAAGGGGAATAATATGTGGTTAAATAGAGTATCCACCAAAAAGAGTTTTGCTGAAAGTAAGTAACTTGTTTTTCTGCATAATTTGGTAATTTAATACTTTAAAAAAACGAAGGCCTATAACTGACCGTCTAAAGACTAAAAATGAAGGTTCAGCCTACGAGCACTCATCACTAACAAGGCTGATTTCTTCATTATTGGCTGTTGATAAATCAATGCCTCCAGTTTCAAAGCTAATGTAATCATACATGTTGAAGCAACAACTTTTAGTATGGAGAGTGCAGGCACCTTATATTGGCAGACATCAGACTCATTACTTTGGGGGTCATTCCGACCCCGGCGGTCGGGGATGCGGGAGCACCGCCAACAGGCTGGCGGTGCCCCGCAGGGCATTCTGACCGCGGCGGTTTGGCCGCGGTCAGACCAGGAAAACCGGTGGTCTCCCGCCGGTTTTCCGCTGCCCTGGGAATCCCCCGATTCCGACCCCCTCACCGCCATCCTTTTCCTGGCGGCTCCGACCGCCAGGAACAGGATGGCGGTGAGGGGTGTCGTGGGGCCCCTGGGGGCCCCTGCAATGCCCACGCCAATGGCATGGGCACTGCAGGGGCCCCCGTAAGAGGGCCCCACTTTGTATTTCAGTGTCTGCTTTGCAGACACTGAAATACGCGACGGGTGCCACTGCACCCGTCGCACATACCCACTCCGCCGGCTTCATTCGGAGCCGGCTTCCTCGTGGGGAGGGGTTTCCCGCTGGGCTGGCGGGCGGCCTTCTGGCGGTCGCCCGCCAGCCCAGCGGGAAAGCCAGAATGGCCTCCGCTGTCTTTCGACCGCGGAGCGGCCATATGGCGGCTCCCTCCAGGCGGGCGGCTCCCCTTTATCTCTTGGCCTATTATCAAGAACAACTTGTTAGACTCACTTGTGCTCATTAATGATGATTGGTGTGAGGACATATCAGGCAATAGGGAAAGAGCTAGCTGCTGTTCTCCATTTAGTATGGAGATCATTGTATGTATCATTTAATACTCATATGACACAAATTTAGCTGTGAGCAATGGCGCACCACACTTGGCAGAAGCAGAGTAATACGCGGTTGTGGGCCTAATTAGCGAGGTAATCTCTTTGCATGCCACATCAGATGTTCTTTGAAAGTACGTATCTAAGGGCCTCATTTCGAGTTTAGTGGAGGGGATTACTCGATCACAAACATAACGGACATGCTGTCTGCTGTTTTACAAGTTCCATTATATCCTATGGAGCTTGTAATACGGCAGACGGGTTATCTGTCACATTTTTGATGGAGTAGTCCCCTCAGCCAAACTCGTAATAAGGCCCTTAATCTCTTTTTTGAAGTGCAGGAGGAAAGGTTCGAATTTTATCTGTGAAAAGACAGTAATGGTGAGCCAGTCAGAGAAATAGCTCCAAGCTCCTTCAGCATTTTAAAAACCTTAGAAAGTTCAGTATGTCATTTTGCTGCAGATTTTAAAAATAAGTATTGGTGGAAAATCCCACTAGACCTAAATTGGTACTTTTTCACACAAGAACTGACCGTGAGAGTGATAGGTACAACATGGCCATACTCAAGTTGGGATTGATGGGAGCCAAAACAAATGCAGCATGCAGATGGAAGGATACAGAAACCCTAATAGTCAAGGAATGGAAAAACGGATTGGACCACTACATGGGTTTAAACCAGTATTGGGACGTGCCAGGGAATAAATTAACAATTTGGCAGGCGTGAGTGGACTACCGGGGAATTTGTCAAGAGCCAATCCACACCTTCTGAACAGTTAGATGAAGAAATCAGGAACTTCCAGAGACAAAAGTCACGGATCCCGAAGGTGACTCTTTGATCCGAGCCAAGGCGATACCGCACTGCGGGATACAGGGCGTGGGTGTCAGGGGGGATGAGGGGCGTGAGAGATGGGAATCAATGCCAGATGACTGTTCTTTGCTACTATTTAGTATAACGTTTGCAGTGTCTGTACTTTCAACGCCACTGATCCGAATAGTCTCAATAAAGTGTTATAATATATATATATATCATTAAAGAGCAATCCTGTGTTCCTTCCAGCGGTCGCCTATCGAGGTTGGTGCTCAGTAAATGGGCACAGGACCCATTTCAAATCCACTCCAAAAACAATTCAAAATCTGGCACTCCTTGTAAATCAGTGGCCTTCGTTTATTTCAAAAATTCCATTAGACAAAACATAGGGCTAATGATTTGAATTGAATTGAATTGATGTTGAAATGATTTTGAATTGTTTTTGGAGTGGATATATATATATACATATACATATATATATATATATATATACATCTTATTGGAAAACTGATAAAGGTCCACTTGAGTTGTTTTTACTTTGAGAGTTCCACTTTAATATTCGTTTTGTAGGCCTCCTTTCCATTGTGTTTCTATTAAGTGGCCCAAACTACAGTGCTGGTTTGTATTTTTTGTGTGATCTGTAATACGGCTCAGCATTAGCAGGAAACGCTTATGAAATCAAAGTAGGTACCCAGTGATGTAGCGACACGCCATAGGCTGTCATACAAACAAAGAAACGGCGTCCATGCTCTCTGTTTTAGTAATGAAGAATTAATCTTTCGGGGCCACCATAGCTGCTGAACTGATGACTGCTATCTGCTAATGAAAAATGTCTATCAGCCACTTCTAAATTACATTTACACAATGGAACAAGTTGTTTTACTTGTGCCTACAAAGATTTCAAAACACAGTGGAGTTATTAAATATAGCTTCTACTTGCTATTTCTGCAATAAACCCTACATGGTCTATTTGTTTTAGATCCTGCTTCTTGACCGTCTGGAGCGTGAGAGCATGGGATCTCAGCAGGCGAGTGCAGCAATAGGGTGAGTGCACAGGTTTTACTCAACAGAACATGTCACTGTTCCATGTCTTGCCGATATGAAAGGTACGTACAACACAAACTTGAGTCGGGTGACATTGTGGATTATACGGAAGTAGTTAACAGGGTTCTATGTGATCATTATGAACATGTTGACAGCTGGTGAAATGACGAGCGCATTCTGACTAACTATTTCCCTTGAACTTTTGTTAGGCTAAATTGCATTAACCAAAATCACAACTATTTTGTTTTAAAAATGTGTTTATCAAGTTCATTTTGCTCCAAGATCGTAGCGATACCATTTCTTCCTACTTATGTTCTCTACTTTTTCTTTGCATGTAACAAACCCATAGCTGCCACCACACAGCTCTTCCGCTTAACCATTTCAGGAACTGTTTTGCTTCACCTTCATCTTTTGTTTGCATACACCTGCATTCCTTCACGCCACCGCCCCTTTCTTCTCCTCACTCCTGTTGTCTATTTTAGTTGTCTGTCAAGACTTCATAACATAATACAACAAAACATAAAATGCAAAAAAAGCTTTGGTCAGCCCTATTCAGCCATTGGGTTGTCTGAGTGAGACCCCCTTCTGGCATAGGCTCAATTGTCTGTACTTCATTCACATTTGCTATCAGTCCCTGTCATTTTGCAAAGAATGTGTATCTTTTTTTTTTCTAGTTCAAATTCGTGATGGGATCAGAGCGTCGATCTTGCCAGCGAAACAGGTTGCCAACCCTAAATGCATGTCCAGAGTAACATGTCTGGGTTAACAGTGCCTCACTGCCTCGCAAACTGCACCCCCTCTCCCCTTTCTGGCCTCCAACCACAGACTCCAGCCTCTAGGGCCTGCAGCCTATTGTTTGGTTGTGTCTGGTGACAGGCAAACAAACTAGGGTGAACTTCTGGCATGGAGGAAAATCATGGATAGGACTGTAAAAAATTCAGGACAAAGTGTCAAAATTCAGGACAAAAATCCAGCACAAAGGGTGAAACAAATCAGTGGAAAAAAGGTCAAATTTACGGACACAATCAAGGAGAGGCCATACCCTAATACTTTATCAGTGTATTTATTTACTGTTTTCTACACAGAACTATTTACTCACTATGGTCTTTATGTGATTTCATCTGGGTAAGCTACATTCAGGTAGCATATTATGCCCTTGTTCAATAGAAAACGAATGCCCTTGAACACTGTCAAGAGCACAATCCTTTTGCAAACCTTCCCCTGCTGATTCCCTCGTTCCTTCTTCAGACACCTCAACATGTCCCATGTCTCATTTGGGGGCCTGGACGCCGCCGGGTAGCTTTTTCCACAAGCTACCTTTGACTGCAGGTGAATTAGCCCTTCCAGAATTAAAAACCCATTATTTAGCTGCACAGTTCCAATGGGTTCTTTTGATGGCTATCTGGCCACCCCCTGCATGAGATGGGGCTTTACCTGTAAAAACTTTAAGAAAGGCTTACTGCACTACTCATTGTTTCTTACTGACTATTAAACCAAACGCAACCGGGTTATTGCGCATAACCTTCTCTTACCATAATAAAACCTGTAAACTCATTAACATGAAGAAGTCCTACCCTCCTGCAGTAGCTTGCAAGGCCACCCCACTCATATTGGGCGGCTTCACTCAGGGCAACTACGTCAGTAGCATGCTGCAGGCCTCTCAAAATTGGGGGGTTTGTTTGTTGATGGCGAGCTGCTAGATTTCCAAACCTTTATGGAAGACTACAGTCTTCACCTAAGTCAGTTCCTTGCACAACAAACACCTTAAAAAATCATTAAATGCCATATTTCATATCTGCAACATGGCACAAACTCCACATGAGTTGTACCAGATGCTCTACAACTTAGAGACTGGCAGAAACTGATAAGATGGGCGTACAGAGCTTTCCTGCAACACTGGGACCACTCCAGTGCTACTCTCCATACTAATTGGGAGACTGACATGGCAAAACATCTTCACCATGTGGACTGGGCTAAAATATTGGAATATCTCCACAAAGTATCCTGCGGCTCCCATTTTAAGTATATACAAATTAATATTCGGGATTAAGCCCACTTTACACCTGGCCGAATTAACAAAATATACTTGGAAGCTGCACCCACATATCCTCACTGTGTGCAATTAGATGCCTATTTACTTCATATGTTTTGGTCTTGCCTCATACTCCTTTCATACTGACACAGAGTTCCCAAGTTGCTGCCGACCACAATGTCCCATGTACTAACAAATTCCTCCGAACTGGTCCTATTTCGTGTATTCCCCTCCCTAAGTTCGAGAAACCATCCATCAAGTTCCTTGACCTGGCTCTTCCTCAAGCAGAACACAATATTACACTGAATGGAATGATTCACTTTCTCTGCCTATCATAAGTTAGACCAAGGTCTTGCTCTCTTGGTTTCGATTTGAGAGCACCTTGTTACACACCGAGAAATGAGCTGGTCTGGATGCTCTCCCCCTGTAATCCACCCCTGACACATACACTCTTGGTTTCTATATACTAGTTGTTTATGCCTTATCTAAGCAACTACACAAGGCAGTGGTCTAAGGGCACCTATCTCTGATACACTGTCAAGATTTCCCTGGTAGAAAACTGTTTTCTAAGTACCAAAGAGTTCATTGCTCTGCTTTCCTTCCCAGATTGTTAAAGGAGCAGCGACTGGGCAGAGGTGTGGGGATGGACAGTTTATTTTGGATCAGATTGTTTAACAGAAAAATGTAAAAAATGTGTGCTAACACTTCATAAATAGCACAACACTGTTCTTCTATAATAGTATGATGGAATCTATTGCTACATGCCTGGCTACTAGCATGCTATCTAACCAGGGCTTGAGTCGAGGGTACAGGCTGGCAGATAGTGTCTACCCACTTTTTTCACAGGGTGGATGCCGTCTGCCCTGCCAAGAGTTTGGGACCCACAGAAATATGCCAAACTATTTGCGGTATAATTTAGACACCGGGACACATTCAGCAGTGCCTGCACGTCGTCTGCTGAACAGCAACATGCAGGCAGGGAAGGAGCTTATCAGATTCCAGTTGGGCCCATAACATAGGCCGAAGTTAAGGGCCCATCAGGCCTCATTTTGTTAGAGTCTCCAGGATGGAAGCTATCAGGCTCCTCACACCTCGATGCAATGGAGGGGAAACAAAGGCACACAACTTAATACTTCACAGGTACTTAAAAGAGGCAAGTTTGACTTTGTTCAGCCCTTTATATAAGAGATAGGCATCCGCTGTAAGAATGTAAGATGTGTTAGTCTGTCCCAGTATTTACACAAATAACAATTTAAATGTCACTATTTTGTTTTATTTTTTATAGCGCAACGGTGCTTCTCATCTCATTGCAGGGTCTCAGAGTGCTTTACTTCACAAGTAAACACTAAACCAATAATAAATCATGTGTGTTAATCAATGTATAAGTCACTGTTACATAAGACAATGACTGTTATAAGGTGTAGGAGCCACATGTCCATCATAGCTCCTTGTGCCATATCGGAAGGATTACTGCAAGCAACAAAAGGATTACTGTGTCACAAGCAGTAACCCACTTACTCATTTACATAAAATAAAAATCTGTCATCTGTGTGTTACATAATGTGCTTTGCAGGAGACATATTCACTGCTATGTTTCTCCTTGTTGTCAATTTCATTGTGGCAGGGTTTTTAAAAAGAAGTGTATAAGTGTAAGCCCAGATTTCACTTCTGGTTTGCGTCACTTTTTTTGGCACAACCCTGATGCAAAATCTAATTTGTTAACTATTGTAATGCCTTCAAATGTACTCATGATAGACCTACTAAACATATGTGTGAGGTCTTAAGATCTGATGTCACTTCTTGCGAGGTGATGTCACTTATGTACTGCCTAACTTGTTTAGTCCCCCAACTTCTTTTATAGGGTCGAACCTGTGAGTGCATGCGCTAGCACATTCATCTCGCTTGAGAGACTCTGTTGTGTACAGTAAAGGGCTTGGAGCCTGCCTGTCGCTCACCATTTGTTAGTTTTGGGGCACTCTTCTTTACAGCCTCGCAGTTCGTCAAGGCACGCCTGGTATCATTTCCGTTCCACTGTAAGGAGCAGAGACAAAGCACTGATTGATTCAGCTTAATTAGTGCCCGTCTGCTGCTCCCGACGTGACTGAGGTACTATTTTGTTCTTTTTAACTTCTAGTGTCCTGCAAACAGGAGGCTTGTGACTGGCAAAAATGTGCCTAGCAGGACAAACAAAATTGCAAAGTCTTATTTCTTAAAGCTAACTTTCTTTTTTTTTGGTCTATTAGTCTGTTCTCAGTTTGCACTCATGTTTTCTTTTGTTTTTGGTCGTGGGTACTGTTCTCAAAAGATGACAATTAACGTGTGCGAAATATGGCAAAGCAACATTGTTTCTTTATTATGTGTAATCTCTGAAATGATGCTTTAACACATAATCGTGCAATACACCCCAATCCACCCTACTACAATCTCCCCCAATCCCCCCACTTTACTCCACACCAATCTACCCCACCCCAGTCCAATCCAATCCAATCCAACCCACCCACTCCAATCCTCCCAACCTACCCCCAATCTAATCTGACCCACTCCAATCCACCCCACCCTAATCAAAAACAATCTTCACCATTCCAAAATAATCTGCCCACTCCAATCCAAAACAATCAGCCCCAAGCTAATTCAAACACTATGCCCCACTGCAATCCAAAACAATCTGCCCCACTGCAATCTGCTGCACCACAATCCAAAACAATCTGCCCCCACTCCAATCCTCTCCACTGCAATCCAGTACAATCTGCCCACCTCCAGTCCACCTCATTACAATCTGCCCCACTTTAATCCACAACAATGTGCTCCACTTCAATCCGCCACAGTCCAGTCTGCCGCACTCCAGTCCAAAACAGTCTGTCCCACTCCAATCCGCCCACTCCAATTTGCCCCATTTCAATCCAAATTAACATGCCCCACTCCAGCCCAATTCACCCCACTCCAATTCACCCCACTTCCATCATGTCCATCCCATTGCAACCCAATCCACCCCACTCCAGTCCACCCTAATAGTATATGCCCCACTCCAATCTGTCCAAATCCATTCCAAAGCAATCTGCCCCACTCCAGTCTGACCTGCTCCAAAACAATCTGCCCCCCTCCAGTCTGCCCCACTCCAATCCAAAACAGCCTGCCCCACTTCAATCCACCTCAAAGTGCTACCCTTTAATCCAGAACAACCTGCCGTACTCCATCTGCCCCACCTCAATCCCAAACAACCCGCTCCAATCCAAAACAATCTGCCCCACTCCAATCCAATCCACCTGACCTCACCCTAATCCAACTCACTCCACCCCAATTCACCCCGCTCCAATCCACCACAAACATCCTCACTACAATCCAGTACACCCCACACCAGTCCAATCCATGTCACCCTATCCCACACCAATCCAATCCCCCACGCCACTCCACTCCAGTCCAATCCATCCCACTCCAGTCCATTCCACCCCTCTCCAGTCCAATCCAACCCACCCCATTCCAGTCCCCACTCAAGTTTGATCCACCTTATTCCAGTTCAACCAACCCCACTCCAATCTAGCCCACCTTATTCCAGTCCAACCCACCCCACTCGAATCAAGTCCACTGCTACCCAATCCACCTCTCTCCACTCCAATCCACCCCACCCCACCCCAATACAATCCACTTTAATCCACCCCATTCCAGTCCAATCCAGTTCACATTAATCCACCCTACCCCAGTCTAATCCACTCTACTCCAAACTACCTCAATATACACCACTTCAATCCAGTCCACCCCTTTCTATTTAATCCACCCCACACCAATCCAATCATCCCACTCCAATCCAATCCACCACAATCCACTCCACCCCATTCCAATCCACCACAATCCACTCCAGTCCACTCCACCCCACCCAATACATCCCATCCAACCCACCCGGATCCAAAACACCCAATCCAATCCACCCCACCCTAATCCACCCCACTCAATTTAATCCACCCCACTCAATCCAATCCACCTCACTCCAATCCACTCCACCCAAATCTGATTCACCCCAATCTGATCTATCCCAAAGCAATCCACCGCACTGCAGTCCAATCACCCCATGCCAACTCAGTTTACCCCACCCCATTGTAATCTACCCAGTCCAATCCAGCCCCACTCCAATCCAACCCACCCCACCACACGCCAGTCCAATCCACCCCACCCCAATCCACTCCTCCAGTCTGCCCCACCAAACTCCAGTCACCCCACTCTATGCCAATTTATCCCACTCAACCCTAATCCACCCCACACCCCACCACCTCAGGTCAGTCCACCTTACTCTAATCCCAATATTCCAGTCCACCTCACTCTAATCCCATTCATCCAGTCTACCCAACTCAATCAAATCCACCTCACTCCAATCCACTCCACCGAAATCTGATTCACTCCAATCTGATCTATCTCATAGCAGTTCACCCCACTGTAGTCCAATCACCCCATGCCAATCAATTCACCTCACCCCATTGCAATCTACCCAGTCCAATCCACCCCACTCCAATCCAACCCACTCCACCACACACCGGTCCAATCCACTCCTCCAGTCCGCCCACCCCAGTCCGCCCCTCCAAACTCCAGTCCACCCCACTACAATCAACTCCAGGCCAATCCACCACCCCCACTCCAATCTAATCCATCCACCCAACTCCAGTCCACCCCAATCCAATCCAATCCAACCCACTCCAATCCAACCCAGTCCATCCCACTGCAGCCCACCTCACCCCTATCCTCCCCATCACATTTCAATCCACCCTACTCCAATCCAGTCCACCCCACTCCAGTCCACACCACTCACCCCAGTCCACCACACTCTATTCCAATCCACCCACTCTTTCTCAATCCAATCCACCCCACCTTAGTCTGCCCACTACAATCCATCCAGCCCACCCCACTACAATCCAATCCACTCCAGTCCCTTCTAATCCACCTTACTGTAGTGCAATCCAATCCACCCCACCCAATCCAGTCCACCCAACAATCCAATCCACCCTCCTGCAGCCTGATTCTATCCGAATCACATGAATCCACCCAGTCCCATCCACCTCACCCCATTTCAATCCACATCAGTCCAGTCCAATCTACTGCACATCAATCCACCCCATCCCACTCAATCTACCCCACTCTACCCCAGTCCAATCCACCCCATTCTACTCCAATCCAATCCACTCCACAAACTCAATCCACTCCACTCTATTCCACCCCACAACACTCTCAACCACTGAACTCTACTCCCCTCTACTCCTCCTACTCCACTCCACAACATTCAAACAATCCACCCTACAACAGTCTAAACCCTCACTCCACTCTGACACTCCACATCACTAACCTTTAGCCATGCTGAACAGGAGCCACACTGATGTACAACATGGCAAAACATATTGCCAAAGCCAAAAGCTCTTGTATAGGTGAGTCCTGTTGGCTTTGCCAATGCTTGTTTAGGACTTGTGCCCCGTATGTGACCTCTTTTGGCATACAATAAAATCTTTAAAAATACATTGCATTGACATTTATTTTACGTGAAAATTTCTAAACATGAATTTTAAAACATGCATTAACCCTCCCTTTTGACAGCACCACAAGCAAACAAAGCGAACCAATTATCTGTTGTCCCTTACATAATGGGCAATATTATTGGTATTGATGGTGGAACATTACAGGCTGATAAAACATACAAATGAGTATTTTGTATACAGTCCATGTTAATCTGAATTACGTGAAAGTGCTCTTAAATGTCACTATCAAGTAAATTAGACTTGTGAAGTAAATTGATTTGGCTTATATCACACACTTTAGTCATGCAGGGAATCCAGGATTTGAACTCAGGCTTCCCGGTAACACACAGTGCACTTAAGTCGCTGACTAGATTAATTTATTTTCCTCAATCCCCTTTACAACCAAAAGATTGTGGGCCAGATGTACCAAAAAAGCAATTTGCGACTTGCAAATTGCGAGTCCCTGCGACTCGCAATTTGCAAGTCGCAAATTGCTATGCAGTACGGTGTCTCAGACACCGACTGCAACTCGCAATGGGGTCGCAATGACCCACCTCATGAATATTCATGAGGTGGGTCGCAAATTGCGGCCCCATTGCGAGTATGGGCACTCGCTAACATGGAGGCCTGCTGACGTCAGCAGGCCTCCATGTTAGCGACCTGCTTGTCAATAAAGCAGGTTTTTTTTTTTGAAGTGTAGCCCGTTTTCCCTAAGGGAAAACGAGCTGCACTACAAAAGAAACCGAAACCTTTAGTTTCGGATTTTTCAGGGCAGGGAGTGGTCCCTTGGACCACTCCCTGCCCTGAAAAAATATTTTGGGGTGCAATCACAAACTGGAAGGGGTCCCATGGGGACCCCTTCCAATTTGCGATTGGGTTACCATCCACTTGAAGTGGATGGTAACTGCGATGCCATTTGCGACCGCATATGCGGTCGCAAATGGTATTGCATACCACTCAGACTCGCAAATAGGCAGGGAACACCCCTTCCTATTTGCGAGTCTTGAATGCATTTTGCGAGTCGGTAACGACTCGCAAAATGCATTTCTGCATTGGGATACGCGTTTTGCGACTCGCAAACGGCAGATTTTGCCGTTTGCGAGTCGCAAAACGTTTGGTACATCTGGCCCTGTGTTCCTACTTTTCTGTCAGGTGAGTAGTACGCTGTGTTAAACAAATACAGATCACAGGTTAATCTGACACAATATCTTAAAAAATAAAAATAAATAAATAAAGGTCCATGATAAAGGTAAGGGAACATGAGACACCATATGCTAAGATCACTAGCTTTTTGGACATTATATAGCTATTCTAGAGGTGGGCAAGCCATGGCTCTAGCTCAGCTCGAGGTTCTGTTGGAACCTCGACCCCATAACGAGCCAAGCTTACATGTGGCTGCTGCCTGCCACCCTCCTTCCAGCCTGGATGTGGTGTTAGGACCAGGGCTATCGAGTTTGGATCTGGGGAATCAGGTTTGAGTCTTGGAATCAGCGCAACATCATGTGATTCTGGGCAAACTACTTAATCTCCCCATGCCAATAAAAAATGGATGTGACCTTGTGTAATGTAAGTGTTGCTCATGTAAAGTGCTCCAGTATCTTTGGGTTGAATTCACACTATTTAAAAACTGTAGCAAAATGCACAAAGTAGTCAAACCAAAGCCTTAAGATAAGGATACATACCCATTTCCTGGCTGATTTGTAAAACATTACATGAGAAACCTGGATAAATCGCTGCTTCCCTGCTTAAATTATGTGATCCTAGGCAAAAATTTTACTTAACCACAACTTTTTTTTCTTCATTAATGCATATGAAATCACTTTCAAATATGTGATTCCGAATACCAGATGTACAAAGAAAAAACATTTGATTTGATGTAATAAACTATCTAATGTCAATGCTTTGCGTTAAAAAGACACTTCTTGTGAATTTTGAAGCAACTTTATCATATTTTTACCTGATGTTTGTTATTTTATTTACATAGTAAAGTTGTTAGGGCTTGGCTTGTGCACAGGCTCTAAGATACAAACCAGACCCTTAGCTTGGCTCAGGCTCGGCTCTCCTTGTTAATTTGTTGGCTCGCCCAACTCTAAGCTATTGAATCCAGCGGTTGAAGTGCATTAAAAAAAGTATAGACTCTACAATGGGGACAAGGTCAGTGAGCGTGGAGGCAGAAACAAAGGCGTGGCTACAAAGAACAACATTTTCTGTAACTATTTTGCTGATCTTTCTCTATCACGTAACTACATATAACATTACGTACACCTTAACTGAAAAATAAATAAAAATTAAACCAATCAGTGGGAAATGCACTATGTTATGGTATGAAACCTCTATTGGTTAATGTGATCACTACAGATGTCTTGTTGTGTAGCCATTTTAGTTATAGCTCCATGCATGTTAGTTTAATACACTAGGCTGCTGTGCACTATGACCTAGATATATTTTATTCGGCTTTACATTGTTATTTTTACAGTAACCAGATTTACGGTCTTGTTTTAATTTCTTCTATCTAGCTGTTTTGCTTAGCCCAGCACTGTGTTCTCAAACAAGACATTCTTGATCACTTTGTGCTTCAGTCAAGGCTACAGTTTGGTACATTGCCGGTGAATGTGGTAGAAGTTTAGTCTCCAAAATTCATTGAAAATACACATCCTTACGTAGGGACATTTTCTTAGAACATTAGCTGTATTATCATAAACACACTTCCTAGTCCCTTTACACGTCAAGAGGGAGATTCCAGCCAGGGAACCACGACTGTATGCTGAATACTTTGCTGCAGATGCTAACGCAGACTACAGGCCTTTGCTCAGGTATGAGGGTCGATGTCCTCCCGGAGGAACCTGAAGTGCAGGATTAGAGCTTAAAATGCTGTGCTCAATTTAAGACACAGATAGAAAATAGTTCATCGATTCTAGTGACAATATGATAGAGTTATTCTTATGCTTCACTCTCATCGTCACCATTTTAATATTGACATGTTGTGTTGTTCTGGTTATTGCAGCTCACGCTTTGCTATCTAAAATGCAGTCGTTTAGTAAACCAGTCTTAAAACTTATACTGCTTTTATCGTCATTTATGTATGAGACCGAATTGTGGATGAAAGAACCTGATGCGGCCTGAGTGACCACGACTTCCCTGAGAAGTATGATATGTCATGCGCTCGGCTGCCCAATCATCTCTACCTTTCGGGAGAGACGAGGCACTGCCAGTTAGCTGGATAAAACCCAGATCTGGAGCGACAGGTGTCACCCACTGTGGGTCAGACTCAGTCTCCCACACTGTGGACGATCTTGCTGCTCAAAATCCAGTAGTCTCATTAGAATAATGAGAGCCTACGTGACAGTCTATGCGTGAAAACAGAGACTCATAGAACTGAATCCTGTTTTATGCTGCAGGCAAGTGTGACGTGTATTTTAATGCTAGAAGGTCCCTGAAAGCACTGTGACTGCTGAAGTAAATATTTTAAATGTGCATTACACATAATATTATCTAGGCTGTCACGAAATGTGCATATAAATTTAGGTTAAAGATAAAAAATGCTTCTAAAGTACAGATTTCAGTCATATGCCAATAATACCTCGTACAAACATAACTGTCCATGAAACGCACACACTCCGCAGCTCAGCCTGTAACACCCTTACAATACCCCTCAAAAAGTCTTCAGGAAGCATCAAGTGACTTCACCAGTTAAGGCCTAGATCGGCTCCGGACCACCTGTTACATTCACAGATTAATCAATTGCACACATTTGCATTTCTTCGGGGAAGCAGTCACCCTGGCAAGAAGGCCAGTTTCTTATTTATCTGTCTGACCCTCCTTTGGGAACACAGCACAGGAGATTCCCTCCCTTTTACTTCAGCTGGGGAATCTCAATAATGTAACATTTGTCATTTAGCTGAAAGGCTGAATTACAGACAAATAACGTCCATCTGTCAAAGACAATGGACATTAGGTTTAATTTACAGACAGTCCATGAATATTACGGATTGGTGGTCACCCTAGATCAAACAGCGAGACTTGTCCCAAACACTGTGGTAAATGGTGTATGTAGGAAAGTACCCGCTTTTGGCATGGTTACCTCCACTTTTTGCTCGCTGTCAGTGTGTTTTGACTGTGTTCACTGGGATCCTGCTAACCAGAGCCCCAGTGACTGTGATCTTTCCCTCTAAATTTGGTTGCTTAGGATTTAGCGCACCCCACAATTGGCATACTTGTGCTCCCATGTAAGTCCCTAGTACATGACACGCAGAGCATTGGAGTACCAGGGGATCCCCATGGGCTGCAGCATGTATTATGCCACCCATGGGGAGCTTCATGCAAAGTGTTCTGCAGTCCTACCATTGCAGTCTGCGTGAAAGAGTGCATGCATCCTTTTCACTACAGGTCACTGGCTAGGTGACCAATCCCACTTTCAGGGCTGTTTAGGGTCTCTCTCTTGGGTAGGTCCTCAGATGCGACTTGCCAGATTCCAGCAGGACTCCTCTGCAGCTTCTACTTCTAGCCACTGGAACTGCGTCTGGACCCTTCAGGAACTGACAATCTGCATCCACCACGAAGACCCTGCTTGCAACATTGTTTCCACAGCACCTTCCAGCTTCTGCAACATTTCCCCATCTGTGCATCCTGTGAGGACAGCAAGTCTTTAGTCTGCACGAGAAGCAAGGAGGAATCTCCCTTGGAGTGAAGGAGTCACTCCCCTGCATCTGTAGGCACCAACTGCAACGACAACTGGTTGCATGGATCTCCTCTCATCCTGAGCTGTGTGGATCCTGCATCATGGGTGGTGGTCTGGAGTAGTCCCCTTGGTCCTCTCTGCCAGCTGTCCAACTTTGGTGGAGGTAAGCCCTTGCCTTCCCTCGCAGGACAGTACCCCCATGCACTGCATCTCCTGCAGCTGCCAAGGCTTGTTTGGATTTCCTCCAAGGGAACTTCAGGCTGTGTGTATCCCCAGCCCCCAGCACTCCTTCCTGCGACGCACAGCCCTATGTGTGCTTTTCCTGCGGCATGGTACCCTTCTCCAGTAGTGCTGCGTGGGCTCCTCTGGACCTTCCGGGGGGACGGTAGATGAGGGATCCTCTGAGGGTGGTCCTTGGGTCGGTGCGAATCTGGAAATGCAGGTGTTCTGCGGTGAGGGGGGTGTCTTCGGTGGAGGTGGTGACGCTGACGGAGTCTTTGAAGACGATGGCGATTCCTCCTCCTACTTGGTTGGTGCGGTCTTTCCTGGAAATCTTGTAGCCTTCGGGGATGGCTATGGCGATGTCTGGGGCCAAAGTGGCGTTCATCCATGTCTCCGTGATGAAGGCGACGTCCGGTGCTGTGGAGTCCAGGAGGTCCCAGAGTTCAACGGCGTGCTTGTGGACGGAACGAGCGTTGACCAGTCACTCTCTAAATCAAAATACAAGCAAGAGGCAGGAAATTATCACAAACCCCCTAATCATGGGCCAACTTGTTTAACGTCTTGGGGGTCCAAAGGAATCCATTGACGCTTCATCAGGACTAAAATTCAAAAACTTATCCTATAGCAAACACATAGACAACAATACGTCTCCCTAGTCGGTCAACTAAGGAACAGTCACTTACTTTAAGCAAACTGTGAATCCGGTTAAACTAAAAATAAAGGTTGCCCTGTAAAAAAATGAGATATATATCAAAGAGAAGTTTCATGCATGCTGTTTTTTCCCCATCTCGTGGCAAACAGTGCAAACAGGTGGAGTAAGTGCTCTGTGGTAGTGAGAAGAACAACAATCTTAAGGCTTAACGTCCCCATTTTGGAATGCGGCTCCTTAGGAAGACACATGCCTAGGACTGGTGCTGTTGCTATCAAAGACATAGACCATAAGCATATAGAAAACACATCTAGAAAAAATAGATATATATCTAGAAAAGGAATAATATAAGGAACATAAGCACTTTATTAC
The DNA here is from genome assembly GCF_031143425.1 of Pleurodeles waltl. Classification (NCBI taxonomy): domain Eukaryota; kingdom Metazoa; phylum Chordata; class Amphibia; order Caudata; family Salamandridae; genus Pleurodeles; species Pleurodeles waltl. The sequence continues at coordinate 1,364,972,058 of NC_090446.1, forward strand.
TTGAGAGAGGGCTGCAAAGAACACACAGTGCGGTTATAGCACAGTGGTTGCCAGAAATAGAAATTGCAAGTCATCAGGTGACAGATAAATCGTTATACGACCACCTGTAATGTCAGGTAGTTGACAATCAGTAACTAGAAAACTGTAACCATATGAACAAAAATACCCCATAGAAAGAATAATGTCCACTCTGCTTATAAAAGGAATGCCTCCGTGTTAACAGGAAGGTCCGTAATAAACAGCGGAGGTCACGCACTCCATCCAAGCATTCGCAAGGATACCGACTGCTACGACAGACTAAGCAGACGGGGAAAAGCCTTGCAGATACAATCAAGATATACTCACAGTTACGCAGCGGGTCCTCGACTTGGGACCTACCCTTCGGCAGTGCTCCTGAACGGTAAACACAGAGCACTGTTGGTGCAACATAAACGCAAAGGAGACCGGAAGTTAGAAAATCTTCCGGCTCGCGCGCTGGAGAACAATCAACAGAAAAAGGAGGGGATGAAGGAGAAACTCTCTCCTTCGGACTACCATAGAAATAGAAATAGGACTCTAAACAGCAGAGTATCTAAAGGTTCATGGGACTGGCCCATGTCAAATTGATACCACATAATTGCCTTACAAAATAAACATTGAGAAAGAAATACCTAACTCGTCATAATTAATGAATGATGTATTGATCGTGTGATATTCAAAACGCAAAGTAGTCAAGTCAGTCCAATCAATAACTTGTCATAATTCAACAAAATGCATTACTCACAATAATGTACACCATAGATAGAGATCAACACTTACAGTGAAACACAATGGGGGTTAGGGACATGGTTAGAGAAATGAAAATAAAAAAGTATATATTTTTTGAGTAACCAGCCCCTCAAAGTCTTCAGCACATATTACTGAGAAAGGTTTATCATTGTTTAACCCATGTAGGCTTGTCCCTAATTTGAAGACCCAACGCTGTTGTTTGACCTAACTTTAGGAGCATCAAGGACCACCCACCATAAATCATGAGGACTATGGTGGGCTTCTAGAAAATGTGCACAAAGTTTGGTGGTGACGCGCCCACACCTGATATTGCTCCGGTGTTCATCGATCCTTGCTTTGACTGGTCTAGTGGTCATACCAATGTAACGTAGGCTACAGGGGCAAGTGATCATGTAAATGCAGTTGTGAGTGTTACAATTGGTATGTTTGGTCAGACACCATCTACCTATGGATTCCAAGTCTAGCGTCTCCAGGTGCCTAGTAAGAGGGCAGACTTGGCACTGGCCAAATGGATAATGACCTATTACAGGGGTGAGGTTCCACAGAGTCGTTTGTTTAGAGTTGTCATGGTCCAGTGGTGGGCGAGTATGAACCACCATATCTTTGATATAAAAAGTTCTCTTAAATGCAACAGACGTTTAGGGATACAAGTGCCACTACTAACTAGAATATACCATCTCTTATTAATCAATTTTTTGATTTAGTTTTATAGCGGGGTATATGTTGATACACAGGTCAAACGGGTATCGGGTTCCCTCACAGTAGACATCAAAAGGGAGTCTCTGTTGTTGTTTCTGGCCCTTTTACGGGCTGTATTGACAACTTGGAGAGGGTAATGTCGTTCGTAAAGTTTAATCTTAAGGTCACTTGCTTGGGTCTCAAACAACCGTGGAATACTAAAGTTGCGACGTAAATGTAAAAATTGGCCATATGGTAAGCTGTTCCGCAAAGATTTAGGGTGGTGACTTTTGTAAAGAAGCAGACTGTTGCGATCTGTAGACTTATGATAAGTGCATGTTGTCAATTTGCCATTGTCAATACTGATCATCAGATCCTGGAAAGGTAAATGTGTGGATGAAACAGCAGAAGTAAATTTCAGAAAGGGGTCAAGAGTAATAATCCATTCAATAAATGGGTTTACATCAACTAAAGTACCTTGCCACACGATCAAAATATCATCAATGTATCGTCGCCACAGCTTGATGTGATTCTGGAAAGGATTCGTAGAGGGCAGTATGTGTTGTTTTTCAAAATCATACATGTAAAGGCAGGCCAAGCTTTGTGCAAAAGTACTGCCCATTGAAGTACCACACATCTGATGAAAAAGCTGATCCTCAAATTGAAAAATGTTTTCAGTCATGGCTAATATCGCACATTGCATGGTAAAAGGAATTGGAGTGGATAGACAGCCACATCCTTCAAGAAGGGCAGTCTCAACTACTTGCAAAGTTGCCTCCTGGGGTATATTGGTATACAAGGCCTCTAAATCAAGGGTTATTAGTTCATGGACTTCCCCAGTGCAGTTGATTGATTCTATCAGGTTCAAGACATCCTTAGTGTCTTGTAAATAAGTAGAGGACCCCTTCACTAACGGCTGAAGGAAATTATCACAGAACACAGATAAGTGTTCTAGTACAGAACCAATCCCGGACACTATTGGGTGTCCGGGTGGGGACAGTCTGCCCTTACGTATCTTAGGTAGGCAGTAAAAGTAAGGAGTCCGTGGATGAACAGTATCAAGCAATTCTGCCTCTTTTTGGGAGATCCACATGTTGCTACAGGCTTCCTCAAACTTCTTATCTTGGTCTGAAGTCTTGGTGTTGGGTCTCTAGCAATTTGGACATAATAAGTTGAATCGCTCAGAAGGCGGATACATTCCTGCCTGCAGTCATCTGTGTTCATGATGACTATAGCCCCTCCCTCATCAGCCTGTTTCATCACAATATTAAGATCAGCTGCCAAAGTTTGCAATGCCTTCCCTTCTTTTGTGGGAATATTAATGAAAGAGTGCTTGGGTCGTAATTTCTTCAAGTCAGACATAAATGCCTTCTCAAAGGCAAGGACTTCGCAGGGCATGGCTATAGAGGGCGGGATAAAGGAAGATGGTTTTCTTCAACCAGAATCGTATGGCTGAGTATCAGCCAGTTTTTCTTTGAAAAAGAAATGCAACCGGATTTTCCCAAAAAATTGGGAGAGTTCACAGTTAAGTCGGAAGCAATTACTCCACCTGTTTGCACTGTTTGCCACGAGATTGGTAAAAAACAGCATGAAACTTCTCTTTGATATAGATCTCAATTTTTTACAGGGCGACCTTTATTTTTAGTTTAACCGGATGCACAGTTTGCTTAAAGTAAGTGACGGTTCCTTAGTTGACCGACTAGGGAGACATATTGTTGTCTATGTGTTTGCCATAGGAGAAGTTTTTGAATTTTGGTCCTGATCAAGCGTCAGTGGATCCCTTGGACCCCGAGACGCGAAACATGTTGACCCATGTTGTATTTCGATTTAGAGAGTGACTGAGCATGACTTCTCAACTGTCACTTTCAACTTGGTTTTAATCTTGGCCTATACCTTTTATTGACTGAATAAATTTGTGATGTTGTTCTAGGTTTAGAGCCAATTTTACATCCTTCCTCTCCTGTTCATTTAGTGTCTGTAGATAGGCAGTGTCCACAACATACCTTACTACAGTAGTCACTACAAAAGATCTCCAGCAAAGAGCCCCCTTATGGGGAGCCCGTCAGAGTTTGCAGCGCCGGTCTGACGAGGAGAATCCCCGATGATGAAGCATGATATCCAATTGGATGTGTGAGGGCTCTTGCTCCTGAATATTTAGGGTTCCCTGCCTCTCACCCTTGGAACAGTGTACTCTGTTTTTGAGATTAACTATATTGGGAGACTGTAGACTGGACCAATAATCTCCCTATCCCCCCTCTTGGAGTTTAAAGGGTTTGTGGTTAGTACCCCATGGTGGCAGCAATTGTAGTTTCAGGGACACCAGGGTCAAGGAGGGGTAGTGCTTGCTGACTGCCTCTCTGAGTCACAAAAGGAGGACTGTAGAAACCTCCTAGGACAGTTGTAAGGAAATGCCTCCTTGGCATGGTTACCCCCTGACTTTTTGCCTTTGCTGGTGCCAAGTTATGATTTGAAAGTTTGCTGAGGCCTGCTAACCAGGCCCCAGCACCAGTGTTCTTTCCCTAAAACTGTACCTTTGTCTCCACAATTGGCACACCCTGGCATCCAGGTAAGTCCCTTGTAACTGGTACCCCTGGTACCAAGGGCCCTAATGCCAGGGAAGGTCTCTAAGGGCTGCAGCATGTTTTATGCCACCCTGGGGACCCCTCACTCAGCACAGACACACTGCATGCCAACTTGTGTGTGCTGGTGGGGAGAAAATGACTAAGTCGACATGGCACTCCCCTCAGGGTGCCATGCCAACCTCACACTGCCCATGGCATAGATAAGTCACCCCTCTAGCAGGCCTTACAGCCCTAAAGCAGGGTGCACTATACCATAGGTGAGGGCATAGGCGCATGAGCACTATGCCCCTACAGTGTCTAAGCAAAACCTTAGACATTGTAAGTGCAGGGTAGCCATAAGTGTATATGGTCTGAGAGTCTGTCAAACACGAACTCCACAGCACCATAATGGCTACACTGAAAACTGGGAAGTTTGGTATCAAACTTCTCAGCACAATAAATGCACACTGATGCCAGTGTACATTTTATTGTGAAATACACCCAGAGGGCATCTTAGAGATGCCCCCTGAAAACATACCCGACTTTCAGTGTGGGCTGACTAGTTTTACCAGCCTGCCACACACCAGACATGTTGCTGGCCACATGGGGAGAGTGCCTTTGTCACTCTGTGGCTAGTAACAAAGCCTGTACTGGGTGGAGGTGCTTCTCACCTCCCCCTGCAGGAGCTGTAACACCTGGCGGTGAGCCTCAAAGGCTTACCCCCTTTGTTACAGCACTACAGGGCATCCCAGCTAGTGGAGATGCCCGCCCGCTCCGGCCACAGCCCCACTTTTGGCGGCAAGGCCAGAGGAGATAATGAGAAAAACAAGGAGGAGTCACTGGCAAGTCAGGACAACCCCTAAGGTGTCCTGAGCTGAGGTGACTCTGACTTTTAGAAATCCTCCATCTTGCAGATGGAGGATTCCCCCAATAGGATTAGGGATGTGCCCCCCTCCCCTCAGGGAGGAGGCACAAAGAGGGTGTAGCCACCCTCAGGGCTAGTAGCCAATGGCTACTGACCCCCCAGACCTAAACACACCCCTAAATTGAGTATTTAGGGGCTCCCAGAACCGAGGAAGATAGATTCCTTCAACCTGAAGACGAAGAAGGACTGCTGACCTGAAGCCCTGCAGAGAAGACGGAAACACCAACTGCTTTGGCCCCAGCGCTACCGGCCTGTCTCCCCACTTCGAGAAAAACTGCAAAAGCGACGCGTCCCCCAGGGTCCAGCGACCTCTGAAGCCTCAGAGGACTACCCAGCATCTAAAAGGACCAAGAACTCCAGAGGACAGCGGCCCTGTTCCACAAAGACTGAAACTTGCAACAAAGAAACAACTTTTAAAGGACTCCACGTTTCCCGCCGGAAGTGTGAGACTTTCCACTCTGCACCCGACGCCCCCAGCTCGACCTGCGGAGAAACAACACTACAGGGAGGACTCCCCGGCGACTGCGAGCCCGTGAGTATCCAGAGTTGACCCCCTTGAGCCCCCACAGCGATGCCTGCAGAGGGAATCCAGAGGCTCCCCCTGATCGCGACTGCCTGCTTCAAAGAACCCGACGCCTGGTAAAGACACTACATCCGTAGCCCCCAGGACCTGAAGGATCCGATCTCCAGTGCAGAGGCGGCCCCCAGGTGACCCTCTCCCTTGCCCAGGTGGTGGCTACCCCGAGGAGCCCCCCCCTTGCCTGCCTGCTTCGCTGAAGAGACCCCTGGGTCTTCCATTGAAACCAATTGCAAACCCGACGCCTGTTTGCACACTGCACCCGGCCGCCCCGTGCCGCTGAGGGTGTACTTTCTGTGCTGACTTTTGTCCCCCCCGGTGCCCTACAAAACCCCCCTGGTCTGCCCTCCGAAGTCACGGGTACTTACCTGCTGGCAGACTGGAACCGGGGCACCCCTATTTCCATTGAAGCCTATACGTTTTGGGCACCACTTTGACCTCTGCACCTGACCGGCCCTGAGCTGCTGGTGTGGTAACTTTGGGGTTGCCCTGAACCCCCAATGGTGGGCTACCTTGGACCCAACTTTGAACCCTGTAAGTGCTTTACTTACCTGTGAACCTAACAAATACTTACCTCCCCCAGGAACTGTTGATTTTTGCACTGTGTCCAATTTTAAAATAGCTTATTGCCATTTTTGCCAAAACTGTACATGCTATTGTGATGATTCAAAGTTCCTAAGATACCTGAGTGAAATACCTTTCATTTAAAGTATTGTTTGTAAATCTTGAACCTGTGGTTCTTAAAATAAACTAAGAAAATATATTTTTCTATATAAAACCTATTGGCCTGGAATTGTCTTTGAGTGTGTGTTCCTAATTTATTGCCTGTGTGTGTACAACAAATGCTTACCACTACCATCTGATAAGCCTACTGCTCGACCACACTACCACAAAATAGAGCATTAGAATTATCTCTTTTTGCCACTATCTTACCTCTAAGGGGAACCCTTGGACTCTGTGCATGCTATTTCTTACTTTGAAATAGTACATACAGAGCCAACCTCCTACAACAGTTCTCCGAACTGCTCTCCCTGACACCTGGTCAGACCACATGGTGTGAACACCCCATTGATGCAGGAGACAGCTTGCCTGCTAAGAGCAAAATTTACAGGCAGCCTGTTCCTGTCAGGGAATGCATCAAGCCTGAAGTTCAGAAGATGCTAGACCTAGGAGTCCTTGAGCTCTCAGACAGCCCTTGGGCTAGTCCAGTAATGCTTGTCACAAACCCCACTCCAGAATGTCAAAAGGGAAATTAGTTTTTTTGTACACTACAGGGATCTCAACACTGTTACTAAAACAGATGCTTATCCTATCCCTAGGGGCATACGAACTTATAGATTCACTGGCATCTGCCAAGAGTCTCACCACCTTTGATGTGACTGCTGGCTATTGGCAGATCAAGTTATCAGAGAATGCTAAACAAAAAACATTTCCCACCCCTGGTGGGCACTATCACTTCACTGTGATGGCCTTTGGGTTGAAAAATGCACCAGAGGCTGGTGAGTAAAGTTCTCCAAGGTTTGGAAAGCTTCAGTGCAGCTTATCTTGATGACATAGCTGTCTTTAGCTCCACCTGGGAGGATCACCTGGTCCACCTAGGGAATGTCCACCTAGGGAATGTTTTAGAGGCTTTGCAAAGGACAGGACTCACTATCAAGGCCTCTAAGTGCCAGATAGGGCAGAGGAAAGTGGTATATCTGGGCCACCTAGTAGGTGGAGGCTAGATTCAACCACTACAGGGCAAAATTCAAACTATTTTGGATTGGACCCTACTACGCAAACCGAAGTCAGAGCCTTCCTAGGCCTGACAGGGTATTACAGGAGTTCAGTAAGAACTTTGGCTCCATTGTAGCCCACCTAAATGACCTCACCTCAAAAAGGATGCCAAATAAAGTTTTGTAGACAGCTAGCTGTCAAAAGCTTTTGATGACCTTAAGCAGGCCATGTGCTCTGCTCTTATACTAAGAAGCCCTGAGTACTCCAGGGAGTTTAAAGTGCAGACAAATGCTTCTGATGTAGGGATAGGGGCAGTACTGTCACAACTAAATGACGAGGACCAGGATTAACCTGTACCTTTATTAGCAGAAGGTTGACCCCCAGGGAAAAGCGCTAGTCAGCCTTAGAGAGGGAGGCCTTTGCTGTGGTCTGGTCTTTGAAGAAGCTGAGGCCATACTTATTTGACACTCACTTCCTTATTCAAACAGCCCACAAGCCCCTCCTATGGTTAAAACAAATGAAAGGTGAAAATCCAAAACTCCTGAGGTGGTCCTTATCCCTACAGGGAATGGACTATACAGTGGAACATAGACCTGGGAGTATCCACTCCAATGTAGATGGACTCACCAGATATCCCCACTTAGAAAATGAAGACTCAACTGGACATGGTTAGCCTTATTGTCCTTCGTTTGGGGAGTTGTTATGTAGGAAAGTACCCTCTTTTTGGCATGGTTACCCTCACTTTTTGCCTGCTGTCAGTGTGTTTTGACTGTGTTCACTGGGAACCTGCTAAACAGGACCCCATTGACTGTGCTCTTTCCCCTTAAATGTGGTTGCTTAGGACTTAGCACGCCCTACAATTGGCATACTGGTGCCCCATGTTAGCCCCTAGTATATGGTACCTAGGTGTTATCACCCTATATCAGGTCCAGGTATCCCCTATTAGTGAGGTGTAGACAGTGTCTAGGAAGCCAGGGCTCTCTAGAGGTAGCTGTGGATGAGCAGCCAAGACCTATCTAGGAGACATGCAAAGCTTATGCAATACCACTATAGCCATACAGCACTTACACAGAAAGAACCACACAGTGTTAGAAAAATAAAGGTACTTTATTATGGTAACACAGATACTAAAATACTGTATAGGCAATACTCCACTAGCAGGTGAGTAAACACACTATTTTATACACATTAGAAGTCAGTAACTGGCATAGAAAGCAAAAGAAAACAGTGAAATAACAGAAGATAATAGAGACCCTAGGGGTAGACCACACCATATACTAAGGAAGTGGAATGTGAAAGTCAGTCCCACACCCAAGGAAGTGGAATCTGTAGAGGGGAGCTGGAGGAACTAGAAACCCCAAAAGGAAAGTACTAGGGTGCCCCCCAGCGACCAGGAGAGAAGAGGTAAGTACCAGTTTTTTTCCCCAAACTCACTCGTAAACTTTGGAAAAGGACTGTGCAAGACTCAAGCAAGACTGGAAGAAAACAAAGGTGGATCCTGACAGAAGAGGACCTGCAAATGAAGGGGATCAAGTCCAGTTCGAAGTGGAGTGTCCAGTTGGTGCAGGAGCCTCTACCCATCCTTCTGGAGTTGCAGGACCATGTGGACGGTGAATACACAGAGTTGGCTGTGCAGCACAGGAGCAGGAGAAGGGTTCCAGGAGTGATGCAGTCAATGTCCCACATCAGAAGAAGAGTTGCAGTCAGTCAATGGTGTGGAAAAACAAGCAACAAGCCTTGGCAAAGGCAAGAGTCACAGATGAAGAGTTGCAGAGCTGGTGGGGACCAGGAAGGTCCAGGGGACTCAACCCAAGAGGGGAGTCCTAGGTGCCCCTCAGCAGTGAGGAGAGTCAGAAGTCAAAGATTCATCCCCCACGGGCAACTAGCAGGCGGCAGGCAGAGGAATCCCATTTGCTTTGCAGGTTAGAGTGCTGGATGTTGTGGCTACACAGAGCCTGAAGATCCCTTGTAGGAAGAGCCAACAAGCCTTGGCAGCTTCAAGAGTTGCGGTGCACAGGGGTACTGTCCTGCAAGGAGAGGCAAAGACTCACCATCTCCAAAGTTGGATAGCTAGTAGAGGGGACCAAGAAGAACACTCCAGACCACCATCTGTTTTGCAGGATCCAGCCAAAGTTGCTGGAGAGAGAATGCAGGCAGCCAGTCGTCTTGGCAGTTGGTGCCTGCGGATGCAGGGGAGTGACTCCTTCACTCCAAAGGAGATTCTTTCTTTCTTCTTGTGCAGACTGAAGACTCATCACCCTCAGAGGATGCACAGCCAGAGAAATGTTGCAGTTGCTGGAAGGAGCCAGAGAAACAATGTTGTAAAGTGGAGTCGTCACTGGAGTTGCAGATTGTCCGTTCCTGAAGGATCCAGTTGCAGTCCTAGTGACCATAAGTTCAAGTAAACGATGCAGAGGAGTTCTGCTGGAATCTTGCATGTCAAATCTGAGGACCCACTGAATAGGGAGATCCTAAATAGCCCAGAAAGGGGGACTGGTCACCTAGCAGGATGACCACCTATCAGGTGGGGGCTGTGACGTCAACTGCCTGATCTGGCCACTCAGATGCTGCCAGGTGCCTCTGCCCACCTTCAATTCAAGATGGCAGAATCAAGGGACCCTCTGGAGGAGCTCTGGGCACCACTCCTGGGGTGGTGATGGACAGGGAAGTGGTCACTCCCCTTTCTATTGTCGAGTTTCGTGCCAGAACAGTTACTGGATGTCCCTGAACTGGTGCAGACTGGTTTATGCAAGGAGGACACCAAATGTGGCCTTCAAAGGCTACCAGTGGCTTGGAGAGGCTACCCCTCCCAAGCCATGTAACACCTATTTCCAAAGGAAGAAGGTGTTACCCCCCTCTCCCAAAGGAAATCCTTTGCTTTGTCTTTCTGGGCATGAGCTGATCAAGCAGCAGGAGGGCAGAAACCTGTCTAAGGGATGGCAGCAGCTTGGGCTGCCTGGAAAACCCCAGAAGGCTGGTACGGGCAATGCTAGGAGTCCTCTAAAGAGACCCCAGAGTGCATGGAATCATACTTCAAATACTGGCGACAGTATTGGGGTATGATTCCGACATGTTTGATACCAAACTTGCCTAGTTTCGGAGTTACCATTATGTAGCAGGACATAGGTAGTGACTTATGTCCAGTACACGTATAAAATGGCATGAAAATAGTACTGGAGTTCATGGGGGCACCTCTGCTAGTGCAGGGGTGCCCTCACACACAGGTACCTACAACCTGCCCTCTGGGCTAAGAGGGCCTAAAATAGGGGTGACTTACAGTGACCTGGTGCAATGACTGTAGTGAAAAGGGAGCATGCACCCTTTCACGCATGCTACAATGGCAGGCCTACAGATACACTTTGCATGGGCTCCCCATGGGTGGCATAATACATGCTGCAGCCCATGGGGAGCACTGGTACCCCAATGCCCTGGGTACCTTATACTAGGGACTTATATGGGGGGACCACTGTGCCAAATGTGGGGGGGGGTGTGGCTAAGCAATCACATTCAAAGGGAGAGAGCATAGTCACTGGGGTCCTGGTTAGCAGGGTCCCAGTGAACACAGTCAAAATATACTGACAACAGGCACAAAGTGGGGGTATCCATGCCAGAAAGAGGGTACTTTCCTACACAAGGATTCCCTTTTCAGTGTGGTAGTTCTGGCGCAGCAATCTCAGTGTTCATGGCTCCGCGTTGCTGGCATGGAAAGTCGTGGAAAGAAACTGACTTTAGCGCGCCGGAGTGGCACCTATATATGGTCGCAACGTCATCACGATGACCACGACACCAATGACGCACACAAAGTCGACCGATGCCACTTGACGACACACAAGTGTACTTCTCAAATAAAAATCTCTAGATCCGTCTGACGCCTGGAGCAAATTCTAAGGTAAGGAATCTGCAACCAGAATATGTCTCTACCAGATAATTTGTTACCGAAAGTAAGTAACTTGTTCTTCAGGACTCTAGTTCTAACACACCAGTGGTCAGTGTCCTTCATGGCTCTGCACTTCTGGCGTAGTAAGTTGTGAAAGGAAACACGTCAGCGCTCCAAGGTGGTGCCTATATAGTCTTATCTGACCCGTCATATCCAGTTCGCACAACGCCAACTACAGACAAGGAACCGACTGATGCCACCTAATGGTGCGTAGGGGTACTGCTCGAGAAAAATCTCTGATCCAGACTGATGCCTGGGGAAATTCTAAGGTAAGGAATCTGCAACTACAATATGTCTGCACCAGATAATGCATTATCGAAGGTAAGCAACTTGTTCTTTCTTGTACGGACAAACTCACATCACCACTGTTAGACTCCCCTGTGGCGAACTCTCCGTCAACCCCAGCACGTAGGTACCTGGTCAGGCAGGCAGGCTATGAGACACAGGCGGTCATTCTGACCGCGGCGGGCGGCAGTCGCCGCCCGCCAAGCGGTTCCCGCTGAATGACCGCTCCGCGGTCAAAAGACCGCGGCGGCCATTCGGAGCCGGCTTCATTGTTGACCGCCAGAAGGCCGCCCGCCGGCCCAGCGGGAAAGCCCCTTCAACAATGAAGCCGGCTCCGAATGGAGCCGGCGGAGTTGAAGGGGTGCGACGGGTGCAGTGGCACCCGTCGCGATTTTCAGTGTCTGCTTTGCAGACACTGAAAATCTTTATGGGGCCCTGTTAGGGGGCCCCTGCACTGCCCATGCCAGTGGCCAGGGGCCCCATGACACCCGTTCCCACCATCCTGTTCCTGCCGGTAATTACCGCCAGGAACAGGCTGGCGGGAAGGGGGTCGGAATCCCCATGGCGGCGCTGCAAGCAGCGCCGCCATGGCGGATTCCCTGGGCCAGGGGTAAACCGGCGGAAAATCGCCGGTTGCCCTTTTCAGAATGGCCCTGGAAGCACCGCCAGCCTGTTGGCGGTGCTTCCGCGGTCCCCGGTCGGAATGACCCCCACAGACCTTAAAGTTAATGACTGACAGATCACAGGTGGGGTAACATTTAGCCGCCAGCCAAATGCTAAAAAAGGAAAACTTAGATCAGATCCCACAGATAGGCAGCAACACTACAATGGTTCCTGGAGACTGGCCAATAAAACACACATGGCCAGAGGGATGCGTGCATTCCCAAAAACACCATAAAGTTAGATGCCTCATGTAGTTAGATTCACTTGGCCAATCAGAACACAGCACACACAGTGACCACACGCCCCTCAGGCCGGACATCTGGACACGTACCCGCTGACCCACATTGTGTCCACGTCAGGTTGAGGCCCACCTGCATTCTCTATCTGGAATTGTATTTCCGAATCCTTGACAACTGTTCACATTTTTACCAAGGAAGGAATGTTTTTTCTTACTTTATTACTCCCACAGAAATTTATAAAACTTGCTTCAATTCGATGTACAATGAGAAACAGTCCTCAGACTTGGTTCTGTAATTGCTCTCCCGGCCATAATGTTTAATCAAACAAACCATTTCCTGTTTTGCCAGATGCCTCTTGTCTTTTATTTTTTAAGGTAAATTCTCATTTCGAGCAACACCTTTTCAAATCCCCTATTGTACATAGGTTCCTGAAAGATCTCCAGCATATGTTCTCACAAAGGCCTTTTACTATGCTCCAGTGAGACCTCAACTTGATTGTCACATTTCTGATGTGTGCTGCCTTTGAGCCTCTCCACAACTTCACACTCAGGCTTCTAACCATCAAACGAATTTCCTATTGGCGATAACATCTGCCCAGAGGGTCAGTGAGTTACATGCACTCTGAACAAATCCTCCATACCTTTCTTTCTACCAAGACAAATTGGTCCTTTGAAGTAGCACAACCTTCTTACTGAAGCTAGTAATTCTTTCCATGTAGGCCAGACCCTCACTCTGCCTGCCTTTTACGCTGTGTGTCATCCCTCTAAAGAAGAGGAGAAACTCCACAGCCTGGACCCAAAAAGAGTGTTAAAAGAGTTTTGTCATTCTACCTTGATCATACTTGTGAGTCTGGTGAGTCCTAGTGGTCAATTAATTCTTCGTGGAGTACGCTGGGGCCAAGAAAAGGAAGGTGTTTCAGAAGTGGACTATCTTGTAATGAACAGTGTTCTGCATCAAAATCTGCTACGCATTGGCCAAAAAGCAACCCTCTGAGTTTCTCATGCTCACTTTACTAGAGCCAAGGCTGCAGTCACTGTGTTAGCCCACTGAGTTTCTGTCCTGGATGTATATCAAGCAGCAACGTGGTCTTCCTTGCACACGTTTATAGAGGACTACTGCCTGGACAGTCATCTGGGTTGATGGTCATTTTGGCCGTTTGGTCCTACAGGACTTTTTAGTGCAATCCATATTGCAGTCCCACCTCCGGGGAGGTACTGCTTGAGTAACTACTCTAAGGTAAGGAATTTACAGCTAGAAGACTCTATCAGATGAACAAGTTACTGATCTTTGGTAATGCCTTATCTGTTAGAGACTCTGGCCCTCATTACAACCCTGGCGTACAGTGTTAAAGCGGCGATAAGACCGCCAACAGGCCGGGGGTAAAAAAATTGCACTTACGACCGTGATGGAAACCGCCAACAAAGACAGCCACTTTAACACTCTGACTGCCACGGCGATACGAACAAACAGCGCGGCGGTCACCGCCAACAGACAGGCGGAGGACAAAGTACCGCCCACACTATTATGACAGGCCAATCCGCCACCTTTTCCGGGGCGGATTCACCGCGGATAAAAACACGGCGGAAACAGGAATTCCGAAGGGAAAACGCTCACCTCTACACACCCCACGAGGAACAAGGACACCATGGAACCGGAACTCCAAATCCTACCTGCGATAGTCTTCCTGCTCCTCTACCAGGAGAACGAATGCCGGCAGTGAAGACCACGGTGAGTACTGCACCTACGACACAGAGAAGGGGGGAGGGAAAAACAGGGACACACACATGCAACACCCCCACCCTCAACCACTACAACACACACACTAATACATGTTGATACATTACAGTTACACCCCTCAAGCCCCCCGGAAGAATGCAAAGACAAAAGGAAATGAGTGTAACCATTGTAATATATTAAAATCCAGTACTCAAAAATATATATACACTATAAACAAATATATACACCAATAATACAAGTCCAGGTATTGCACCATTTATAGTCCGTTGACCACTGGGCCCAAAATGCATGGGCGAGGCCCACACTCGATACCCGATCAAAACAGAGAGAAAACTGCAGGGGCATCAGATAGAAATACAACAGGCACCTCAGGGGGAAGGGAAGGGGGGACACCTCAGCCGGATGAGTGCACGACGCCAGATCCACGAGGGGACTCAATGCCCACTGTTCAATCCTGGGGAGTGCAAAACCACAGTCTCTCAAGTCTCTACAGTGGGTGGTTTGCCCACTGTTCAATCCTGGGGAGTGCAAAGCCACAGTCTCACAAGTCTCTACAGTGGGTGGATTGCCCACTGTTCATTCCTGGGGAGTGCAAAGCCACAGTCTCACAAGTCTCTACAGTGGGTGGGTTGCCCACTGTTCAATCCTGGGGAGTGCAAAGCCACAGTCTCACAAGTCTCTACAGTGGGTGGGTTGAACACTGCCATATCCTGGGGAGTGCAAAGCCACAGTCTCTCAAGTGGATAACAGTCTCCACTGGTTCTGGAGGGGGACTGGTGCCCAGAGTGCTTCATCCTGTGAACGACAGAGGTAGTGGATGGATCTCTCCACTGGTTCTGGAGGGGGACTGGTGCCCAGAGTGCTTCATCCTGTGAAGGAGAGAGGTAGTGGATGACAGTCTCCACTGGTTCTGGAGGGGGACTGGTACCCAGAGTGCTTCATCCTGTGAAGGACAGAGGTAGTGGATGACAGTCTCCACTGGTTCTGGAGGGGGACTGGTGCCCAGAGTGCTTCATCCTGTGAAGGACAGAGGTAGTGGATGGATCTCTCCACTGGTTCTGGAGGGGGTCTGGTGCCCAGAGTGATTCATCCTGTGAAGGACAGAGGTAGTGCATGACAGTCTCCACTGGTTCTGGAGGGGGACTGGTGCCCAGAGTGCTTCATCCTGTGAAGGACAGAAGTAGTGGATAGATCTCTCCACTGGTTCTGGAGGGGGACTGGTGCCCAGAGTGCTTCATCCTGTGAAGGACAGAGGTAGTGGATGACAGTCTCCACTGGTTCTGGAGGGGGACTGGTGCCCAGAGTGCTTCATCCTGTGAAGGACAGAGGTAGTGGATGACAGTCTCCACTGGTTCTGGAGGGGGACTGGTGCCCAGAGTGCATAACTCACCCCGTGATGGACGCATTTGCATCAGTGCCCCTGCCGCTCATGGGCTAGCGGTGCTTGATTTAGCGGTGCCCTGTTCAGCGGTGCTTGATTTGGCGGTGCCCTGTTCAGCGGTGCATGAGTTGGCGGTGCCCTGTTCAGCGGTGCCTGAGTTGGCAGTGCCCTGTTCAGCGGTGCTTGAGTTGGCGGTGCCCTGTTCAGCGGTTGTTGATTTGGCGGTGCACTGTTCAGCGGTGCTTGAGTTGGCGGTGCCCTGTTCAGCAGTGATTGATATGGCGGTGCCCGGCCCAGCGGGGATTGTGCTGGCGGTCCTTCATGGCCCAGCAGGGCTTGTGCTGGCGGTCCTTTATGGCCCAGCGGAGCTTGTGCTGGCGGTCCTTCATGGCCCAGCGGGGCTTGTGCTGGCGGTCCTTCATAGCCCAGCGGGGCCTGTGCTGGCGGTCCTTCATGGCCCAGCGGGGCTTGTGCAGGCGGTGGCCTCCTGGGCAGCTGGGCTGGGGCTGGCGGACCTTCATGGCCCAGCGAGGCTTGTGCTGGCGGTGGCCTCCTGGGCAGCTGGGCTGGGGCTGGCGGTGGCCTCCTGGGCAGCTGGGCTGGAGCTGGCGGTGGCCTCCTGGGCAGCTGGGCTGGGGCTGGCGGGGCCCTCCTGTGCAGCTGGGCTGGGGCTGGTGGGGCCCTCCTGTGCAGCTGGGTTGGGGCTGGCGGGGCCCTCCTTGGCAGCTGGGCTGGGGCTGGCGGGGCCCTCCTGGGCAGCTGGGCTGGGGCTGGCAGTGGCCTCCTGGGCAACTGGGCTGGGGCTGGGGCTGGCGGTGGCCTCCAGGGCAGCTGGGTTGGGGCTGGCGGTGGCCTCCTGGGCAGCTGGGCTGGGGCTGGCGGGGCCCTCCTGGGCAGCGGGGATGATGGCGGTCTTCTCCGCCATGCAGCTCTTCCCTGACTTGCCAGGTTTCTTGTGGCCCTTCCCCACCTTGGGAGGTGTAACAGCTGACTCCACACTCCCACCGGAACCCCTGGGAGTGGCTTTGGTGGCTGGAGTCTTCCCCCTCTCCCGCCGGGCACTGGCCAACTTCTGATGCTTCACAGGGGGGGGGGGACTGGCTGTGCTGCGGCTCCGTGCCACACTGGCTGTCCTGGTGGCCGTTGCACTCCACATACCGGTGACAACAGGCACCACTGGTCCCGTAGATGTTGTGGCTGAGGTGCTACTTCGGGACCTATGAGATGGACGGGGTGGGGGAGGTGTGGGAAAAAGGTCAAAGCTCGACAGGAAAATTCTTTTGGACACACTGGGATTGGTAGCTGGAGGGGGTTTGGGAGTGGAGGAAGAGATGGTGGTAGTAGGAGGTGTACGTTTGGTGACTTTGGGAGCAGGTGCATGCGCTGGAGGCTGTCGTGAGGTGGATGGCTGTTGGGTGGGTGTGTGCCTGCGTTTGTGTATCTTGGGAGGGGGCGTCACAGACACACTGGGAGAGGACACAGGGGATGTGTGAATGGTAGTGGGGGTGGTGACTGCACGTGAGCGGGGTGTGCTGGTGGGTGTGCTGGTGAGGGACGTAGTGGCTGTAGAGGTAGTGCATGCAGGTGTGAGTGTAGATGAGACTGGGAGGGAGGAGGGAGACGACGAGGAGGGGGACACAGTGGAAGCAGTGGATGTTGGTGTGTCTGCATGTGTGTGTTGCGTGCGTGAGTGCCTGTGGGATGTGTGGTGCTTTTGTTTGCCTGAGCTTCCCTTGTGTGTTGAGGTGTGTGCAGGCTGGTCTGATGGTGTGCTTGGGATAGGCAGAGGTACAGGGGATTGGGTCTTGGTGGAGGAAGTTGGAGGGGGGAGGCTAGAGACGGGGACAATGGCTGCCATCAGTGCTGAGGCCAGAGTTTGAAAAGCTTGGTGAAGGGCCGCCTGACCAGAATGAATGCCCTCCAGGAATGCATTAGTTTGTTACAACTGCCTTTCTACACCCTGGATGGCATTCAAAATGGTAGACTGCCCAACAGTGAGGGACCTGAGGAGGTCAATGGCCTCCTCACTGAGGGCAGCAGGGGTGACTGGGGCAGGGCCTGAGGTGCCTGGGGCGAAGGTGATGCCCACCCTCCTGAGTGAGCGGGCACGGGGCGAAGGCTGAGGGTCTGCTGGGAGGGCGGTGCTGGTAGGGGGGGTGGCGGCTGTACCTGTAGATGCGGGGGCCACAGATGTTGCCACCACCATAAGGGAGCTCCCATCAGAGGACGAGTCCGTGTCGCTGGTCTCAGCTCCTGTCCCCGCCGTGGAGCTCCCCTCGCCCTCCGTCCCACTGGTGAATTCCGAGTCCGTAGTCTTGCCCTCCAGGGCCATGTGGGATGCAGCTCCCTCGTGCTCCGGTACCACTGCTCCTCCGCCTGATGATGCTAATGCACACAAAAACAGGAAGACCAAAAAAAGGGGGGGGACAGAAGAAAGACATGTTGAGTGCAGGCATTACCCGTACCGTTGGCGGACAAGACAGACACAGAGGCCCCCTGCACTACGCCGCGCTCTTGGGCTGCACAGTGCAGTTCCTGGGAAATGGCCTACAAGGCTATGGACGACATCTGCACACATAGATGACACAGGGGCATGAATAGCTGTACTTGGCACTCTACAGAGGTGGGGTGGGGGGCCACAGAGCCATGCCTTACAGAGGGACCTAGCCTACGGAACTCGCCCTGGCCTAGGGAAACCCACAGCCCTCCTCCTCCACCCAGACAACTCCACTGCGCGCAAAGTCAGCTGAATGAGAGTGTACTCACCCCCTTGTGTCTGCTGTGATGCCCTCAAGCGCCCATCCAACTCCGGGTAGGCCACCGCCAGGATCCTGAACATCAGGGGGGTCATGGTTCGACAGGCACCCCTCCCACATTGGGAGGCCATCCCCAGCTGAGCCTCCACCATCTTCTTGCTCCAGCGGCGAATGTCCTCCCATCTTTTCCAGCAGTGGGTGCTCCGTCTGTGGTAGACCCCCAGGGTCCGGAAGTCCTTGGCGATGGCACCCCAAATATCTTTCTTCTGGTGGGCGCTGACCTACATGAAATGTACAGGGGAAGAAGAGAAGTCATTACCAACTGCACCGTCAAAGTGAGTGGCCCCCATCCCTACCCTTGCCATGTGGCACATGCACTCACCATCTTACATGCACGCAGCAGTCTGCCCCCTTCCTTCTTACATCCAGCGCTCTCCACACAGGCATAGCCCATACAACATGCTCCCTGTGTACTTACCTGTTTGTCTGGAGGACCGTAGAGTAGCGTGTACTGGTGGAGGACCCCATCAACGAGCTTCTCCAACTCCTCCGATGTTAAGGCAGGGGCCCTTTCCCCAGACGCACGAGCCATTGTCTCTTCCAGACTGAGGCCACAGCAGCACTTGCAGTGTAGGTCCTCTCCTGTCGAAGATCAGGTATTAAGTGATTGAAGTGATGGAAAATGGCGGTCACGTCCGCGGCGGTCACGTCCGCGGCGGTGCGTACCATCACCGCCGACGTACATCGTCATTGGCTCCTGGGACGCATAGGGTCCAATGTTAACCAATGCAGCATTGCGCCGTGGTCTCCGACCACCTACCGCGACGGTGTATAACGCCAGCGCAGTTAGCTCACATCCCATTGTCCCACTTTAGAAGTCAGGCAGCCGCCATTTCAGGGGCCCACATGGCCTCATTTTCAACTGCTTCACACCAGCCACCTTTTGTGTATGATTGGTGTTCTGTGTAAACTGTGGGTACGTACCTCTGAGTTGTTTGACTCTGTCCTCGCTGTTGTCCTTCATAGGCACCGTCCGCTGGGACATGTGAGGAGATGGCGGCATCCTCCGGTGTACCGACCGTTGGTGGACCTGTCGACAATGGAGGAGCGACATCTGTTATTCACCTACAGGTTTGACCGTGCCACAATCCAGGAACTGTGTACCCAGTTGGAGCCAGACCTGATGTCAGCAATCCGCCATCCCACAGGAATCCCCCCTCAAGTGCAGGTGCTGTCAGTGCTCCATTTCCTTGCAAGTGGGTCATTTCAAACAACTGTGGCCATGGCATCAGGGATGTCCCAGCCTATGTTTTCCAATGTATTGTCCAGAGTGTTGTCTGCCCTTCTGAAACAAATGTGGAGCTACATCGTTTTCCCTCAGGTGGAGAATTTTTCCTACAATGAAAGGTGATTTCTATGCCCTGGGACATATCCCCAACATCATAGGTGCCATTGATGGGACCCATGTGGCTTTGGTCCCCCCCCACAAAAGTGAACAGGTGTACAGAAACCGGAAGAGTTATCATTCTATGAATGTACAGATAGTATGTTTGGCAGACCAGTACATCTCCCATGTGAATGCCATGTTCCCTGGCTCAGTGCATGACGCCTACATCCTGCGGAATAGCAGCATCCCTTTTGTGATGGGTCAACTCCAGAGGCACCGTGTGTGGCTATTAGGTGAGCCCCTGGAAGCAAGACAGTGGGAATGGTTGTCTAGGGTTATCCCTACAGGTTAGTGTGTGTCTAACAGTTGCCCCTCACAATTTGCAGGTGACTCTGGGTACCCCAACCTGTCATGGCTACTGACTCCAGTGAGGAATCCCAGGACCAGGGCAGAGGAACGCTACAATGAGGCCCATGGGTGAACTAGGAGGGTGATCAAGCGGACCTTCGGCCTCTTGAAGGCCAGGTTCAGGTGCCTCCACATGACAGGTGGATCCCTATTCTACTCACCAAAGAAGGTGTGCCAGATTATTGTGGCCTGCTGTATGCTTCACAACTTGGCTTTGCGACGACAGGTGCTTTCTCTGCAGGAGGATGGTCCAGATGGCGGTGTTGTGGCCGCTGTGGAGCCTGTGGACAGTGATGAGGATGAAGCAGAGGAAGAAGACATGCAGAACAGGGACTCAGTGATCCAGCAATATTTCCAGTGAAACACAGGTAAGAATACAATCCTGCCTACTACATGTACTTTTACACTACTACCTTTATCCTGTCTGTCGTTTTCACCCAGTGTGTGGTCACTGAGTTGTCACTTTCCCTTACGGTTTCACAGATGTGAGTCCCACTGTGTGTCATCTGCATAAATGCCTCATGGACTAGAGCTGTGTGACATAGGTATGTTGACATTACTATTTCAAAAACATTTTGTCACTGTAATTGCAAATACACTATTTCGAAATCACAGACAGACTCCAGATCATTTTGTGCTTTAGGTGTGTTTATTTAAATGCAAAATAATGGAGGGGGAAGTTAAATGGTGAGTGGTGATGGCGGAGGAGTGTTCATGGCAGAGTCCAGTCTATTAGTCTCACAGGTGCATTGCCCATATGGGCATAGGAAGTGGAGCTGGGGCAGTTTAATTATGGACAGGGTGACAAAGTGGGACAGTAGGATGACAATCTGTGTTCTCATTTCTTGGCGGGGGTCTTGGCATCATTCTCTGTCTTGTTCCTGGATCTCAGGGACCGTTTGCGGAGTGGTTCTCCGTCTGCAGGGGGTGGGGTGCTGGTGTGGTGGTCCTGTGGCGGGGCGTCCTGTCCACTAACGCCGGCAGAGGTGGTGGGCAGTTCATCGTCCATGCTAGTGTCAGGGGCCCCTTGTAGTGCCACAGTGTCCCTCCTGGTGTTGAGTAGTTCCTTCAGCACCCCTACAATGGTGCCCAGGGTGGAGCTGATGGTTCTGAGCTCCTCCCTGAAGCCCAAATACTGTTCCTCCTGCATGCTCTGGGTCTCCTGAAACTTGGCCAGTACGTTTGCCATCGCCTCCTGGGAGTGGTGGTATGCTCCCATGATGGAGGAGAGGGCCTCGTGGAGAGTGGGTTCCCTTGGCCTGTCTGCCCCCTGTCGCACTGCAGCCCTCCCAGTTCCCCTGTGTTCCTGGGCCTCTGTCCCCTGGACCGTGTGCCCACACTGCCACTGCCCCAGGTCCCTGTTGTTTTTGGGGCGGTGAGTTATCCTAGGTTCCCTGTAGTGGTGGACACACAGCTGATTGACGTGTCCTGGGGACGGAGGTATGGGCCCGCTGGGTGGGTGCTGTGCTGGTGTTTCCAGAGGGGGGAAGGTCTGTGGTGGCCTGTGCCTGTGTGAGGGGAACCGACTGTCCCGAGGTCCCCGATGGTCCGGGCTGGTCATCTAGATCCAGTTGGACAGAGCTGCTGTCATCACTGTGGGCCTCTTCTGTGGGTGGAGTGGACATGTCTGGACCCTCCTGTCTGGTGACGTTGGGTAGGGGTCCTGTAGGGGTGGAAAGGCATGGTTATTGCATCTGTGTGTGCCATGGTGTGCAATGGGTGGGTGACCGTGTACCCCAGTGCTGGCATTTCTGTGTGGGAGCTTGTGTGATGATGGTTTAGGGGGGTGTATGGCTATGTGCAGTGTGCATGCTTTAGTGATGGGTGTCCATGCTTTGTTGTTGCATGCAGGGCTTGGGATTGGGATGGGTGGTTTGTGATATTGGTACATTTGTGAGGAGTTGGTGTGATGGGGGTGAGGGCGAGGGTGGGGGTATTTGATAGCATGCAGGTAGGGTGGGGGGTGTAATAGTAAAGCTTTGACTTACCAGAGTCCATTCCTCCAGCTACTCCTGCAAGGCCCTCAGGATGCAGAATAGCCAAGACCTACTCGTCCCATGTTGTTGGTTGTGGGGGAGGAGGTGGGGGTCTGCCGCCAGTCCGCTGAACCGCCAGGTGGTGTCTTGAGACCACAGAACGCACCTTCCCCCGTAGGCCGTTCCACCTTTTCCTGATGTCCTCCCGATTTCTTGGGTGTTGTCCCACTGCGTTGACCTTGTCCACTATTCTTCGCCATAGCTCCATCTTCCTTGCAATTGAGGTGTGCTGCACCTGTGATCTGAATAGCTGTGGCTCTACCCGGACGATTTCCTCCACCATGACCCTGAGCTCCTCCTCCGAGAACCTGGGGTGTCTTTGCCGTGCCATGGGGTGGTGTAGGTGATGTGTGGGGTGGAGTTTGTGGTGATAAGTGTGGTGATATGTAGTGGTGTGTTGTGTGAGGTGCGTGGAAGTTGTGTGGGTGATAGTGTTATGTGCCTGTGGATGCTGTTGTACTTGCTGGTGGTGTCTCTCTCTGGCCTTCTTTCTGTATTTTTTTTCGTGGGGGTTTGTGGGTGATGTGGGTGTGTGTTTTATATTGTAATGGGTGTGTGGGAGTGGTGTGTATGTGTCTCAGGTGTGTGTATTTTGAATCGTCCAATGTGGCTGTGTTTTGTAAATGTGTGTGTATTTTGAGCGCGGCGTGTGGACCACCAATGGAATACCGCGGTTGAAAGACCGCCACGTGGATTCGTGTGTCGTGATAGTGTGGGCGTATTTCTGTTGGCGTGACGGTGGAGGTTTTGTTTTCGCCAGTTTATCACTGACCTTTGGTGTGGCGGACTTGTGTGGGTGTCTGACTTTTGGCGGATTCCGAGATGTGGGTCATAATAGCTGTGGCGGAATTCCGCGGCAGTGTGTTGGCGGTCTTCTGCACGGCGGTATGCAGCT
The DNA here is from genome assembly GCF_031143425.1 of Pleurodeles waltl. Taxonomy (NCBI): domain Eukaryota; kingdom Metazoa; phylum Chordata; class Amphibia; order Caudata; family Salamandridae; genus Pleurodeles; species Pleurodeles waltl. Next base: position 1,364,995,007 of record NC_090446.1, read on the forward strand.
TTTACTGCCAATGTTGTAATGAGGGCCTCTATCTAGCCGCAGACTCCTTACTGACCCACCCATCCTCCCTGCTCTGCAAATGGATTATAGTATAAGGGATTTACAATTTAAAGGGCCCTAGCTTTGCACACTAGTGGTCAGTGTTCCTCATGTCTGCGCTTCTAGCATGGAAAGTTGCAGAAAGGAGTAGATGTCAGCGTCTTCTGGGGTGGCATCCCTTCCGGAGGATGATGCCACACTGAGCCGAACAACGCAACCTACCAACGTGCAGAGATACTGATCACCAGTAAGTTTCTGTTTCCAGTATGACACCTGGGAATTATTCTGAGGTAAGGAATCTGAAGCTAGATAGAGTCTCTACCAGAGAAGGTGTTACTGAAGGTAAGTAACTTGTTCACTTCATGACATTGGTAGAGTGTTGTACTTTTTGCCACAAAAGAGGTGAGGAACGTCTTGTTTTGGTATGCAAGTTTATATTGTCTGACTATGCAAAACTGTTTTTCGTTTTCTAATAGATCTTTCATGTGTACACATATTGGTGGAATGGTCAGTGTTTATGAATTAAATGAAGCTACTGCGAAGGAGAAATAGTATTCTCTCCAGGACTGTTGCACAAGAAGTCACCTGCCTACCTAAGTTTTACATTTCTTCTCTGCAGGGCCCTGTGTGACTTGTCCTTAGTTCCTGTACACAATCACCTAATACCCTTGAAAATCCAAAGTAGCCAAGATAAAATTGTGCCTTGGTAAGTGCTTTATATCATAAAATAATTATGCCCACAAAATGTTCTACATGTTTTTTGGTTTGCTCCAAATCTAAATTTTAAAAATGTAAATACATTGTAGCACATAACATTAAACAATTTAGGGGGTCATTCCGACCCTGGCGGTCCAGGGACCGCGGATGCACCGCCAACAGGCTGGCGGTGCATCCATGGGCATTCTGACCGCGGCGGTACAGCCGCGGTCAGAAACGGGAAACCGGCGGTGTCCCGCCGGTTTCCCGCCGGTTTCCCGCTGCCCTGGGGAATCCTCCATGGCGGCGCTGCTTGCAGCGCCGCCATGGGGATTCCGACCCCCTTACCGCCATCCTGTTCCTGGCGGTTTTCGCCGCCAGGAACAGGATGGCGGTAACGAGTGTCGTGGGGCCCCTGGGGGCCCCTGCAGTGCCCATGCAAATGGCATGGGCACTGCAGGGGCCCCCTAACAGGGCCCCACCAAGATTTTCAGTGTCTGCCAAGCAGACACTGAAAATCGCGACGGGTGCAACTGCACCCGTCGCACCCCTTCCACTCCGCCGGCTCCATTCGGAGCCGGCATCCTCATGGAAGGGGGTTTCCAGCTGGGCTGGCGGGCGGCCTTCTGGCGGTCGCCCGCCAGCCCAGCAGGAAACTCAGAATTACCGCGGCGGTCTTTTGACCGCGCAGCGGTATTCTGATGGCGGGACTTTGGCGGGCGGCAGAATGACCCCCTTAATGTGTATCTCTAAATAGAATCAATTCCACACATACTTTTGTCAGTGAGTTATCAAATTATTACCAGATGTACATGTGACAAGTTTATTATAGCCCCAATTGAGCTCCCACAGGGAAACGAGAGGGAAAAAAAATAGAGAACGGGTGTCCAGGTCATCAGCCTTGACAAGTACCATGTATCAGGGCTTAGACTACCAGATTTAGGGGGTCATTCTGAATCCTGCCGGCCGCGGTAACCGTAGGCATGGGCACTGCAGGGGCCCCCAGGTGAAAACCGCCAGGAACAGGATGGCGGTAAGGGGGTCGGAATCCCCATGGCGGCGCTGCAAGCAGCGCCGCCGTGGAGGATTCCCCAGGGCAGCGGGAAACCGGCGGGACACCGCCGGTTTCCAGTTTCTGACCGCGGCTGTACCGCCGTGGTCAGAATGCCCATGGATGCACCGCCAGCCTGTTGGCGGTGCATCCGCGGTCCCCGGAATGACCCCCTTAGTCCTGTGTCAGCATTACTGCACTAAAATGTTTAGTCAAGCATATTACAACTCATAATGTGCAGCAAGGTACTGCAGGATATAATTACACAAAAGCACCCAGCGTTCTTCGGCTTGCTCCGAGCTGCTGCCCCAGTAAGTATTGTAGGAAGTTGGCTCTGTATATACTATACCAAAATGAGGTATAACGTGCACAGCCCAGTGGATCCCCAGAGTCTTTACAGAGGCTAAAGTAGATAATACTAAAACTCTCTTTTGTACTAGTGTGGCCGAATGGTTAGGCTTATCAGCTGGACATGTAAGTTGAGAGGCCACTGGATGTTGACTGTTGGACTGTCGGTTGGTTCGCCAAGGCCAGGGGGCTGCGGGTGCAGGGATACCTTTAGGTGTTGGGAATCTTCACAGGAGCAGGTCATGTTCAGGGGGGTCCTCTCGATTTTGGCTGCAGGTGTCGTCATGTTGGTCAGTAGGGGGACCTTGTCTGGCCTGGTGGACCACCTGGACTCGGGCCGTGGGCATCAGGTGCAGAGGCTCTGGAGTCCCTGTTGGAGGTTTCTTTTGTGGACAGGGCCGCTGTCCTTGAGAGTTCTTTGACCCTGGGTAGGCAAGAAGTCCTCTGGGGGTTTGTATTGGTCGCTGGTCCTGCAGGATGCATTGCCTTTCTGTAACAGGAGTCTTGAAGCTGCAGACAGGCCGGTAGGGCTGGGGCCAAGTCAATTAATTACTGGAGTCTTCTCTGCTGGTGTTGCTCTTCAGCCACTCTTCTTCTAGGTAGCTAGGAATCTGAAGAGCACAATTGAGGGGTGCTCCTAAATACTAGATTTAGAGGTTTTACAGAGGTCAGAGGGCAGTAGCCAATGGCTACTGACCCTGAGGTGGCTATACCCTTCCTGTGCCTACTCCCTTTGGGGAGGAGGGGGGTATTTTCCTAACCCTATTGGCTATCTTCCTCCAAAACAAGATGGAGGATTCCACAGGGATGGGTTCACATCAGCTCTGGGCACCCTAGGGGTGGTCCTAGCTGGAGTGGACACTGCTACTCGTGTTTACTAATTTTTCTGCCAGACCTGCCGCCAAAGTGGGGCTTGGTCTGGAGGGGCTGGTATCTCCACTAGCTGGAGTGCCCTGAGGCAGCAGAACAAAAGGCAGGAGCCTTTGAGGCTGTTTAGCTGTTCCTGCAGGGGAGAGGTGTGAAGCACCTCCACCCAAAGCAGGTTTTGTCCCTGACTCATGAGAGCACAAAGCCTCTCACCCCCATGGGGTCAGAAACTTGTCTGGTGGTAGCAGGCTGGCATAGACCGGTCAGCCACACACTAGAGAGTTGGGTGAATTAAAGGGGCATCTCTAAGATGCCCCCTGTGTGCATTTTTCAATAAATCCAACACTGGTGTCAGTGTGGGTTTTACTGAGCTGAGAAGTTTGATACCAAACTTCCCAGTCTTCAGTGAAACCATCAGGGAGCTGTGAAGTTCGTAATGACAAACTCCCAGCCCATGTACTCAATATGGCTACACTGCACTTACAATGCCTAAGAATGGGCTGCTAGAGTGATGACTGACCTATGCCACAGGCGGTGTTGCAGGCATGGCAGCCAGGGATGGGTGTCCTGTCGACATCACCTTTTTATCCCCACCAGCACACACAATCTGCAATGGTAGTGTGCTTGTGTTTGGTGAGAGGTCCCTTAGGGTGGCATAATACATGATGCAGCCCTTAGGGACCCAACCTGGTCACAGAGCCCTTGGTACCAATGGTACCTTTTACAAGGGATCTAGCTGTGTGCCAAGGGGTTCCGATTGTGGAAGCAATGATACAGTTTATGGGAAAGAACATAGGTGCTGGGGTCTGGTTTCCAGAATCCCAGCACACACTCAGTCACCTTACCATCAGATATCAGTCAAAATGTGGGGGGAGGGGCCATGCCAAAAGGGGCACTTTCCTACACAGCCCTCTCCCAAGGATGAGACTAACCTTTCCCAAGAGAGTCTTCATTGTCTAAGTGGAAAAACTTGGAAAGTCCATTTGCATTGGTGCGGGCAGTCCCAGGTCTGTGTTCCACTGTAAAGTCCATTCCCTGTAGGGAGATGGACCACCTCAAAAGTTTAGGGTTCTCACCTTAAATCCGCATAAGCCATCTGAGAGGTCTGTGGTCAGGTTGAACAATAAATTGAGTACCAAACAAGTATGGTCTCAACTTTTTCAGGGACTAAACCACAGCAAAGGCCTCTCACTCAGTGGCACTCCAACACTGTTCCCTGGGGAATAACATCCTGCTAATGAAAGTAACAGGCTTGTCATGGCCATCATTGTTGGCTTGGGACAGGACTGCTCCTACCCCATGTTCATAGGTCTCTGTCTGCACAACGAACTTCTTAGAGTAGTCTGGAGCTTTGACAAATGGTGCTAGGCACATTGCTTCCTTCAGGTGGTAAGGCCTTTTAACATCTAACTGTCAAGTTAACCTTTGTGGGCATCTTCTTGTAGGTAAGTTCTGTGAGGGGGTTCACAATGGATCCATACACCTTCACAAACCTCCTCAAGCCAAGACTTGAGTCTGGGTGGTCGGAACTTCCCAGTCCAGATTTGTCTCGATCTTAGGCTGTAAGGGTTGCACTTGGCCTCCACCTACAAGATGGTCCAAGAATACAACTGTTCCCTGCCCTATCTGTCATTTGGATGCCTTAATAGTGAGGCCTGCAGATTGCAGGCCCTGAAAAACCTTCCCAAGGTGGACCAGGTGATCCTGGCAGGTGGAGCTAAAGACAGCAATATCAACTAGATATGCTGCACCAAAGATCTCCAATCCAGCCAAGACTTGCATCACCAACCTTTGGAATGTGGCAGCGGCATTCTATAAACGAAAGGGCATAACAATGAAGTGATAATGCCCTTTAGGTGTGGAGAATGCTGTCCTTTCTTTTGCTCCTGGTGCCCTGCAAATTTGCCAGTATCCTGCAGTCAAGTCAAAAGTACTGAAAAACTTTGCTGCACATAATTTGTCTATCAGCTCATCAGCCCTGGGTATGGGGTGACCATCTGCCTTGGTGACATAGTTGAGACCTCTGTAGTCCACACAAAACCTCATTTTTTTCGTATTACCCAGGGGATGAGGATTGGGGACTAAGACCACTGGCCTAGCCCAGGGGCTGGCAGAGGGTTCAATAAGCCCTAAATCCAGCATCTTGTTGACTTCTACTTTGATGCTCTCCTTAGCTTGGTCAGACTGCCGTTAGATCTTGGATTTGACAGGCAAGCTGTCCCCAGTGTCGATATCATAGGTACACCAGTGTGCCTGTCCAGGGGTTAAGGAGAAGTGCTCTGCATACTGGTGTAGGACTTGCCTGCAGTCAGCCTGCTGTTGGGCAGAGAGGGTGTCTGAGTAGACAACTCCATCAAGTGACCCATTTTTAGGACTATAAGAGAGAGGTCAGGGAGAGAGTCACTTTCTTTTTTCTGGTCCTCACCAGTAACCATTAGCATGGTTACATCAGCCCTGTCACAGAAAAGCTTGAGACGGTTCACATGGATCACCCTCTTGGGGGTCCTGCTAGTGCCCACGTCTACCAAGTAGGTGACCTCACTTTTCTTCTCAATGATGGGGTAAGGACCACTTCATCTGTCCAGAAGTGCCCTGCGAGCCACAGGCTCCAGAACCCATACTTTCTGCCCTGGTTGGAACTCCACCAGTGCAGTTTTTTGGTCATAACACTGCTTCTGGAGCTGTTGGCTGGCCTCAAGGTTTTTGGATGCTTTCTCCATGTAATCTGCCATCCTAGAATGTAGGCCATTACGTAGTCCACCACATATTGCTTAGGTTTGTGGAGAGGTCTCTCCCAACCTTCCTTAACAAGAGCAAGTGGTCCCCTAAAAGGATGACCCAACAGAAGCTCAAAGAGGGAAACTCTGCTCCCTTATGAGGCAAAAAGCAGGCATCGCAATAGGAGATCCCATCTCCTTTTGTGTTTTTCAGGGAGGCGCATGATCATACCTTTCAAGGTCTTGTTGAATCTTTCAACAAGTTAATTGGTTTGTGGGTGATAAGGTGTAGTGAATTTGTAAGTCACTCTACACTCATCCCACATGTGTTTTATGTAAGCTGACATGAAGTTGGCAACTCTGTCAGAAGTCACCTCTCTTGGAAACCCTACTGTGGTAAAGATACCAATTAGGGCCTTTTCTACTGCACAGGCTGTAGCAGACCTAAGGGGAATTGCTTCAGGATACCTGGTAGCATGATCCACTACTACCAGTATATATTGGTTTCCTGAGGCTGTGGGTGGTTCAAATAGTCCCACTATGTCCACACCAGCACTTTCAAAGGGAACCCCAACCACTGATAGTGGAATTAGGGGGGCCTTTGGGTGGCCACCTTCCATACCACTGGCTTGGTAATTGACACAGGAGCCGCAAAACTCCTCCACCTTTTGAGACATTTTGGGCCAGTAAAGATGGCTGACTAGCCTAATCCAAATTTTGGTTTGGCCTAGATACCCAGCTAGATGGATGTCATGGGCTAAGGTTAGGATGAATCCCCTGAACTGTTGAGGCACTACCACTCTCCTAGTGGCTGCAGGTTTGGGGTCTCTGGCTTCAGTGTACAGCAGTCCCTCTTCCCAAGGACCCTGTGAGAGCCACTGACATCTCCCTATTCCTGTGTAGCAGCTTGCTGTTGCAGGCCTTCAAGAGTGGGACAGGTGCTCTGTCCCTAGCACAGCTGGTCCCTTGAGGGTCCCCCTGTGCACAAGAGTTCAACCTCGTAAGGTTCAAGTTCCATGGGCTCAGTTCCCTCTGGAGTTGGTAGGACGTCTTCCTGAGAAGAGGACTCAAGCTTTATGCTGTTCAGAGCTGGCCCCCTAGTCTCTTGCCCTTCCTCTTGGAAGGTTGGGCCATTATTCCAGGCTCAAACACTTCTTTTTCACCCTGTGCTTGGCTTTGTGCACTGGTTTTCATACACACCACCTCAGGGATTCCCAGCATGGCTGCCGGGGTATTGAGTGCTAATTCAGCCCATGCTGAGGACTCCAGATCATTCAGCAGACTTTCAACAAGGATTTCAGAAGAGACCACTATCTGTTTCAGGCCAGTAACCCCTCCCCATTCTAAGGACACCATAGCTATGGAATGCACCTTAGTTACATTATCAGCATTGGTCACTGGATATGTTTGTCTAGCCAAGTACTGTCCTAGGGAAACCAGTTTTTCTGTCACCATAGTGACACTGGCATCTGTATCACCCAGGGCTTCATCTCTATTCCCTTTAATCAAGGGATGCTGTCTGTATTTGTTTGTGTTGGGGGCCAGACAGCAAGAGTGGCAACATCTACCCCATTCTCAAAGACTAAACTAGCTTCATTGTGAACCCTGACTTGCTCTGGGAACACTGTGGATGCCACCGGGAGATTGGCTATACCTGTCCTTGCTGGTGCAGCACTAGTAGGATTCTTTTTGGGACAGACCAAGTCTCTAGTTTGGTGTCCAGTCTGTCTACAGTTGAAACATCAGGCCTTTTTTGTATCAACATGTTTACCCTTGTACCGAAGAGTGGACTGTGAAGTGTTGGGGGGCCCACCCTCCTGAGCAGGTTTTTGGAGGCCTTTAGAAGTCTCTTTACTTTTATCCTTGGGTGTGTCACCCGCGTCCCCTGGGGAGGTTTGCACCCCTTGCTTTTAATCACCCCCAGTGGAAGTCTTGGTCACCCTACTCTTGACCCACTGGTCTCCCTTCTTTCCCAATTCTTGGTGAGAAATTGGACCTAGGTCTACCAGATATTGATGCAACTTTTAATTAAAGCAGTTGTTAAGATGTGTTCTACTTGAGGACAGTCCCTTTGGTGATTTTAGGGTCATAAGATTGCTCTCTGTCCCTAGGTATTATGTTGCCGCCACCATTAATGGGTGCTAGGCCCATTACTGCTCTCGCCCTCTCCATAGCTAGGAGTTTATTCTCCAAAGCTACTCTCTTGGCTATCCTTGCTAAAAGGAGGTCCTCTTCACTGACGCTGCCCTTAGTGTCCTCAGAGAAACCTGACTCACCTGTGTGAGACTAGGCCGTGTGAGTACTTTCCTTGGAATAAGGGGTACTGAGGCCCTGTCCTCCCTAGTTAGGTTTTGAGAGGGGGGGTCATCCTCCTGATCCCTAACTTCTTCCCCTTCTGAGGGGAGGTCATTCTCCTCAGCAGCGTGTTCCTTGGTGTACTCTGCCAGGAGCTCCCAGAGCTTAATCTAGGTAGGGTTGGATCCAGTTTTAATCTTTTGAGTCTGCAGAGAGACCTTAGCTCCCCCATCTTGAGATGGAGGTAAGGGGTCAGGTTGAGCTCCACAGCTATGTCCTCCGAGCTGCTCATTATGTTTCTAAGGTTGGGGACTTCTTTAAGGAACTAAGACTACTTCTAGTTACTTACCCTAACTACAGTAACTTTTTAGATTTTTAAAGAAATGCTAAAGGGGACTTAACCAAGGTAAAGCAAGACTTTTCATAATTTGCAAAAAATTTCAATTCAAAAACCAATTGAGTCTTAAGGCAATTGTGGAATTTAGTTGTGTGATAAGATGTTGGCTTAGTAATCCAGCAAATGCAAAGATGTAGACCCCACTGCTGATCCACCAATGTAGGAATCTGGCTCTGTATATACTGTACCAAAAAGAGGTATAGTGTGCACAGAGTCCAGTGGATCCCCAGCATCTTTTCAGAGGCTAAAGTAGATAATACTAATGCTCTCTTTTGTGGTAATGTGGTCAAGCAGTTTGGCTTTATCAGAGGGTAGTGCTAAGCATTTGTTGTAGAGACAGTCAAGAAATGAGGCACACACTCCATTACTAACATCAGTCCAATTTTTATGTATAAACAAAATATAATGTTGCTTTATTTCTAGAACTATAAGGATCTTTGTTGCAGATAAATACAGTTTCAAGAATGTATCTTTTTCAGGTACAAACTTTGTAATTCAAAGTTTAAAACAAATTCAGGTAAAAAATACTTTTCAGTAGCAAAAATAGACAGTGCAAAAATCATTGAAGGCAATGTAGTCCTAGGGGTGGAAAAGTACCAACACAGTTTACAGTTAAGTACTCGACTTAAGGTTCCTGTCTTCAGGGATCAGGGTATCCACAATGCAAGGTTCAAGAAGACACCAAGGGTGCACCAGCAGCAGCACAGGGCTGGCCGGGTGTAGATGTCAAAGTTGGTGTCTGGCACCTAATGGAAATCAATGGAGACTGGGGGCACTTAAAAGAAAACAGATTGCAGGTAAGTACATGTGACTTCAGGGCACAGACCTGTAGGGTTTAGATTAGCACTGGAGGGGCCACAGGTCAGCACCAAACACACATCCGGAGCAGTGCAGGGGCGGCATGTGCAGGGTGCAAACTCAGCGTCGGCCACCCAATGCTTTTCAATGAGGAACCCTGTGTGTCACAAAGAAGCTGCAGGGTTGGTCCAGAGAGTCGGCTGAAGAAGACCAACAACCGGACAGGTAAGTAGAGCGCCCACTGGATGTCGATGGACTGTCAGTTGGGTTCTCCAATGCCAGGGGGCTGCAGTGCAGGAGTCCCTTTAGGCGTCTGGAATCTTGGAACTGGTTGTGGTCAGGGAGGTCCTCTGGATATAGGCTGCAGGCATCGTCATGTGGGTAGGGGTCAAACTAGGGTGGACTCGAGGTCGGAACCACCTGGGGATCTTCTCTTGACTGGTGGGCCACCTGGACTTGGGCTGTGGTCATTGGGTGCAGAGTGGGCAGGACTCACGGATCCGGCAGGCTCTGGACTCTTGGGGGGTCATTCCAACCCTGGCGGTCGGTGTTAAAGCGGCGGCCAAACCGCCAACAGGCTGGCGGTAAAAAAAATGCAATTCCGACCCTGGCGGAAACCGCCAACAGAGACCGCCACTTTAACACACCGCCCACCCTATCACAACCCACCAATCCGCCACCTTTTCCGGGGCGGTAGCCCCGCCGATAAAAACACGGCGGAAACAGACATTTCAAACGGAAAACGCTCACCTCCATACACCCCATGAGGAATCTGGACAGCATGGAACCCGAACTACACATCCTACCAGCCATTGTCTTCCTGCTCCTCTACCAGGAGCACAAACGCCGGCGCAGAAGACAACGGTGAGTACTGCACCTACGACACAGGGGAGGCAAAAAATTACGGGGACACACATATGCGACACACCCACCCTCACCCTCACCCACTACAACACAGACATCAATGCATAGCAACACATCACAGTTACACCCCCAAACCCCCCGGAAGAATGCAAAGGCAAAAGGAAATGATTATAAATATAGAATTATATTGTAAGACTGAGTATAAAATATATCACACATCTATAACTTAATATACATAAATTGTCCAGTCCGATATGTCCATCAGCCATTGTTCGTGGGCCACTGGGCCAAAAGACATGGGCAAAGCCCACACAGGATACCTGCCTCCAACAGAGAGAACACTGCAGGGGCATCAGATAGGAAAACTACAGGCACCTCAGGGGGAAGGGAAGGGGGGGCACCTCAGCCAGATGAGTCCACGATGCCAGATCCACGAGGGGCCTCCATGGCCACTGTGCCATCCTGGGGAGTGCAAAGCCACACTCTCTCAAGTCTCTACAGTGGGTGGGGTGCCCACTGTGCCATCCTGGGGAGTGCAAAGCCACAGTCTCTCAAGTCTCTACAGTGGGTGGGGTGCCCACTGTGCCATCCTGGGGAGTGCAAAGCCACAGTCTCTCAAGTCTCTACAGTGGGTGGGTTGCCCACTGTGCCATCCTGGGGAGTGCAAAGCCACAGTCTCTCAAGTGGATAACAGTCTCCACTGGTACTGGAGGGGGACTAGTGCCCAGAGTGCTTCGTGCAGCACTGCCCGACACAGATGCGGGCCTGCCCCTTCCGCCAATGGGCCAGCGGTGCTTGAGATGAAGGGCCCAGTTCAGCGGTGCTTGAGATGAAGGGCCCAGTTCAGCGGTGCTTGAGATGAAGGGCCCTGTTCAGCGGTGCTTGAGATGAAGGGCCCAGTTCAGCGGTGCTTGAGACGGCGGTGCCCAGCGGAGCGGTGCTTGAGATGAAGGGCCCAGTTCAGCGGTTCCTGAGACGGCGGTGCCCAGCGGAGCGGTGCTTGAGATGAAGGGCCCAGCGGAGCGGTGCTTGAGATGAAGGACCCTGTTCAGCGGTGCTTGAGACGGCGGTGCCCAGCGGAGCGGTGCTTGAGATGAAGGGCCCTGTTCAGCGGTGCTTGAGACGGCGGTGCCCAGCGGAGCGGTGCTTGAGATGAAGGTCCCAGCGGAGCGGTGCTTGAGATGAAGGGCCCAGTTCAGCGGTGCTTGAGATGAAGGGCCCAGTTCAGCGGTGCTTGAGACTGCGGTGCCCAGCGGAGCGGTGCTTGAGATGAAGGGCCCAGTTCAGCGGTGCTTGAGACGGCGGTGCCCAGCGGAGCGGTGCTTGAGATGAAGGGCCCAGTTCAGCGGTGCTTGAGACGGCGGTAACCTATTCAGCGGTGCTTGAGATGAAGGGCCCAGTTCAGCGGTTCCTGAGACGGCGGTGCCCAGCGGAGCGGTGCTTGAGATGAAGGGCCCAGCGGAGCGGTGCTTGAGGTGAAGGGCCCAGTTCAGCGGTGCTTGAGATGAAGGGCCCAGTTCAGCAGTGCTTGAGACGGCGGTGCCAAGCGGAGCGGTGCTTGAGATGAAGGGCCCAGCGGAGCGGTGCTTGAGATGAAGGGCCCAGTTCAGCGGTTCCTGAGACGGCGGTGCCAAGCGGAGTGGTGCTTGAGATAAAGGGCCCAGTTCAGCGGTGCTTGAGACGGCGGTGCCCAGCGGAGCGGTGCTTGAGATGAAGAGCCCAGTTCAGCGGTGCTTGAGACGGCGGTGCCCAGCGGAGCGGTGCTTGAGATGAAGGGCCCAGTTCAGCGGTGCTTGAGACGGCGGTGCCCAGCGGAGCAGTGCTTGAGATGAGTGTCCTGGTCAGCGGATCCGGCCCAGGCATGGATGTCACTCGCCACCTGACATGTGGCTGGCGGGGCCTTCCTGCCCATCTGTCTGGTGGCTTGCGGGCCCTCCTGGGCTGCAGTGCTGGGCCTGTGTGTGTCCTCCTGCACACCTGGGATGGGGCTGGTGGGGCCCTCCTGGCCAGCTGGCCTGCTGCCGGACTTGTCGGGCGTGCTGCCCTTCCCACCCTTCCCTGCACGCTTGTGGCCCTTTCCCACCTTTGGCGGTGTGGCAGGTGGCACCTGACTTCCTGCCAGAGCCAATGTAGGGATTTTTGTCCCTGGGGTCTTTGGTCGCTCGCGCCGGGCACTGGCAATCTTAGCATGCTTTTCCGGTGGTGGGCTGGCCGTGCCTTGGCTCCTAGCTGAACTGGATGCCCTTGAGGGTGGGGGACTCCACAGTCCATGGACAACAGTCTTCACTGGTCCCGGTTTTGTGGTGGCTGATGTGCTGATTGGAGTCTTATGAGATGGACGGGGTGGGGGAGTTGTAGGAAAGAGGTCAAGTTTGGAAAGGAAAAGCAATTTGGAAGGAGAGGGACGGGTAGGTGTAGTGGGTATGGGAGTGGAGGAAGAGGATGTGGTTGTAGGAGTGTGAAGTCTGGTGTCTTTGGGTGCAGGTGCTTGGGCTGGAGGCTGTCGTGAGGTGGATGGCTGTTGGGTGGGTGGCTGCCTGCGTTTGTGTAGTTTGGAGGAGGGGGTGACAGACACACTTGGAGAGGACACAGGGGAGGTGTAAATGGTAGTGGGGGTGGTGACTGCACGTGTGCGGAGTGTTCTGGTGGGTGTGCTGGTGATGGACGTAGTGGCTGAAGATGTTGTGCATGCAAGTGTGAGTGGAGACGTCACAGGGAGGGAGGAGGGAGACGAGGAGGAGGGGGACACAGTGGAGGCAGTGGCTGTTGGTATGTCTGCATGTGGATGTTGCTTGTGTGAATGCTTGTGTGATGTGTGGTGCTTATGTCTGGATGAGCTTCCCTTGGGTGTTGAGGTGTGTGCATGCTGGTCTGTAGGTGTGTCTGGGATAGGCAGAGGTACAGGGGATTGGGTCTGGGTGGAGGAAGTTGGAGGGGGGAGGCTAGAGACAGGGACAATTGCTGCCATCAGTGCCGAGGCCAGAGCGTTGAACGATCGGTGATGGGCAGCCTGACCCGAATGAATGCCCTCCAGGTATGCATTACTCTGGTGCACCTCTCTTTGTACACCCTGGATGGCATTCAAAAGGGTAGACTGCCCAACAATGATGGTCCTTAGGAGGTCAATGACCTCCTCACTGAGGGCAGCAGGGGCGACAGGGGCAGTGCCTGAGGTGCCTGGGGCGAAGGAGATGCCCACCTTCCTGGGTGAGCGGGCACGGGGCAAACGCTGAGGGGCTGCTGGGAGGGCGGTGCTGGTGCGCTGGGTGGCGGCTGTACCTGTTGTTGCGGGGGCACGGATGTTGCCGCCACCACAAGGGAGCTCCCTTCAGAGGACGAGTCGCTGTCACTGACATCAGCACGAGTCCCCGCTGTGGAGCTCCCCTCGCCCTCCGTCTCACTGGTGAAATCCGATTATGTTGCATGGCCCGCCATGGCCATGTGAGATGCAGCTCCCTCGTGCTCCGATGCCACTTCTCCTCCGCCTGATGATGCTAATGCACACATGAACAGGAAGACCACAAAAAAGGGGGGGAGGAGAAATAAAGACATGTTGAGTGCATGGATTACCGCTACAGTTGGTGGACAAGACAGACACAGAAGCCCCCTGCACTACGCCGCGCACTTGGGGTCCACTACGCAATCCGTGGGACATGGCCTACAAGCCTATGGACGACAACTGCACACATAGATGACACAGGGCCATGGATACCTGTACTTGGCACCCTACAGAGGTGGGGGGCGGGGGCACAGGGCCATGCCTTATGGAGGGGGCTAGCCTACAGAAATCGCCCTGGCCTAGGGATACCCACAGCCCTCCTCCCCCACCCAGACACCTCCACTGCGCGCAAAGTCAGCAGAATGTATTTGTACTCACCCCCTTGTGTCTGCTGTGATGTCCTCACGTGCCCATCCAAATCGGGGTAGGCCACCGCCAGGATCCGGGACATCAGGGGGGTCAAATGACGACTGGCACCCCTCCTATGTTGGGAGGCCATCCCCAGCTGAGTCTCCGCCGTCTCCCTGCTCCAGCGTCGGATGTCCTCCCACCTCTTCCGGCAATGGGTGCCCCGTCTGTTGTGGACCCCCAGGGTCCGGACGTCCTTGGCGATGGCACGCCAAGTCGCGACTTTCTGGTGGGCGCTAACCTATGTGACATGTACAGGGAGAGAAAAATTGTCATCACCTTCTGCATGCTCGATGTGAGTGGCCCCCCATCCCCACCCTTGCCATGTGGCACATGCTCTCATCTGTCGTTTGATGCATGCCTCAATCGCTCCCCTCCCCACCATCTTTCATCCACCCAACTCAACCCAGGCATTGCCCACTAAGCATGGTCCCAGTGTACTTACCTGTTGGTCTGGAGGACCGTAGAGTAGCGCATACTGGGGGAGGACCCCATCCACAAGTTTCTCCAACTCCTCCGCCGTGAAGGCAGGGGCCCTTTCCCCAGTCGCATGAGCCATTGTCTCTTCCAGACCGAGGTCACAGCAGCACTTGCAGTGTAGGTCCTCTCCTGTCGAAGATCAGGTATCGAGTGATTAAGCAGATAGAAAATGGCGGTCAAGCCCGCGGCGGTGCGTACCGCGACCGCCGGCGCACATCGTCATTGGCTCCTGAAACCCATAGGGTTCAATGTTAACCAATGCGGCTTAGCGCCGCGGTCTTCGACCGCCTACCGCCGCGGTGTGCCACGTCAGCGCATTGACCTCACATCCCACTGTCACACTTCACAGGTCAGGCAGTCGCCATTTCAAGGGCCCACATGGCCTAATTACCAACTGCGTCACACATACCTAGGCCATGCACCAACACTCATACAACCCATTCAATGCATTGGGAATCGTGTTATGTGCAAGCTGTGGTTACGTACCTGTGGGTGGCTTGACTCTGTGCTCGCTGTTGTCCTTCATAGGCCCCGTCCACTGGGACATGCGAGGAGAGGGAGGAATCTTCCCGTGTACAGACCGCTGGTGGATCTGTCGACAATGGAGGAACGACATGTCATACTGACATACAGGCTTGACCAAGCCACTATACAGGAACTGTGTGCCCAGCTGGAGCCAGACCTGATGTCACCCATCCGCCAACCCACAGGGATCCCCCCTCTAGTGCAGGTGCTGTCAGTACTCCATTTCTTAGCAAGTGGGTCATTTCAAACAACAGTGGCCATATCATCAGGGATGTCCCAGCCTATGTTTTCCAAGGTGTTGTCCAGAGTGTTGTCTGCCCTGCTGAAACACATGCGGAGCTACATCGTTTTCCCTGAGGTGGGGGATTTGCCTACAGTGAAGGGTGATTTCTATGCCCTTGGACATATCCCCAACATCATAGGTGCCATTGATGGGACACATGTTGCTTTGGTCGCCCCCAGCAGGAGTGAACAGGTGTACAGGAACCGGAAGAGTTATCATTCCATGAATGTACAGATGGTGTGTTTGGCTGACCAGTACATCTCCCATGTTAATGCCAAGTTCCCTGGGTCAGTGCATGACGCCTACATCCTGCGGAATAGCAGCATCCCGTATGTGATGGGTCAACTCCAGAGGCACCGGGTGTGGCTATTAGGGGACTCTGGTTTCCCCAACCTGTCCTGGCTACTGACCCCAGTGAGGAATCCCAGGACAAGGGCAGAGGAACGGTACAATGAGGCCCATGGGCGGACTAGGAGGGTGATCGAGCGAACCTTTGGCCTCCTGAACGCCAGGTTCCGGTGCCTCCATATGACAGGTGGATCCCTAATGTACTCACCAAAGAAGGTGTGCCAGATCATCGTGGCCTGCTGTATGCTTCACAACCTGGCTTTGCGCCGCCAGGTGCCTTTTCTGCAGGAGGATGGTCCAGATGGTGGTGCTGTAGCAGCTGTGGAGCCTGTGGAGAGTGAAGAGGAGGAAGCCGAAGAGGACGACATAGAGAACAGGAACACAGTAATACAGCAGTATTTTCAGTGACACCCAGGTAAGAGTAGACACCGGCATATTACATTTACTTAATGTCTCCTACCTCTCTACTGTCTGACTCTTTTCCCCCAGTGTATGGTAACTGTGTTGTGACTTTCCCTTCCGTTTTCAGAGATGTGGGCCCCACTGCGTGACATCTGCTCTGTTTCCCCATGGACTACAGCTGTGTGACAGCGGTTTGTTGGCATCACAATGTGAATGAACATTTTGGCATGGTCATGTCTAATACATTTGTTCTAAATCACAGCCAGACTCCAGATTGAGTTTTGCAATAAGTGTTTTTATTCAAGTGCTCTAAATTGGATGGGTGGTTACAAATCGGTGAGGGGTGATGGTGGAGGATTGTCCATGGCAGAGTCCAGACTATCAGTTTCACAGGTGCATTGTCCAAATGCCTGTGGGAAGTGGAGCAGGGGCAGTTTAAGGTTGGACAGGGTGACAATGTGGGACAGTGGGATGACAATCAGGGCGGTATCCTTTGCTGGCGGGGGTCTTGACATCTTACTCTGTCTTCTTCCTGGATCTCAGGGCCCGCTTGCGGGGTGGTTCTCCTTCTGCAGGGGGTGGGGTTCTGGTGGCCTGTTGGTCTTGTGTCGAGGCCTCCTGTCCACTAGTGCCGGCGGAGGTGGTAGGCAGTTCTTGGTGCATGCTAGTGTCAGGGGCCCTTTGAGGTGCCACAGTGTCCCGCAATGTCGTGACTACCTCATTCAGGGCCACTACGATGGTACCCATGGCGGAACTGATGTTTCTTAGTTCCTCCCTGAACCCCATATACTGTTGCTCCTGCAGAAGCTGGATCTCCTGAAACCTGGCCAGGATCGTCGCCATCGTCTCCTGGGAGCGGTGGTATGCTCCCATGATGGAGGAGAGGGCCTCGTGGAGAGTGGGTTCCCTGGGCCTGTCCCCCCCCTGTCGCACAGCAGCCCTCCCAGTTCCCATGTTTCCCTGGGCCTCTGTCCCCTGGACCGTGTGCCCACTACCACTGCCCCCAGGTCCCTGTTGTTGTTGGGGTGGTGGGTTAGCCTGGGTTCCCTGTAGTGGTGGACACACCGCTGATTGTGTGTCCTGGGGACAGAGGTATGGGCCCGCTGGGTGGCTGCTGTGCTGGTGTTCCCAGAGGGGGGAAGGTCTACTGTGGCCTGTGGCTGTGTGAGGGGAACCGACTGTCCCGAGGTCCCCGATGGACCGGGCTGGTCATCTAGATCCAGGGAGACAGAGCTGCTGTCCTCACTGTGGGCCTCTTCTGGGGGTGGAGTGGACATTTGAGGACCCTCCTGGGCGGTGACGTGGCGTTCGGGTCCTGCAGGGGTATAAAAGTATGGTTATTGCTTCTGTGTGTGTCATAGCGTGCAATGGGTGGGTGCCCGTGTACCCCAGTGCTGGCATTCCTTTGTGGGGGCTGTTGTGACAGTGGTTGGGGGGGGGGGTTGTATGTGTATGTGCAGTGGGCATGCTTAGGTGATGGGTGTCCATGCTTTGTGGACGCATGCAGGGCTAGGTGTTGGGATGGGTGGGTTGTGATGGTGAGACAGTTGCAAGGAGTAGGTGTGATGGGGGTGAGGGTAAGGGTGGGGGTAAGAGTTGGCATGCAGGTGGGGTGGGGGGAAGAAGTAGTTAAGATTTGCCTTACCAGAGTCCATTCCTCCGCCTACTCCTGCGAGGCCCTCAGGATGCAGGATGTTCAAGACTTGCTCCTCCCATGTTGTAAATTCTGGGGGAGGAGGTGGGGGTCCGCCGCCAGTCTTCTGCACCGCGATGTTGTGCCTGGATACCATGGAACGCACCTTCCCCCGTAGGTCGTTCCACCTCTTCCTGATGTCGTCCCGATTTCTTGGGTGCTGTCCCACAGCGTTGACCCTGTCCACTATTCTGTTCCATAGCTCCATCTTCCTGGCAATGGTGGTGTGCTGCACCTGTGCCCCGAACATCTGTGGCTCTACTCGTACAATTTCCTCCACCATGACCCTGAGTTCATCATCAGAGAACCTGGGGTGTCTTTGCGGTGCCATGGGGTGGTGTGGGTGATGTGTAGGGTGGATTGTGTGGTGCTAAGTGTGGTGATGTGTATTGTTGTGTTGTGTGAAGTGCGTGCAAATATTGCTGGGTGACAGTGAATTGGGCGTCTGGGTGCTCGGATGTCTTTTCTCGGTGCGTGTTCACGAAACTCTAGGAGTGGAGGTTTGTGGGTGATGTGGGTGTGTATTTTATATTGAATTGGGTGTGTGGGAGTGGTGTGTGTATGTGTCTCAGGTGTGTGTATTTTGAATTGTCCAATGAGGTTGTATTTTGTAAGTGTGTGTGTATTTTGAGCGCGGCGGTGTGTACCGCCAATGGAATACCGCGGTTGAAAGACCGCTGCGTGGATTCGTGTGTCGTGATAGTGTGGGCGTATTTCTGTTGGCATGACGGTGGAGGTTTGGTCATCACCAGTTTCTCGCTGCCCTTTGGTGTGGCGGACTTTTGTGGATGTCTGTATTTTGGCGGTTTGCCTGTTGTGGGTCAGAATGACGTGGCGGTTTACCGCGGCGGTGTTATGGCGGTTTTCTGAACGGCGGTAAGCGCCTTTTACCGCCGAGGTTGGAATGACCCCCTTGGTCCTTGGGTAGGCAGGCAGTCCTCTGGGGGTTTGTAGAGGTCACTGGGCCTGCAGGATGTGTTACCTTTTTGTAGCAGGAGTCTTGAAGCTGCAGACAGGCTGGTAGGGTGGGGGCAAGTAAGTTGTCTTCTGGAGTCTTCTCTGCTGGTGCGGCTTTTCAGTCCTTCTTCTTTGTGGGTGCCAGAAATCTGAAGAGAAAGGTACAGGGGTGCACCTAAATACTAGATTTAGGGGTGTTAAAGAGGTCAGAGG
The DNA here is from genome assembly GCF_031143425.1 of Pleurodeles waltl. Classification (NCBI taxonomy): domain Eukaryota; kingdom Metazoa; phylum Chordata; class Amphibia; order Caudata; family Salamandridae; genus Pleurodeles; species Pleurodeles waltl. The sequence continues at coordinate 1,365,013,887 of NC_090446.1, forward strand.
GCAGTAGTCAATGGCTACTGAACCTGAGGGTGGCTACACCCTTCCTGTGCCCACTCCCTCTGGAAAGGAGGGCACATTCCTAACCCTATTGGCTATCTTTGTCCAAAACAAGATGGAGGATTCTGCAGATAAGGGTTCACCTCAGCTCTGGACACCCTAAGGGTGGTCCCAGGTGGGGTGGACACTCCTACTTGTGTTTACTAATTTTCCTGCTGGAACTGCCGCCAAAAGGGGTGCTTGGTCCAGGGGGCGGGCATCTCCACTAGCTGGAGTGCCGTGAGGCTGTAGAACAAAAGGAAGGTGCTTTTGAAGCTCACCGCCAAGTGTTGCTGTTCCTGTAGGGGGAGGGTGTGAAGCAGACTCTGTCCCTGACTCCTGACAGCACAAAGGCTCTCACCCCAGGGGGTCAGAAACTTGTCTGGTGGTGGCAGGCTGACATAGACTGGTCAGCCGCACACTAGAGTGTTGGGTGAATTACAGGGGCATCTCTAAGATGCCCTCTGTGTTAATATTTCAATAAATCCAACATTGGCATCAGTGTGGGTTTATTGAGCCGAGAAGTTTGATACCAAACATCCTAGTCTTTAGTGAAGCCATCATGGAGTTGTGGAGTTCGTAATGACAAACTCCCAGCCAGTGTACTCAATATGACTACACTGCACTTACAACCCCAAAGAATGGACTTAGACACTGTAGTGGCATATTGCTCATGCATATGTGCCCTGCCGAAGGGCTGTAAGGCCTATTAGACGGGTGACCTACCTATGCAACAGGAAGTGTGTTGCAGGCATGGCAGCCAGGGCTGGGTGTCATGTGGACTTTACCTTTTTATCCCCACCAGCACACACAATCTGCAATGGCAGTGTGTATGTGTTTGGTGAAGGGTGCCTTAGGGTAGCATAATACATGCTGCAGCCCTTAAGGACCCTCTCTGGTCACAGAGCCCTTGATACCACTGGTACCTTTTACAATGGGCTAAGCAGTGTACTGGGGTGTGCCAATTATAGAAGCAAGGGCACAGTGTAGGGAAAGAAAACAGATGCTGGGGGCTGGTTAGCAGGATCCTAGAACACACTCAGTCAAGTTAGCATCAGATATTAGGCAAAAAGTGGAAAGATGACCATGCCAGAAGGGACACTTTCCTACTGCTTGGAACTCAATTGTGCTGGAAGGTGTTGGTCTGGTGGCTAAATTGTTACTGTTACTTAACTATGGTACACCTACCTCATCACCCACCCCAAATCCTAGCAATGGATATCACACTTCTTTTTTTATGTTTATTGGCAGCTTTAACTAACAAGCAATCTACCATAGTTTAATTTTGTGCTCTACACTCACAGTCACTGTTTCATATCAAGTTCCTTGCCCGCTGAACGTTCACTTGTATAATCCAACAGTCAATCAGGAGTGCTGGGTGGCCAACCACTTGTATTAGCTGTGGCTCAGTAGACAGTCACACCAGGTGATTCTTCACTTTCAGTGGCCATGCTTCAATGGTCACAATCTTACAAACCATGTTTAATTCACCTTTAGTCAATCAGGCATGTCGGTTGGCTGTCCACTTTAAGTAGGTGTGTCTTAGTCAGCCAGACACTCTGGTGGGACTTCCATTTCCAGTGGCCATGTTTCAGTTACATTCACTTCGGCCTACCATATGGACATACCGCTCCTGCTCCATACATGCCCTTCTACCTGAGCGCTCACCGGCAAAGCAGATCACTTCCTCCATCATTTCTGTGTATTCCCTATGGCATTGTTGAACCCTTCCAGACCCCTTTCACAACCTCCTTTGAGTAGAATATGGTGCATGTTCTGGATAAATAAATCCATGCCTGCCTTGAAGAGCTGTATCCATCCAGATCACAGTTTGAAGTGGCTGCATGTTAGTTAGGCATGAGTATGTGCCCATACTGTTTACACACTGAAATGTGGCTCCATTTAAACTCCTTCTGGACTATGTCTTGTTATTTCATCTCATGCTAATGTTGCCTGGGAACACTCTCCCTCTATGTTATTAGCTTAGCACCACATTCTCTGCTGATAATCCCCTCCTCATGTCCACTTTTGCGTGGGCATGATTGTGCTCTCTATGGTTGGTTCTTCTGTGGCATGTTGTCCAACTCTGGGTACAGCTGGTTGCCCTGTTACTCATACCACTTTAGCTGACTGTAAGGAACGAATAGCTAGGCATCATCATGTGAAACAAAGCTTCATTCCTTTCTGCCACACCCCCCCAAGTTTCTTATTAACCACTTATCCCACTCAGTGAAATTCTAAGTTAAGGAGACTGACAACACCTTGAGTCCTGTCAACCTAATTGAGAATAGTGTTGATTATCTGAATAGTGACTTCTAGCCGCAGATTTCTTACCTTGGAATTATCATTAGATGTCAGACCGGATCTGGGATGTTGTGGGCAATACCTCTGCATGCCATTAGGTGGTGGTGTTCAGCTCCGTGTGACACTGTAGTCCGTGCCAGAAGTGACACGCCTAGTACCTGTATAGGCGCCACCCCAGCCAGCTGACACAATTCTATTATTTCTGAACCAATCACCGCAGATCTGGAGTACAGCTCCCCCCAGTCTTTTTTTGACTGACTCTTTTTAAACTTTTTGTCAAAAGATTTTTGAGGCTTTGTCTCCTGGTTTGGTAGGGATATCCACAAGGAAGGAGTAGTCCCTCAGTCTCAACAGCAGACACTGTGATGGTCTCAATCCCGGTCTACAGGAAGGTCTGGGGATCAGTTGTGGAGCCATTCCAAGTGCTCGTTGTTGCAGTTGAAGTCGTCCAGGCATTCAGGTAAGTCCCACAAACGGAAGAAGAACACGAAGTCAAAGACGTCTTCAACTTCGCTCTGTTGGTTGAGGTCATCTAACTAGACTAGGAGGTGGAGGGGTCGGCATTCAAGGCCTGATTCAGCAGTTGAGCTTGCACCTGGGCTTTCTCCATGCCACCGTGAGTTTCCAGGAGCCAGAGCGAACCCCAATCAACTTCATGAATTTTATGAGGCCATGCCTTCCTATTTGGGTGGCCTATCCCTGCTGGAGCACATTTGAGCCCTGTGGCCTCAGGAGCAGCCCCTACTGGTCTTCTGCCAGCAGGTTAACCTCTGATGCCAGTCGGGTCCCTTGGATCTATAGCTGAATCTCGAGCTGTACTGGTCGAGCCATTTCGACCTTCCCCAGAGCTGGCTCTAATGCCAATGTCCCCAGCACTGCCAGTGGTGCAGTCCTTTTCCCCAACTCAGAAACAGAGCCAGATGGCCGTCATCCAGCACCAATGCAAACTGAGGGCACACCACCCAAGTCGGAGCCTGTGCCCTATTTCTATGGGCTTGGACTTGGGGATGACTGAGAGGGGCCACTGGACCCTGATAAATTGAATACCAGCCCCTAGACGTCACCAAGGATACTTGGTGTGAGGATTTGGTGGATGCCAGTGGGCAGGATACCTCCCCATATTCTGGCTTGCTATCTCCTCCTACCATGACTACAGATGAAGGAGCTTTATCTACTGTGGTGGTGAGGAGAATAGCTGAGGTCGTAGACCTTCAGCTATCCACTGTGGCTATCAAGGTGAATGTCTTGACTGAGGTTCTTCAGCCAGGAGTCACCATATAAAAACTGCTTCTGCTCTCTAATGAAGCCCTCACAGCCTTCCTATTCAGTGCGTGGTCCAAGCCCTGCTCCTTCCTGTGAATATGTTGATTGCCCCCCACCATTGCCAAAACCCAGGGGGCTCTAGTTTCCTCATAACACACCCTACTTTGGAGAGTTTGGTGATCCAAGCAACCACTTCCAAATTAAACCTGGGATCATTCCCTACTACTCCTCCGGACAAGGACTCCAAAAGACTGTATATCTTGGGGAAGAAGATGTTCTCTTCCACCAGCCTGGCACTGTGGCCGGTGAACACAGCATGCCTTTTGGGCAATACTCCTGTTCCCTCTGGGACTAGTTTGCTTAGGTACTGCCTATGGTCTCGGAGGAGGCCTGACCCATACTCTCTCAAGTTATTGCTGATGGGAAAGGCACAGCTAAATTCGCCATACGCTGTGGGCTGGATATGACCAGCTTGCTAGGCAGAGCTGTTTCATCATCAATGCCCTTATGGCACCACGCCTGGCTGAGGTTGACTGGCTTTTCTGGGGATGTCCAGGAATCGCTCATGAACATGCCCTTTGATGGCTTCCGTCTCTTAGGAGACAAGGCAGGCTCAGCACTGGAGCCCTTCAAAGGCCGTAAGACTACGGTCAGATCCTTGGGCATTTCCATGATCCCTCACCAACCACTATCCGCCTTCTGCTCCTTTTGTGGCCACTGAAGGAGTTTCCAGGCTCATCTACAACTACCCAGCCACCACATCCAGCAGACTTCTCAGTCCTTGCGTGGCAGAGGACGCTGCACCCACAGGACTCATGGGTCAGATAGTTAAAGGTCGGGCCAGTCTACTGCCACCCAGCTGAGTGATCCGGTGGGGAATTTAAAGCTTTTCTGTGCTCCATCAAGGTAAAGCTAGTACAGGTGTCCATGGACAACACCACTGCTATGTAGTACTACAACAAACAGGACTCAGTGGGGTTATGGGCGCTCTGTCAAGAGGCGCTGCTTCTCTGGGCAAGTTTGTGGCCTGGTACATGAACAAACAGATTGACCCTTTATCTTTACCCTTTTCTTTTGTTTATTCTTACCCTGGCCCAACAGGGCTCTGCTTTGGGTATGTTGAAGGGTTAATTATCTACTATCTCAGCATTTCTGCAGCTGCCAGATCAGCTCTCCCTTTCCATGTCCCCTATTGTAAGTATAGTCCGTAAAGGTTTTCAGCACATAACATCCGGTGGCTGCTCGAAGTTCCGGAAGCAGACCACACTTCTCACTCAGAGGCACTGATTGCAGCGATCGACTTAGAGAAAGCCTTTGCTAGCCTTCTCTGATAGCCTCCTTATACCATGTGATGGATAAGATGGGAATGGGGAGTGGATTTATTAGTTGGGTTAAGCTCCTGTATTCAAACCCCATGGCCAGAGTCAAAACGAGAAGACACATATCAGAGTCCTACACAGTGCACTGCGGCACCAGGTGGGGTGTCCGCCCTCCCTGTTACTGTTCGCCCTCGCAGTTGAACCCCTGGCTATCAGGGCATGATCCGGACTAACATACCAAGGGAAGACCATACGGGACATAACACACTACTCTACGCGGATGATATGCTATTGTTCCTGCATGACACGGATATGAAATTACTCAGGGCAATTGCCCTCTTGGAAAGTTTTGGCAGTGTATTGGGCCTCAACATCAATTGGCAGAAGTCCAGCCTTTACCCTCTTTGCAAGACAACTCCCCCGCCGCAGAACCTATGGGGCCTCTAGTGGGAAGGGAACTGTCTGACTTACCTTGCGGTCCAGATTTACCACAACCAAAGAGATAGACATGATGATGGTAATGTAGGGACAGTGATAAGCACTCTAAAGGGAAGCCTGGCTTTCTAGAAGACCCTTTCACTGTCGGTGACAGTCCGAATAGCTATAGCCAAAATGATCGCTCTGTCCCGCCTGCTGTATTTTTTCTCCACCTTGCATAAGACATTTAAAGACTTGGATACCCTGCTGATAGAACTTATCTGGGGCTCGGGCAGACGGAGAATACCTCTGGCCAAACTGCAACACCCGACGACGAGCGGGGACTGGCAGCTCCGAACATGGAGTCGTACTACCTAGCGGCACAGCTATAGTGGTTTGCACAATGGTTCCACTCCATAGGTAGGACAGGGTTGACAGGAATAGGGCACGACCAAACTCAAGGGTCATTTATTGGGTTCTTTTGGAGCCTTTGTTCGCCTTGGAGATTACCAACACTGAATTAGAGGTGATCCGACACTTCTGATGATGGACCCTCCAACGCACTAGAACATTAGTGTCGTACTCCCCAGACCTTCCATTTGGGTGTCTGGAGCACATAGGGCGCAAGCACACTCTGAGGAATATAGCCCAGTGGCCCCTCTACGGAGTAAATCGAATAAGTGAGCTCTACAAAGACAGGGAGCTACTCTCATTAGGTGACCTGATGGAGTTATTTGATATCCCAAAGGGTCAATTCAAACCACACAGGGCACTGACAGCAACACTAATGCACCACTGGGGGCTGAGACAGGTACAACATCCTCTCTGCTGCAGATGCCAAACACTATGCACCATATCAGGTTGTACTAAAGCCATAACCTGCTTATACCGAGCCTTGTGTATTGTTCTCACTGAGCCCCGGGTTGCAATGCAGGAACAGTGGGAAGGAGATATTGCAAACCTGATAGCAGACACTGACTGGTACAACATCATTATGAACACCTATCCTGTGTCCTGTAATGCCCGGTTCAAATTGGTAAGTTTTTATTACCTACACAGGGCCTTCCTCACCCCGAGACACATCATGCAACATTTTAGGGAACAGGACATAGCTTGCCCGAGATGCGGCCAAGCAGGTGTGGAATTCTTTCATATGGTATGGACCTGCCCAAGCCTGGAGTGCTACTGGCGAGAGGTTGTCGACCTCCTCCACAAAGTGACTTCACACGTGCTTCCATACTCTCCAGTGGTGTGTTTACTTTATGGGTTCCCTAGGCCCTCAAAACAAAACAACTACTAAATTTATAGACCTCGTCCGGGCACTGGCAAAAAAGAGAGATTGCAAAACATTGGAAATCTACTGGGGGCCTCAACTGCATAGTTGGCAGAGAGAACTTACCAAATGTGCGGGATATGAAAGTGCAGTATTGCTCCACGAGGCCAGACAAGGCAGAGGGCTGATAGAAAGAGTTTGGGCATGGTAGCATTTAGTGGACTGCCTCATAGTTGTATCCCCCTCCTGACACACCGGAACCAGCAGACTCTTGAAGGACCACATGTACTAGTCTCACCACCTACCAAAATAGGACCAACCCCATGTGAAGGGCCCCACATGCCCTCAATGCAAGGAACAGAATGGGACATGGCACAGCAGTTATTCTGGTCGGCGATGGGGATCTTGGGGGGGAGGGGGATTTGTTGCTCGTATTTCTTGCATGATCACACTGCCTATAGTTTGCGTGTTCACAGGACTCTATTTCCTCTTGTATCTATAATCCATACATGATTGAGATATGTGTATTGCATGATGTATCACAGCCTTACAGACTCTATCTGGATCACATGTAAATGCAATAACATATATTTACAAAAAAGGTCTTCAGCATGTTTCCTCCAGCTTCCTTTGTTATGCCTCAAGGAGACCTCAGTTCAGTTTTTACTTTTCTGTGTACTCCCTTGGAGCCGCTTCATAACTGCCCTCTTAGGCTCCTCACCATCAAGGCAGCTTTTCTGGTGCATTACCTCTGCCAGGAGGGTCAGTGAACTGCAGACACTGTCATCTGAGCCTCCTTACATCTCTTTTTATCCAGACAAACTGGATCTTCAGACTCAAGCATCCTTCATGCTGAAGGTAGTCACCCCTTACTGCACAGGCCAGTCCATCACATTGCCTACCTTTTATGCTCGCCTCACCCCTCTAAGGAAGAGGAAAGACTCCACTGGCTGGACCCAAAAAGAGTGTTGTTGAAAGGGAAGGCTGTGCAGAAACAAGCCATCTCTCGTTGGATAGTGCTGTGCGTTAGGATCTACTGCACAAAGGTCAAGAAGCAACCCCCGGAGGGCTTGCGTGCTCATTCCACCATGGCAAAGGCTGCGACCACTATGTTAGCACTTGGAGTTCCAGTTCTGGACATCTGTCAGGCTGCATTGTTGGCTTTGATGCAAATGTTCACCAAGCACTACTGCCTTGACAGTCAGATCCTTTGGGTTGGGCACTGTGATTGTTCGGTCTTGCAGGACTTTCTAGTCTAAATTGGTTTCACATACCCTTCTCGGGTAGAAGTATCTATCAGATAAACAAGTTACTTACCTTCGGTAATGCCTGATCTGTTAGAGTCTCTATCTAGCTGCAGATTCCATACTGACCCATCCATCCACCCTGCTCTGCAAATGGATTTTAGGTACAGGGCTGTTCCCCTTTTCAGGGACTTAGCGTCACTAAGGGCAGGAAGGGGATGGAAACTGGCGGAAGAGCCCTGAGCCCTCCCTCCAGTGCCCCAGGGGGATGAACAAGGGAGTCACGTTGGTAAGCGTAAAGGAGCGTGCCGACGTTGAATGAGAGAGTGAGGACGCGGAGCCGAAAATCAAACTGGAACAATGGGATGGGGAAGAGAACAAGAAGGCTGACCGAGGGAGCAAAAGATCGAGTCCTGAGGCAGCCGCGACAAAGGAGACGCACCTAGGAGATCGAGGAGTAGCAGGAGTGGAACAGACTGAGGCGGAGAGATCCAGGAGACGTGAAGGGGCCAACCATGTTTCAGGCGGGGGTTGGCTTGACCAGGTACGTGACTGCTTGCGCGGTCATCTGGAACCAGTGTTAAGGAGGGTGGGGGGTGGAGGGTCAAAGACACGCCAGATTAGGCAAGGAGGTTCAGTCAAAACATCCTCATGAATACTAATTCACCCAGAGTCCTTTCACTGAGGTATTCATGGGGGGGTGGGGGGTGGGGTTGAAGACAGAATGACATAAGTTATGGACACAAACCCCAGGTGACAATATAGCATGTCTGGTAGCACATACAGTAAAGAACCCTCCCTCTTTGCAAGCATGTAATATATATATATATATATATATATATATATATATATATATATATATATATATATATATATATATTATATAAACAACATAATATATGTATATATATATATATATAAGAAACACTTACCTGACCCCGTCCTTCTTGTTCTTTACTCCCGGGAGCCCGCATGTCGGTGGTGACTGAGCGAACCAGAACACCTAGAAGAAAGAAGAACACCTAAATTGGGAAAGCGCAAAACCAAGGAAAAGCCGATAAACTGGGCAGAACCCAGCCATTTATGTTTGGAAAGTCTGTGAAAAGAACAGAATAAATAGCTTATCGGTTTTAAAGCACTTCCCTGACTGGTCTGACTCTGTGTTCATACCCTGAAGAGCAGTATCCTCTGTGGTTAGACCCTATCACAGTGGTATCAGAAGTGGGATAAAGCCCAGGGAAACAAAGGGACCATGGAGACTAAACCATCTCTAGAAGATATAACTCGCAGAAGTACAATGACACCTCAAACTAGTGTGGGAAGAACAAGCAAAAGAAGCTTGGACAGATAGAGAGTCTCTACAGAACGCCTTGAGAACCCAAGCCACCATCATAGCCATCAACCAACTAGTACATGAAACCGCCCTACAAAAGCTTACCATTACCATTGTAACCACCAGAGTTCACCTGAGTTCAGTATTGCAAAAATACCAGAAAGGTGAGGATCCAGATTCATTTTCCAGCAACTTCAAAAGAGTAGCCACGTCTGTAAGCTGGCCCCAGGAATGGTGGGCACAGTATGTAGCCCCACTTTTAACTGGGGCTTTGGAGTCAGCCTATCATGCCGTAAACCCAGGAGAAACCACACCCTATGGATAAGTTAAGAAGGTTGTACTGGAAAGATTTGGGTTCGATAAGGAAAACTATCAGCTAAAGTTCCGTTGAACAAAGTGGAACACCTCAGAGAATCCTAGGGCTCTCTTCTATAGGGTTCAAGATGCGGGCTCAAGTGGTTAAACCCCACGGAAAGCACCAAGCAGGAGGTTATACAGACCATACTGTTAGAACAATACCTGGAGGCACTACCTGCCAGTACCCGGAATTGGATAAAACAACATCCGGACGTTACAGTAACCACCGCGATCGAATTGGCCTGTGCATTTCATAGGGCACCAGACTTCAGAGTGACTCCAGTGAAAGGGACAATCCAAGCTCCGAAGAGTAGTTATACTGTTTCAACCCCTTAAGACCGACCATCGATACCCCTTAGAGGGTAATCTTACTGGGCGCTTTCCAGCCACGGAACACAATCAAGCCCCTCAATGCTATAACTGTGCTGAGTGGGGCCATATTGCTTGTACATGCCCCCAAAAGATCCCCAGCTCTGAACTGATGGAAATAGGACTGACTATGGGTAGGGTCTTGTGGCCTAGAGGAAAGGACCCGCAGTATGTGAAACGAATGATGGTAAACCAGGCAACCGCTTTGGCCCTGGCAGATTCATGGTGTAGCCAAACAGTGATCATTGCACAGCTGGTGTCGGACGACCAGTGGGTTGATGGAGACCGTGGTCATCAGCTGTGTCTACTGGGATAGTCAGGTATATCCAGTGGCGGAAGTAACTATAGAATGGAGGGGCTGGGAAGAGAAGATCAAAGCCGGGGGTACTCCCCAACTGGTAATGGATATAATCATTGGGACTGATTATATGGAGTTCCCGGGCCTATTGGAAGCCACAACAACCCAGGATCCTATAAACTTGTGGTTGACTGGCGCTCCTTTTTCCACAACCACTGTAGAACCCGATAAGGACAAAATAAAACTAACCAAACAGCAGAAGTAAACACCCCGACGAGAATAACCCTCCTGACTGTCCTATTCCATGTCCTGCAGAAAAAAGGGTCCTGTCTACATCCGGAGAGTTCTGAGCATGCCAGAGGGAGGACCCTTCCCTGAAACACGCCTGGACTTCCACCGTCTCCGACCCGACAGATCAGGTGAGTTGTTAAAAATGGGCTGTTATATAGAGCGGTTCAGCAGAAAGGAAACTTAGAAACTGAGTTGCTTGTACCCCATAATTTCGGATACAGGTACTGCATCTAGCTCATGGATAGGTAGGGGGAGGCCATTATGAGAGGGGAAAAGACAGAAGAATACCTACTACACCTCTTCTATTGGCCGGGGGTGTATTCAGATATCAGGAGACACTGTAGCACATGCCCGAAATGCTAGCTGGTAAACCCCAGTAATGACCCTAAGGCCCAACCATTTCCTTTACCCATCATTTAGATCCTGTTTTCCAGAGTAGGAATGGATTTGGCCAGACCCCTTGTACCCTATCAAGAGGATAACATTATGTATTGGTTTTAGTTGATTACGTTACTCGGTACTGCATAGCCATACCCCTAACAAGTATGGCTATCAAGAACATAGCCCATGCTATGATTGGCTTATTTTCTAGGATAGGAATCCCTCTGGGTACCCCATTCATGTCATGTCTGAAGTCACAGATATGTCAGCTTCTGGGGGTAAAACAGATACATACATCCGTCTTCCACCCTCAAACAGACGGCCTGGTCGATTGGTAAAACAAAACCATCAAAACCCTGCCAAAAAGGCAATATCAGAATCAAGGAGGGACTGGGATAAAAAGCTACCACTAGTCTTATATGCCATTAGAACACATGTGCAAGCATCAGCCGGGCATAGTCTCTTTGAGCTAGTCTTTGGCAGGTAACTAAGGACTCCCCTAGACATGACAACAGACCAATGGGAAGAAAAGGAGGAGGAAGCCCAGGATGTCCTTACTTATACCCAACAGTTGAAAGAGAACCTACACACGATATGGGAGGATGTGAGAGTAAACTTAGAAGGAAACCAAGAAAAACAGATAAGACCGTATTGTAGGAAAATGGCTTGCAGTTATTCCCCCACTTTTTGCATGGTATTGATGCTGACTTGACTGAGAGTGTGCTGGGACCCTGCTAACCAGACCCCAGCACCAGTGTTCTTTCAATAAAAATGTACCATTGTTTCCACAATTGGCACACCCCTGGCACACAGATAAGTCCCTTGTAAACGGTACCAGTGGTACCAAGGGCCCTGTGACCAGGGAAGGTCCCTAAGGGCTGCAGCATGTGTTGTGCCACCCTAAGGGACCCCTCACCTAACACATGCACACTGCCATTGCAGATTGTGTGTGTTGGTGGGGAGAAAAAGGCAAAGTCGACATTGCATCCCTCTCAGGGTGCCATGCACACAAAACACTGCCTGTGGCATAGGTAAGTTATCCCTCTAGCAGACCTTAAAGCCCTAAGGCAGGGTGCACTATACCACTGGTGAGGGAATAGCTACATGAACAATATGCCCCTACAGTGTCTAAGTCCATTCTTAGACATTGTAAGTACAGACTGGCCATATTAAGTATATGGTCAGGGAGTTTGTCAAAACGAACTCCACAGTTCCATAATGGCTACACTGAATACTGGGAAGTTTGGTATCAAACGTCTCAGAATAATAACCCACACTGATGCCACTGTTGGATTTATTAAAAAATGCACACAGAGGGCAGCTTAGCGATGCCCCCTGTATTTTACCCAATCCTTCAGTGCAGGACTGACTGGTCTGTGCCAGCCTGCCACTGAGAAACAATTTCTGACCCCCTGGGGTGAGAGCCTTTGTGCTCTCTGGGGCCAGGAACAAAGCCTGCACTGGGTGGAGGTGCTTCACACCTCCCCCCTGCAGGATATGTAATGCCTGGCGGTAAGCCTCCAAGGCTCAGGCCTGGTGTTACAATGCCCCCAGGGTACCTCAGTCAGTGGAGATGCCCAACTGTTTGTGGCATGTTCAGAGGGATAATGAGAAAAACAAGGAGGAGTCACCCCTCCAGCCAGGTCCACCCCTAAGGTGACCAGAGTTGAAGTGCCCCCCTCCTTGAGAAATCCTCCATCTTGCTTTGGAGAAGTAGGACCAATAAGGATGTGCCCCTGTTAGAAATGGGGTTTCTGGTTGGCTAGGGTATGCACCTAAGCCAGGCAGAACCCACCCACTCTAGTCAGGGCAAGGGAGTTACCCGTCCAAGATAACCACTGCTCACCCCCTTGGTAGCTTGGCATGACCAGTCAGGCCTATCCCAGAGGCAATGTGTAAAGCGTTTGCACAACACACACTACACACATGACGCACTATCCCCACCACAAAGGAAACACAACACCAAGTTATTTGAAAATATACTGTATTGTACACAGCGCAATTATTTGACCAAACACCTCATGTCAGTAATATCCTGCTATCTTAGCAGATGTCAGAACATTACACATTGGTTACTCTGCAAAACTAGCAGTAGTCACATATAACACACAGGTTACTTAGTATTCTGCAACATAAACAGTAGTCAAGAAGCACGTTACTACACCAAAGCACTTGTCATAGAAATATCATAAACGCCTCTATTAGGAACATTATCAAACATATGGCAAGTCAGGAAAACATATTAGCAAGTCATGCCCATAAAAGGAACATTAGCATACATATATGTACTACATCATAAAACAGGTAGGCAACATATAAACCAATAATATCTCTAAAAAGAACTTATGCCATATATATTGTCCTTTTAGCAGTACCTGTTTATGAAGTGCCAGGCGAACGAAAATTGGGCCCCCGGTGTTCCTCTGGGCCAAACGGGGGCTTCCCAATAGTTCTGAGGTTGAGGGGGGCGGCACGCACCCCCTCTGGATTTTAGGACGGGGCCCTCCTGGGATACGCGATCGCTGGGGGCCACCCCAGGCCTCAACCTACCCTCACAAGGTGGGGGGTGAAGTCCAGAAAACACCTAAGGAAGGGGGGGGCATCACGCGCCCCCTCCGGGTTCTAACAGGCCCCTCCTGGGGCCCGCGATCTTTATGGGCCCACCACAGGCCTCCACTGGCCGTTCCACACGGGGGAGCACAACAATGTGTAAGAGCACCAGCCAGAAATCCGGCGGTGCAGGGAGCCTCCGATGAGGCTTCCACCCCGCCCGCCCTGCAAACTATGCTGTGATCATTGGGGGACGAAAAGGAAGATCGGCGGTACGGGGGGAGCCTCCGATGAGGCTTCCTTCCCCGCCTGAATCTCTGAGGCAAGAAGAAATTGGCTTGACGGTGATCAGCCCAAAGTCAGGGCCTTCTGGTGCCCCAGGGGTGCTCCACAGAGCGAACCTTTGCCCCGGGGCACCGATGGGAGCACCCTTGCTCCGATTTTCCTCAGTTGGGGTTTCTTCGTGCCCCGGGGGCGCTGTACAGCGCGGTTCACTCGCGCTTCAGCACAACAACCTCCCCGGGCTGCGGCGGTGAATTACACACGACTGCAACGCGCTTTTCAAAGCGCTTGGGAAAAATGAAGCACTCCTCATGCTGTAAATGGATGCAGGGGCCAGGAGCCACAGCACCCTGCCCCTGGGGAACAGAGTTTTGGAAAAAGGAGCACAGGGGGCAGTGCCCAGCAGCAGGCTGGCCCAGGCGGGATGCAGGCAGTTCCTTACAGTGACCAAGCAGGTCACAGGTCATCACAGCAGCAGAAGTCCATGGTGGTTCCTGGTGAGTCCTTCCACCATTCTGTGTCCAGTTCCCAAAATGTCTTCAAATTGTGAGGAAAACTCCCCTGTACTTATACTCAGTCTTTACAGTGTTTTACAATGGAAGGTGAGAGGAGGTTCCAGACAGTTCCATCTGGGAGTGCCCCCTTTCTCCTTCAGCACAGGCTCCAAACATCAGTTGGGGGTAAACGACCCTATTGCGTGAGGCCAGGGCACAGCCTTTACAAATGCAGGTGTGCCCCGCCTCTCTCTTCTCTCAGCCCAGGAAGACTATTCAGCATGCAGATGCACAAAAGGGGAGCTCTGGGCCTGGCAAGTAAATTTAGATGCCAGGCCTCTGCGAAGAAAACTGCGCACGCAGGTCCCACGCTAGCAGACCTGAGACAGGTTTGAAAGGCTATTCAGTGGGTGGCGCAAGCAGCGCTGCAGGCTCACTATTAGCATTTAATTTACAGGCCATGGGTATAGAGATACCACTGTACAAGGGACTTATAGGTAAATTAAATATGCCAATTAGGTATAAGCCAATCATATCAACTTTAGATGGGAGAGCACCTGCACTTTAGCACTGGTCAGCAGTAATAAAGTGCTTGGAGTCCTAGAGCCAACAGCGAGAGGTCAGAAAAATAGGAGGAATTAGGAAAAAAGTCAGGGGATGAACCTGCCACAAGGGCCAGGTCCAACAGCCACCCTCCCCAGAGGGAGTGGGCACAAAGAGGGTGTGGCCACCCTCAGGGACCGTAGCCACTGGCTACTGCCCCCTGACCCTAACACAACCCTAAATTTAGTAGTTAGGGACGACCCTGAACTCAGATCATCAGATTCCTGATGACCTCACAAGAAGAAGAAGAAGTGCCGAGCTGAAAACTCTGCAGAGAAGATAAGGAGACGACAACTGACTTGGACCCAGCCCTACCGGCCTGTCTCCTGCTTCAAAGACCCTGCAACCGAAAAGTGACGTGTTCTACAGGACCAGTGACCCCTGAAAAGCCTCCAGGGGCATGCCTGCATCACCGAGGACCAAGGATTCCCGTGGGCAGCGGCTCTGCCCAACCAGAAGAAAAGACAATCAACTTTAAAGGGACTCCCACCTCACTTCAGAAGTGTTAGTCCCCACTACTCTGCACCCGACAACCCCGGCCCGTGTCCAGAGGAACCAACTATTCTGAGAGGACCCCCAGATAACTCCAATGATGTGTTCACCCTGGGCTGACTTCTCTGCACCCCCACAACGACACCTGAAGAAGGAATACCGAGGAGCCCCTGACCACGACTGACTGGGACGAAGATATCTGATGCCTGGAGAAGCACTGCACCCGCAGCCCCTAGGCCTGTGAAAAAAACGACCACCGGTGCAGCAACGACCAGCAGGTGGCCCACCCTTGCCCAGTCGATGGCTTGCCCGAGAGGCCCCCCTGTGCCCTGCCCGCAGCGCCTAAGTGACCCCAGGGTCCCTCCATAGAGTTCTATTGAGAACCCGACGCCCTGTTTGCACACTGCACCCGTGCCGCTGAGGGTGTTGTTTTTGTACCTACTTGGGCCCTCCCCATTACTCCTCCAAACCCCCCTGGTCTGCCCTCCGACAACGCGGGTACTTACCTGCAAGCAGACTGGAACCGGAGTACCCCATGTCTCCATAGGTGCCCACGTTATTTTGGCTCCTGTTTGACCTCTGCACCTGACCGGCCCTTTGTTGCTGGTGCTGGGTGCTTGGGTTTGCCTTGAACCCCCAACAGTGGGCTACCTGTGACTCAGAAACTGAACCCGTAAGTGTGGTACTTACCTCTGAAAGTGTACTGTACTTAGCTCCCCCAGGAACTATTGAATATTGCACTGTGTCCACTTTTAAAATAGCTCTTTGCCATTTTAAAGAAAACTGTGTACAATATTGATTTGATTCAAAGTCTTAACTATTGCTATGCAAAGTACCTTTCATTTAATGTACTTACCTGCTAAATGAATCTGGTGGTTGTAAAAATAAATTAACTAAAGAATTTTTTCTCTATAAAAACCTATGCCCCTGGAGCTAAGTCATTGGGTGTGTGTTTTCACTTACTGCTTGTGTGTGTACAACAAATGCTTAACACTAACCTCTGATAAGCCTAACTGCTCGACCACACTACCACAATAGAGCATTAGTATTATCTATTAATGCCTCGGCCAAGCCTCTTGGGGAACCCCTGGACTCTGTGCATACTGTATCTCATTTTGATATAGTAAATTCAGAGCAAGCTTCCTACAGGTCTGATGTAGGGAAAAAATGAAGAGACATACCAATAGACAGTAAGGTCCTGGTTCCGTTGCCAACAACAGAAAACAAGCTATAACCATATAGGGTTATAGAAAAAGTAACCCAGGTTAATTATAGGATCGAGAACCCACATAACTCAAGAAAATCCCAGATCTATCTTGTCAATCTTCTGAAGATCTGGGAGGAGGATGACACCCAAACCTTTAGGGATAGTTCAAACCTCCCCATTACTAAGACTAAAACCTTAGAGATACCCCTACTGCCCTCATCGGAAGAAGAGAGGGAGATCATACCCTTTGTTGGTCCCGACCTGTCAGAGAAACAGAGAACGCAAATTGTAGACTTTGTCATGAGACACAAATGTGTCTTCTCAAAGTTCCCCGGAAAAACCTCTTTAATACAACACCACATCAAAACGGAGGGAGGGAAAACGGTACGTCAAAAACCATATTGTATCCCAGAAGCCAGGAGATGGGTGGTAGAAAAAGAAATACAGAAATGCTGATGGCCAATATAATAGAACCCTCAAACAGGCCCTGGAGCACCCCATTAGTCTTAGTACCAAAATCAAACGGGCTTGTACAGTTCTGTATAGATTTCCACCAACTTAATGCTATTTCCCGTTTTGACACATATCCAATGCCCTGTGTGGATAAGCTATTCGAACGATTAGGTAATGCCCGCTATCTCACCACCTTAGACCTCACTAAGGGGTATTGGCAGATACCCTGAATCCCGGGGATGAAGAAAAACTGTGTTCTCTCCCCCTTCAGTCCTTTATTAGTTCACAGTGTTGCCTTTTGGGTTACACGGCACCCCAGCTACCTTTCAGCGCCTCATGGATGTAATTCTAAAACCCCATCAGGAGAACGCAGCCGCCTGCCTAGACAATATAGTCAAATACAGTTGTACATGGAACCAACACCTAGAACAGTTGTCAGCAGTTCTGCAGTCCATAAAGGAGGCAAGCCTAACGGCTAACCCGGAAAAATGAGCCCGAAGTTCAATCACTTACCTAGGCTACGTTATAGAAAATGGTCATATACGGCCTCAAATGGATAAAGCCGAGGCAATCAGGAAAATCCCACCCCCAAAATCAAAACGCAACATACAGTTGTTTTTGGGTATGGTTGGTTATTATAGATGGTTTATTCCATACTATTCCACCCAAGCAGCCCAACTAACAGACCTATTTGAAAAGAACCAACCCCACTTGACAGGACCCCAATACAACAGCTATCAAAGACTAAAAGAGTTATTGGTCACCAATCCTGTGTTACGATGTCCTGACTTCCATAAACCTTTTCTGCTACAAACCGATGCCTCCAATCAAGGATTGGGGGCCATCCTTTCACAAGATGATGAGAAAGGACATTCCCACCCCATAGCCTACATCAGCAGAAAATTACTACCAAGGGAGAAGAACTATCCAACCCTCGAAAAGGAATGTCTGGCCATAAAATGGGCTGTCGGAGCCCTACAATATTACCTGCTAGGCCGAACCTTCCTACTTCTTAGGCTTCACGCCCCTTTAATCTGCTTGGCCCATCATAAAGATACAAACTCGAGAGTGCTATGGTGGCTTTTATCCCTCCAACGTTTAATGTTTCAGGTGCGTCATACACCTGGTTCTACGCTGACTAATGCTGATTTCCTATTGAGATATCCTACTGACTCTTGGCTGAATCAGTCACCCAAAGGGGTGAGCGAATGTGGTAGGGAGCCTCCACAAGAAGGGGACGGAAACGGGCAGAAAAGCCCCGAACCATCCCTCAAGTGCTCAGGGGTACGAACAAGGGAGTCACGTTAGTACACATTAAGGAGCGTGCTGACGTTGAAGGAGAGAGCGAGGACACGGAGGCGAAAAGCAAAGTAAAGCGAAGTGGAACGACTGGATGGGGAAGAGAACGAGGAGGCCGACCGAGGGAGCGAAAGATCGAGTCCTGCGATGAAGGAGACGCGCCCAGGATATCGAGGAGTAGCAGGAGAGGAACAGACTGAGGCGGGAGATCCGGGAGACATGAAGGGGCCCACCGCATCCCAGGAGGGACGTGACTTGACCAGGTACCTGACCGCTTGTGCAGTCATGTGGCACCAATGTTAAGGAGGGTGG
Source organism: Pleurodeles waltl (assembly GCF_031143425.1). Classification (NCBI taxonomy): domain Eukaryota; kingdom Metazoa; phylum Chordata; class Amphibia; order Caudata; family Salamandridae; genus Pleurodeles; species Pleurodeles waltl. The sequence continues at coordinate 1,365,032,464 of NC_090446.1, forward strand.
GGGTTGGAGGATGGAAGAGGTGGAGGGTCCAGGATATGCCAGATTAGGCAAGGAGGTTCAGTCAAAACCTCCTTGTGAATACTAATTCACACGGAGCCCTTTCACTGAGGTGTTCGGGGGGTTTGAAGATAGAATGTCATAAGCAATGGACACAAACTGGGTGACAATATAGCATGTCTGGTAGCACATAAAGAACCCCTAACCCACAAACACCCCTCCCTATTTGCATGCACAACATAATATATATAAATTATATATATAAAGAAGAAAAACGTACCTGACCCCGCTGAAGCAAATCATTTCCGCGTGGGCGTCACCATCAACACCACGCAGAACTGAACAATGCCATCTGCCGGCACACAGGGGTACTGCTCACAAAAAATTTCCAGACCCAGTCTGACACCTGCAGATATTTCTTCTGAGGTGTTTAATCTGCGGCTAGTTATAGTCCCTCCCAGATAAAGCATGTACAAAAGCAATTAACATGTTCTTCCTCTCTGGAAAATCTTACCAGTGTCCTTCACCCTTATTGCCTCACTTAAGAAAACGATGTGACCTTACATTGTGATATTCTGGTAAGACACCTTGATATTCATGCTTTAACTCAAGCTCCTGTTTTGATCACCAATGACGCATGGCTGTACATTCATCTTTATGGCAACCTTGTTTGTTAGAATGCACCTGTAGTAGGCCCCTATGTGAATTAGTAATCTTGATATCAAGAGTTGTAATCTTCTGGTACTAATTATTCTCCGGTGTAAACCACTGTTGTGATGTGGGCTGTAAGGAAATAGGCTTTTAACAGATACTTTCTGCCCCTGTTTTGATTGCTAGGTAATGGTGTAATGACTCTGAAATGCTCAAAGACGTGCTAAACAAGACTCAGTGCAAGTGCTCTGCCCCTTAAAATTGTATGTTTACTTGGCTTGTCCCCAGTTAGCATAATTCGACTTACTTATAACTCCCTGGTATATGGTACCAGCGGTACCTAGGGTCTCTAAGTTGAGGTGTCTTTTGTGGACTGCAGCACTGGTTGGGCTCCCACAAGTACGATAAGGTAGAATCTGGCTCCCAGTCTTCTCCTGCAGATTGGAACAGCAGTTTAAAACTGGTAACTCGCCATTGCCATTTAAGGTAACGGCAAAGCCCAAAGCTCCTTTTTATAATGTATGTAAGTCACCCCTATGGCAGGCCAAACAAGCCCCAATTCAGGATGTTGTATATTAAAAAGTGGAACATGTACCTTTACAGGTTCCAACAGTAAAAACCCTACATTGTTGTTTTTAACTGTGCAAAGGCTACCATCCCCATAGGCAAGTACATAGTTACAGGCTGGCACCTCAGCCCTGCTAACTTCTGAATGGGATTACTAAGGTTGGTACTGTTTGGTATTGAAAGAATCAGTACATTAAGTCTGATTTAGTGTTTAAATTGAATATAATGTCACTGGTGGGAAAAGTGCAACTTTAGAAGTTTGCCAGGAAGCTGTCCATCTAAGCATGAGTAGCCTTTAAAACCCGACCTACAGCACATGCAGCATCAAAAAACTCCATATTTAAAAGGAATGAAATCTCTTCATTACGGTGATGGATTTTATACTTTAAAACAATTGGTTTTAAAATCAACCATCTATCTCCTAAACAATATAAAGTCACTAAACAGTCAATTAATAAATGCACATTAAAATGTGTAAAATCTAACATACAATTACATTTATAATCATAGCTTTGTATGTTGTGAAAACGGGGGTTAGTGAGGGCCCTCCAAAATCTTTTTACATTTCCTTAGCCATCCAGTGGTGGAAAGCGCATGAGAATCCTATATTTCCCTTAGGAGAGACCAAATTAATTTCAAATTGAACATCATTCCCAAATATTTTCGATGCATCTCTCTCAACTGGCTAATCTCCTATCACCTACATATATGGCATAGCTTTTTGCCAAAATTACTGTTTTTATCTTATCTATATTGACTGTGAGTTAATTTGCTACACAGTAATTACTAAATGCTTATAATATTCTTTGAATACTTACTTGCGCCAAAACCATAATAGCCAGGTCATTCTCATATAATACGCACCGGATATGTCTTCCCACACTTTCTTGCAGGAACGACTTTGTGTCTGACAGAACCTGTGGCAGATCTGCAAGGTATAGGGAGAATAGCAGGGACACCAAAACCCAAGCTTGTCTCAAACCATTACCAAGGGGAATTATTTTTTTTAAGTGCTCCACTGAGATCTAACTGCACTTGTGCCCAATTATCCCGATGGAGTTCCTCAAGGATTACTAAGAGGCACTTCAGGATCTCTAGCTTCTTTAATTTAACCTGCAGTATTTTCCTGGATGATTAGGTCGATGGTGGATCGGAAATAAAACAACAGAATTGATTTCCCATGGTCTCCAGTGCCATCTGACCTGTTGCCCCTAAGCGAAAACAACAACCAATTGTTGAGTGACCCTGTTTAAACCCTCCTTGCTCAATGAGCAGCAAATTGTTAAACTCTACCCGCTCCTTTATATATAATGAAATCGTCTTTGAATATAGCTTAACTCCAACATCCTCTAAAACTTATCAAATGAAGATTTCTGGGGTCAGATGGGTCCCCTTTCTTTAATATTATTTATATTAGTGCTCCTTTCCAGCAAACCAGGAACATTTGTGATTGTATTACACCAATAAAGACCTTAGAAAAGAAGCAAACCCACCATAAAGGCTTAGATTTTAAGAATCACCAGTAAATTATCAGACTCGGCCACTTCAGTTAGCTTAAAAGTTGCAATTATCATATTTTAGGAATCCTCATTTAAAAGTTTCAAAACTCTTCCGTGTGGAGTGGCTATTGCCCTCTAGGTTCCTCCGCAGGTCATGTAAAGATTGCTCAAATGGGATACCCACGCATCCTCCGTAACGGTACAATTTATTATATCCGTTCCCTTCATCCATCCCTTCTGAATCAGTATCCAATTTTTTTTTCATATCTTTTGTGAGTAAAGCGTTTAGCATCACCTCCCAATTTGCATACAGTTGTCAGATTTCTTAATCAAAGCCACATATTCCTTTTTAGGTCGAGTGTGCAAGCTCCGACTTGTTGTAAGTGTTCTGTGGGCTTTTAATCACACCCATGTCACGCCCATCACTTTCATTTGTTCGTGGGCTTGCCTTTCAAAAATTCCTTGATGTCATTGGTAAATGCTTTACATTTGTCCCGCTTTGGGGCGGTTTTGTTACTGCCTTGCAGACTGACCTGGTTACATGGATTATTGCACAATTATCAGTATACTTCAGCGTAGGTGAACTACTTTTTCCTTCTGTTTCTCCCCCTTCGTGCTCCATGGTGGTAATGACGCTAACAGCGCGAACAGCGCAGAAAGCACACTGGTCACATTGTTCACACAGTTACCTAATAAGAGTAATTTGTTTTGGCTCTCCCATAAGTACGTTCTCTCTCCAGAAAGAACATTAACCTCCAGAGTTATTGTGACATTTTTACTTTATGTGTACTTTAATCTGCTTAGTACACGCTATTTGCAGCAGGCATATTAACCCTGTGCGCTACCGTATGATGGCATCAACCTTCCACTAGACAAAAGTTTGTTTTCTCTCCAGAAAGAACATAAATCGTCAGAGTTATTTTGAAATTTTCACATTATATGCCTACTACATGGTCTTTGCAGCAGGCAAGTTAACCATCTGCACTACCTTATGATGAGTCCAAGCTTCCACTAGACAAAAGTACGTTCTCTCTCCAGAAAGAAAATTAATCACCAAAGTTATTTTGACAATTTTGCATTATATGCACTTTGTGATCTGCATAGTACACGTTCTTTGCAGCAGGCACATTAACCCTCTGCGCTACCTTATGTTGACTCCAAGCTTCCAGTAGACAAAAGTATGTTCTCTTTCCAGAGAGAACATTATTCGCCAGAGTTATTTTGACAGTTTTACATTATATGCACTTTGCGACCTGCCTAGTACACATTCTTTGCAGCAGGCACATTAACCTTCTGCGCTACCTTATAACAAGTCCAAGCTTCCACTAGATAAAACGATGTTAAAACATATGTTCTGTCTCCAGAAGCAACATTATTCACAAGAGCAATTTTGTCATTTTTACATTATATGCACTCAGTGATGTTTTTGCTACAGACTTATTAACCTTCTGCGCTACCTTACAATGAGTCCACGCTTCCACATGCTAAAACTACGTTCTCTCTCCAGAAAGAACATTATTCACCAGAGTTATTTTGACATTCTTACATTATATGCACTCTGTGATCTGCCTAGTACACATTCTTTGCAGCAAGCAAATTAACCCTCTGCGCTACCTTATCATGAGTCCAAGCTTCCACTAGACAAAAGTATGTTCTCTCTCCAGAAAGAACACAAATTGCAAGAGTTATTTTGACAATTTTACATTATATGCACTTTGTGATTTGCCTAGTACATGTTCTTTGCAGCAGGCACATTAACCCTCTGTGCTGCCTTATAATGAGTCCAAGTTTCCACTAGACAAAAATACGTTCTCTCTCCAGAAAGAACATTATTCACCAGAGTTATTTAAACATTTTTACATTATATGCACTCTGGTCTGCTCAGTACACGTTCTTTACAGCAGGCATAATAACCCTCTGTGATACCTTATAACGAGTCCAAGCTTCCACTAGACAAAAGTATGTTCTCTCTCCAGAAAGAACATTAATCACCAGTGTTATTTTGATATTGCACTCTATGATCTGCCTAGTACACATTCTTTACAGCATGCATAATAACCCTCTGCACTACCTTATAATGAGTCCAAGCTTCCACTACATAAAACTACATTCTTTCTCCAGAAAGAACATTAATCGCCATAGTTATTTTAAATTTTTTACATTATATGCACTTTGTGATTTGCCTAGCACACATTCTTTGCAGCAGGCACTTTAACCCTCTGTGCTACCTTATTATGGGTCCAAGCTTCCACTAGACAAAAGTATGTTCTCTCTCAGAAAGAACATTAATCACCAGAGTTATTTTGACATTAGATGCACTCTGTGATCTGCCTAGTCCACCTGCTTTACAGCAGGCATATTAACCCTCTGTGTTACCTTATTATGAGTCCAAGTTTCCACAAGACAAAAGTACGTTCTCTCTTCAGAAAGAACATTATTTGCCAGTGTTATTTTGACATTTTTACATTATATGCACTTTGTAATTTGCCTAATGCATGTTCTTTGCACCAGGTATGTTAACCCTCTGTGCTACATTATAATGAGTCCAAGCTTCCACTAACCAAAAGTACTTTCTCTCTCCAGAAAGATCATTATTCACTGGAGTTATTTTGACATTTTTACATTATATGCACTCTGATCTGCTCAGTGCATGTTCTTTACAGCAGGCATATTAACCCTCTTTGCTACTTTATAATGAGTCCAAGCTCCCATCAGACAAAAGTATGTTCTCTCTCCAGAAAGAATATTAGTCACCAGAGTTATTTTGGCAATTTTACATTATATGCACTTTGTGATTTGCCTAGCACATGTTCTTTGCAGTAGGCACATTAACCCTCTGCATTACCTTATAATGAGTGCAAGCTTCCATTATATAAAACTATGTTCTCTCTCCAGAAAGAACATTATTCACAAGAGTTATTTTGACATTTTTACATTATATGCAGTCTGTGATCTGCGTAGTACACGTTCTTTGCAGCAGGCACATCAACTGTCTGCGCTACCTTATAATGAGTCCAAGCTTCCACTAGACAAAGCATGTTTTCTCTCCAGAAAGAACATTAACCCTCTGCTCTACCTTATAATGAGTCCTTGCTCCCACAAGATAAAACTATGTTCTTTCTGCAGAAAGAACATTAATCACAAGAGTTATTTTTAAATTTTTACATTATATGCAGCCTATGATCTTTCTAGTACACATTCATTGAAGAAGGCATATTAACCCTCTGCGCTACTTTATCATGAGTCCAAGCTTCTGCTAGACAAAACTACGTTCTCTCTCCAGAAAGAACATTATTCCCCAGAGTTATTTTGAGTTTTTTACATTATATGCTGTCTGTGATCTGCGTAGTACACGTTCTTTGCAGCAGGCACATTAACTGTCTGCGCTACCTTATAATGAGTCCAAGCATCCAATAGACAAAGCATGTTTTCTTTCCAGAAAGAACATTAACCCTCTGCTCTACCTTATAATGAGTCCAAGCTTCCACTAGATAAAACTACATTAGATATAATTTATTTCTCCAGGAAACAACATTAAACACAAGAGTTATTTTGACATTTTTACATGATATACACTCTGTGACCTGCCTTGCACATGTTCTTTGCAGCAGGTATATTAAACCTCTGAGCTACCTTATCATGAGTCCAAGCTTTCAATAGACAAAAGTACGTTCTCTCTCCAGAAAGAGCATTAATCACCAGTTATTTTGACATTTTTACATTATATGCATTTTGTAATTTGCCTAGTACATGCTCTTTGCAACAGATACATTAACCCTCGGTGCTACCTTATAATGAGGCGAAGCTTCCACTAGACAAAAGTACGTTCTTTCTCCAGAAAGAGCATTAATCACCAGAGTTATTTTGACATTTTCACACTATATGCACTCTGTGATCTGCCTAGTACACATTCTTTGCAGCAGACATTTTAACCCCCTGTGCTACCTTATTATGAAGCCAAGCTTCCCCTCGACGAAAGTCTGTTCTCTACTCAGAAAGAACATTAATCACCAGAGTTATTTTGACATTTCTACATTATATCCACTTTCTGATTTGCCTAGCACACGTTCTTTGCAGCAGGCACATTAGCCCTCTGCTCTTCCTTATAATGATTCCAAGCTTTTCTCTAAAAAGAACATTAATCTCCAAAGTTATTTTGATATTTTTACATTAGATGCACTCTAAACTGAAAAACATCACAAATGGGAAAAAACTGCTGTAACAGTAAGCTGAAGGGTCCGGGATGGGGGGACATGGAATATATAGGCCCGATATGTCTTTAAAATTATGTTGCCTCAGTATTTTGTGCTTTACCAGTTATATTCAGCAGGCGTGTTACTGCATAGCGCTTTAAAGCTATTCTCTGCTTTGAAGATGTTTGGTTTTTTTGGGCCTCCAGTAATAATGAGATATTGGTCTGAGCTCAATATTACAACTTTACTGAACTCCTTAATAAATGCTTTTGAAATGTGTGTACTGCGGTTACTTCCAAACCCTGTGCAGGCAGCCAACCCCAGCTCATGAGCTGTAGCTGCAGTCCATGGTAAAAACAGGCATGTAAGGTGCTGAAATCCTGGCTTTGCCGTGTTTTTACTGTGATCCACTACTATTCAAGAGGGCATTCCAACTGTCATATCGTAAAGTTGAAAGCCAGCCCTTGGAGTAGTATTCGTAGAGTTGTCCATTTTCCTAGTTACAAACGTGATTCGCTCATTTAGTTTATGTTTCTGCTTTGCATTCTGAGACTTTTAGTTTTATTTTCTAATGTGATACAAGCTGGAAACCAGCCCTTGGAATAGTATTTATAGAGCTGTCCAGTTTCTTAGTTCAAAATGTGATTTGCTCATTTAGTTTATGTTTCTGCTTTGCATTCTGGGACTTGTAGTTTTAGTTTTATAAGTTGATACAAGCTGTGATTACAAAGCAGAAACCTGACTAGATGAAGTACACACGTTTGAGTCTGTGAAACTTGAGCTGTGTGTATGCGTATATTTATAAAATTAACCTCGAGGAGAGCTTACAGTTGATTATGCTGTACAGTGGGCATTATTTTATAACTAATATTTCAGTTCAAGACTGACTGAGGATTATTAATATTGTGTGAGATGGCTCTCCTCGAGCATGTGAAAAATCATGGGCTTTTTGTTCTACTCTCCAGACTGCATAAAGGGACAGTGATCCAGTAAGTATGCGTTCTTGGAGTGGAATTATTTATTCATTGTCGCCTGTAGCAACTGCCCTGTAAATATGTTTTGCACCTGGGAGTAGTTTGTGTTTTAAGGACCTTGTTTGAAAAAAATATTCTAGTAGGCTTACTAGCCCTTTAGTTATATGCAGGGCCACTGAAATTATGTGGCAGAAAGGACCAAAATATGCGGCAGGGTTGACCAATTAATGTGGCACAAAAAGTCCAGTTATATATTTAGAATGCCAATAGCTCCAACACAAGTAAATATGAAACCTATTGCATTGCAAATGCTTGTTTATTTTGTTATAATTTCTCTCTCCTCTGAACCTAATTGGGAGCATTTCATATTACCCATTTTCCTCAGCTTTCTTTAAGTAATTGACTACAAAAAGAAGGTTGTTGTTGTGGTAACCAGAGAGTTGAACCCTTTTGTTGAGGAGTTGCACTTTAAGACTTAAGGTGTCAGGCAGTCTACTACCTCTACGATGGTCTGGGTATACCATTTTAAAAACACGCCATCCTCAACTTCCTCTGATAACGGGGATTTTGTTACCTGGTATTGCAACAATAAAAGCCATATTTTTATCAATTAATCTGGTAATCAGGCGTTTTGGAAAGGAAATCTTCATAGGGATCACAACTGGTCAAGGGTGAGGGATCGAGTTAACTGCTGTTTGAAGGCCCCAGTGATTGCTGACCTTAGTTTTAACAATTTAAAACCCTTTACAAAGCTCAAAACACTGTACTTGTACAAAGATATAATATATCAGACATATCTGGTTTCCATATACAAAAGATTGTGCTGCAGGGATGTCATCTTTACAACACCCATTTAGACAAACAAATCCCAGCTCTGCCATTTGATTAGCGAAGAGCAAGTCTTTCTTTGTCTGAGAGCAACAGGGAAAGATAGCTGGTGGGATTCCTTGAGCCTTCAACATTTAACCATCCAATTCGTCAACCTTAACCGGAGGCAAATGTAAGTTAAAGTCGCCTACCAACATAATTGGATGATTTCCTGACGTATTCAACAAACAAGGTTACAGATTGTTTTCAAACAGATGCCATTGCCGATCCATTTTATGCACCTCTCCCGATTTACATATACATTCTCAATTGTCAATGAATTTGTAGGTAGATGTCTGTCACACAATTGTAAGTGGCATGATAGAATCCAATTGCGGTTTGTTCCTAATAAGGTGGCCTCCTTTACACATTTTGTAGAAATCATTGTCACAAACCCCCTATTAAGTGTCTTGCTCCCCTCTGGGTGCGTTTTTTTTTAATTGTGTAAAGCCACTTTGCTTTCGTTTTTCGCCCTTCAGCCAAATCTCCTGGAAGCAAATTATTAAATTCTCCTCCCAAATCTTTGAAAGGTCAATTGGCCTTTGAAATGCTCTAACCCATTAACATTGCAGAAGAGTAAATGTAGGTTAGCAGGCAAATCACCTGACTAGTTCTGGTATCTTCAATCCCCTCTCCTTATTCAAATCACAGTGGAGTGCCCCGCCTAAGATTCCATCAGCTGTTATCTGTCACAAGCTGAGACAGCGTGAGAGATGTGACTTGTTAGGGTTAGGGTGTTGACTCCGCTTCTTAAACACAATTCTGGCTCGTGATTTCTATGACCTCCCTACACTGGTAACGGACGATGGGATCCTTCTAAATACACCCCATTAAGGCCATCAATAGAATCGACAGATTACAGCTGGTCTGTTGGAATGATCCATTAAATATGACCTGTGTGTCTACAAAGGACAAAGCAAGGAAACCAACTGAGTTACTACCGGTGAGGCTGCATTTGTCCCTTACATGAGGTCATTAGGTCCATCACTATAAATCTAAATGTGTACCTTCACAAGTGAAAAGGGAGTAAGAGCTCAGTGGAAAACTCTGTCTTGCTGTAATTGTAGGTAAAAGTGACGGACCAGCAAGTGGGCAGCGTGCTGCGTGTTCTGGACAGACAGACTCGTGAGATGTGACTTTTATTTAATAATTTCACGTGCCATGATTTTCATGTTACAAGCACAATTTTGAGGCTTGAGAAGCGTTTGTGCAGCACAAAGGGTGAAATTGAGTAGGGAGCGGTAAATCTGCTAAAGTGCCATATGTCTTTCTGCCACTCACACCTGCCCTCCCATTAGAATCTGGAGGCGTAAACATCAAAGGGGCATCTCAGCTGTTTATGTGAGCACCCGGCGCTCCCTTCAGAACCAGGAGGCGGCAGCTGGAACCTTGGAACGTTCAGGCACGCTCACTGTCTCCTGTCAGCAATGACTGGCTAAACATATCAACATCGTCGTGTGCCTCACAAAAGTTATCCCCACACAATCAATTAACTCTACAACACAACCCACAAGCAATAAATGTTAAGACCTCTGCGTATCCTTACATGAAAGTGTCATTTGTGAGGAAAATAGCCCAGAGTAGTGTTGAATCTTCCACCTTCTGGCTCTTAGATTGGGGCTTCTGCTTCCGTTCCCTTTGCGAGATTTAGAGGAAATGTAAGAAAATATACTAGCAAGAAGACACTTGAAAGGCATTTGCTCCACCTACTGGAATTGAGAAAAATTACAAGTTTCTTTTGTGAAGGCATTTTTAAATGTGTTTTGTCAGTGATCGGCACACTGAGTAGATATCATTCAAAGGCAGTGGATTATGTGACAACAATCAGTGAGCCACACACTAAGCAGACTTCACTCAGGAATACTGGATCACGTGGCAACGATTACTGAACCAAACACTTTAATGCCCATTCACTTGACACAAGGCGTGGTTATTATACGGTCTATGTGTGATCTTTAAAGGACAGATACAGAGGAAGTTAACATATTTACTGTAATTCTGAACAGAACTGTGTGCAGAATGTCACTGTGAGATACATTACTCTCTGTGTTTTACTAAAATACTACCTTTTCAAAATGCAAAACATTACACCACCACCATTCTTTATGAATATGCCTGGGGAACAATGCTGCGGAGTAAATAATAAAAATGTTTTTAACAATTACCTGATAATGTGTGGTCCGAATGTGAATATTGAAAGAAAAGTAGTGGAGCTGAGGGACAGGAAGTTTTATAACACCTGCCAGAACTACCTGAGGATAAAGCACGAGATTTAAATGCTTTTGAAGTATGCTTAAAGAAACTAGATGAACATTTCTTACCCAGAATAAGCACCATACAGGAAAGATACAATTTTGGGAAAAGGGTTCAAAAGGCAGGTGTAAGCGTAGAAGAACTTGGATCAGAGTTAAGGAGACCTGCAGTGACTTGTAAGTTTGGTGCGTCTTAGAAGAACACATCCGTGACCAGTTTCTATTAACCTACAATATAGATAGAATATGAGAAGAACTATGGCTCAAGGATGAGTCTCCTCTAAATGAAGCATTAATAGTCTCAAAACAAGTTGAACACATGTTGTCCTGCTTACAAGAATTTAAAGTTGAGAACAAAAACAGTACGCATGAAGATGAAGGAGAGGTCAGTGCAGTAAAAGAGAAGAGGAAAGAAATAAGCAAAATAAATGAGCAAACATTCAAGGGGCAATGCTTCAGGTGTGGTATTAAAGGACACATGGCCAACTGCAGAAAATGAACAGCACGGAAAGCAGTGTGTAAGGGATGTGGAAAAAAGGGACATTTTATTGCGTGTCGTAGGAGCAAAAAGAATAAAAAGAAGTATTAAAACTCAACAGTATCTGAAGTATGTGTTGAGTGTGATGAGATAGTCTTGCAAATGAATGATTCAAGTGATGGGAATCCAAATGATTCCATAACAAATAATGAAATAAGTGTTGAAGCAATGTTTGACTCTTGCTCCAGAGTAACCACAATTTCTGACCAAGTCTTTATGAACAAGTTCAAACGTTTTGTCCAGTTGAATAGAAGGGACATACACCCTGGAAGTTATGGAGGTCAACCTATTAACATGAAATGATACTTTTTAGGGAATCTCCAATACCGAAAGAGAGAGACTCAAACCAAAGTATATGTATTCAAAAAAGGTAACAACATTTTGTTGTGGCCTGTCCAGAAAAACGTAGGAGTTATACTTGACCGCAATGCTTCACCACAAGTCCAAGTTTAGGCAATTCAAACTGTTTTGTCCAAAGGTTTCCAGGAGTGTTCACTGAGAAACTGGGGTGCCTCAAATCGTACATTCACAAATTAAGTTAAAACCCAGAGCAACTCCTGTAGTATCCAAAGTCTGCAGACTACCAGTGAACTTACAAGATGCAGTGAGAAAGTAATTGGAAAAGTTATGCGAGCAGAACATAATTGAACCGGTCGAAGCCAGGGAATGGTTGGCTCCCATAGTGGTCGCAAGCAAACCTGAGAAAAAGGTAAGATTGTGTGTAGATTTAAGGGAATGGAACAAAGAAGTAGTGGTTGACAGATTTCCCCTCCCTTATTCCCAAAATGTTTTCAGCATTAAATGGAGCCAAAGTTTTTTCAGCTCCTCACTTAGCATCAGCTTATTATCAAATAAGATTGCATCCTGAATCGCAAGATCTCACTGCCTTCATTACACCCCTAGGTGCTTACAGATTCAAATGTATGCCCTGCCGGGTAGTTTCTGTAATCTCAGTATTTCAGAGAGCCATGTCATCAATACTTAAAGACATTCCAGGAGTCTTCTTTTATCAACACTATGGGCAACTAATGCAGAACACGGTGAGAGAGTCACCAAAGTATTGGAAAAATTCGACAACTTTGGGCTAACTGTCAAGGCAGACAAATGAAAGTTTGCATGTGAAGCATATTTGGGACACAAAATTTCCAGCAAGGGCATTGAACTAAAAGATGGCCTAGCAAACTCCATTATGAGGCTAACCTCTCCATCCAACAAAGATGAACTCAGAGCTTTTTTGGGGAATGGTGGAATTTTACAATACATTTTTAAGAACTTTGCAGCGAGAACATTCCAAATGAGATCCCTAATCAAGTCAAAAGGCAGAATTCATCTGGAGTACCAAATGTGAAAATGAATTCCAAGATGTGAAACAATATCTAAAGAATGCACCAAAACTGAGCTCATTTGTCCCAGCAGACCGGTAGTTATAATGACAGATGCAAGTACAAAAGGATTGGGAGCTGTACTCCCAAGTGAAGTGAGGGAGTGAGTCGAGTCATTGCGGGGAGCTGAGATCAACTACTCTGTGATAGAAAAGGAGGCATTCGCGTTATTCTGGGCCTTTAAAAATGTTGTTTGGGGCAGCGAATTCAAGGTTAGGACGGACAACAAACCATTGAAAGAGATACTGGAAAAAAAAGCTTAGACTCTGTATCTAGCTGAATCAGAAAATAGATAGTCAAGCTACAAGAATTCACGTTTGCAGTTGAACACATCCCAGGCGTAAAAAATAAAGCCGCGGATTGCCTTTCTAGGCTACTACTCGACTCAATTTGCAACAGTGCTGATGGATCACAAAACGATGAAGAAGAGGTAGCTTTATCTAAAGTATGCAACTCAGACGGAGCAATTTCTGAAGAAGAATGGAAGGCAAGTCTTAAGGAAGATAAAACTCTAAACACAGTTAAACAATATATGAACAAAAGTTGGCCACACATGAAAAATATAAAGGAAGAGCATATTTGTTTGTCACAGATTTACTAGCAGAACTTGATGAATGCCTATTTAGAGGCACCAAATTGATTCCTCCTGAGTGTGTATGTGAAAAGCTTCTAAGCAAAGCACACAAAGGCCATTTTGGAGTATCCGAGACCAAGGAGAGACTTAAAATGGACTTCTGGTGACCAGGCATGGGCATCCAAATTGAAAGATCTAGAAGAGAATGTGTACCATGCAATGAGAGTGACAAGATCTTAATCACAAGCGAACCCCCCATTCAACTATCTAAGCTTCCACATAACCCATGGGAAGACTATGCCATTGATATGATTGGTACCATACCTGGGGAAAATTCAACACCATACATAACAGTACTGATAGATCTGTACTCAAGATGGCCAGAATTCAGAATCACATCACACATCAGCTCCAAGAGCATCATAAAGTTTGTAACAAATGTATTTGCCATAGAGGTGTTACCCTCAACTATTCTAACAGATAATAGGGGTACACTTTTGTTCAAAAGAAATGCAAAAGTTTTTTTTAGGAAAATGGCATTGGCCATTTACATTCAGCTCTTTATCACCCTGAAACAAACGGTGCTGTTGAATGCTTTAACAAAACATTGAAAAAATGAATCCAACTAGCAAAAGTGAACAACCTTAGCTGGAAGGCAGAAACATTCAAAAGAATTAGAGAATTTCGCCTTACTCCACACCAAACAACTCTATAGCTCCAATTTGAGCTACTGAAAGGGAGGAATCCTAACTCCCAACTTCCTCCATGGATGAAATGGGGTGGGGCAAAGGATGGCTAGACATACATACATACAAAAAATCAGAAAAGAAAGATATGATCAAAACTAACATACAAAAACAGCTAACGTCGGCATAGGAGAATGGGTAAAGATAAGATCTCCAAATGGATATGCCAAAGAGACTAAATTTTCAAGCATTGTGAAAGTAGTAAATACTGTTTCACAATGCTATATAGACAGAGGATGGTAGGATATGGAACTTGGGGAGGGTGGCAAAGCTAAATCACCCTGTGAACAGGGAGGATCCCAAGTGAATTCAGACAAGTAGAAACATAAGTGAAGATGAAAATCCAGTTATGAAAAATCCAATGGGTGCTCCCCTTATAGGGTAAGAACACTTTCTATCAGACCACCAGGATATTTGAAACACTAGGGCCCTCATTATGAACTTGGCGGTAATCACCGCCAACCGCCATGCTGATGGTAAACAAAAGACCGCCAGTGGCGGTGAACAGCACACCACCGAATAATGATGCCAAAATGATAAACCTCCAAAAATCCTGCAACTTCCACCCAACCACCACCATGCAGACAAATCCCCCGCCCACCAAATAATGTCGCACAAATCAGCTTGGCAGACAGTGAATGCTGAATGACCATTGGGGGTACTGACTGCCACGGCCAGCAATGCGACCCACCAACAACAAATGCACACATTGGTAAGTTTGAAACCCAGACACCTGACACACATCCACAACACTATAAAACACTCACATACACACCCCACAATCCTTTGCAACCCCAATAGCACGACAGATATTGACAACACAACACACATACACTGAACTCATCAACACACAAGTCACACACACACACACACAAATACACAACCAAAACCCATACATACCCCAAACACCATCACAAGCCACACACCCAACCACACAACAGCACCCTCACCAATACACCTACAACACACCACCCACAACACACACCATGGCACCCCCTAAGCACCACTGCTTCACAGACAGGGAGCTAAGGACCTTGGTGGACGAGATACTCAGGGTCAAGCCACCACTATTCGGGGCACAGGTGAGCAGACACCCGTGGCCAGGAACATGGAGCTATGGCGGAGGATAATCAACAAGGTCAACGCAGTGGGAAACCATCCACCCACAAGGGACGACATCAGGAAGAGATGACCTGCGTGGGAAGGTTCGGTCTATGGCATCCAGGCACAACATCGCCATACAGAATACTGGTGGTGGTCCCCCACCTCCAACCCCCAAATACACAGACTGGGAGGAGAAGGTCATGGCTATCCTGCACTAAGAGGGCCTCACTGAACTCACTGGAGGACTGGACTCAGGTAAGTCAACTAAAATATCTGAACAGTCACCACACCTGTAATGCATGTATCACCCCATCCCCTCACTACCACCAGGACCCCATCCACTACC
This sequence comes from Pleurodeles waltl, assembly GCF_031143425.1. Taxonomy (NCBI): domain Eukaryota; kingdom Metazoa; phylum Chordata; class Amphibia; order Caudata; family Salamandridae; genus Pleurodeles; species Pleurodeles waltl. The sequence continues at coordinate 1,365,048,154 of NC_090446.1, forward strand.
CAGTCCACAACACCCACATCCAAGTCCCCTGCATGTCCAGAATCCCACAAACAAATCACTATCCAGCACCACTGTGCACAGTCACCTACCCCTGCATGGAATCCCAGTGGCACTACAGCACCCACAATGTACCTCCACCCCCCACAAAAAACGCACCAAACTCTACACAAAGGGACCTTGCATGCCACTACAGGGGAATATAAGTATGCAATAGTGCAGACCAGTGCCGACAAAGTACAGGACACCCACATGTCTATTCTCCAACACACAGGCACCACCACCCATGCCACCCGGACGGAGACGTCAAGGAGTGCCAGTCCTCCACCTGAAAATGGAGGCCCCACTCAGGAGAGTGCAGAGGGATGTCTGGACACAGAGGAAAACCCTAGCCCATCCCACACCCCTGGACTGTCACCCTTCAGAAGCCCCAAGAAGGACACCACTGACACCCCTACCACTCAGCCACCATCATCACCTCTGGCGAAACAACCCCACACCAGTGTCTCCCGGCAACGGACTGGCTACCCACATGTACAGAGGCCAGAGTCTCCACCCACCAACAGGCAGGATGATGAAGGGCCCAGTGCAATTGGGACTGCCAGGCCAGTGTAGGGGACACAGGCACAGGGGGCTAGGGCCAGTGGGAGGGCGTCAGTGGCCCAGGGGTTGGCCAAAGGATTGATGCTGCAGCCTAGGAGGTGTTATCTGAGGTCCTTGGAGCATACCACCATACCCAGATCCTGGCCCCCCTGGAGCAGAATCAGAGGTTGCAGATAGCACACCACCAGAAGGCCATGGAGCAACGGAAACAGCTCAATGCCACCATGGCCTCCATTGCAGGGGTGCTGCAGCACCAGTACCATAGCCAGGCTGAGTCCTCCACCCACCTGCAAGCCCCTACCACTAGCCAGGACACTGCCCTGCCTTCTACATCTGCAGCATCCACTGGACTGCTGGCACTGCCAGAGGACTCACAGAAAACCAGCCCCCCTACCCCTGCAGCCCAGCTACACCTTCGCAAATGTGCCCTCAGACCCAGATATGCCACTGAAACACCAGCCAAGACCAAGCCCAGCGCTAGGAAGTGACTCTACCCTACCCTGTCTCCCTTGTGTGCCACAGAGCTACCTTGTTGACATGCCACTGCCATCACACCATCTTCCAAAGGTCACATGGACTATACCTCAGGGCAACCAACAGCTGAGCATATGTACCTGAGTATGTTTTTCACCATGTGCCCACTCCCATTCACTGTACCAACACTTATGTATATATTGCCATTGAATAAATACACATATGCACTCAAATTATATGTCATTCATCAATATGAGAGATCATTTGTGAATGTGAATGCATTAGCCATTTACTATCATAATCACACTTTTATTGCAGGAGGGGATCCAACACACTGTAGTGTCTGAAGTACGTCACACTGTACCTAAAATTGCATTCCCTGGCACATGCCACTTCAGTCATGATTTAGCATTGTCACTGACAAAAGACACCACAGTACTTATTACATGAGTCAGACTGTAACTATGCAGTTAAGACATCAGCATCAATCAACAGTACCTTAGAGTCACTGGAAGTATAGCCAGATTAGCTGGATCCTGGAGTCAAGATCTTCCCCCTCTTCTTCCTCACCATCACTCTCATCCCCTCTCTGAGGTTGCAGGGGGGTTGTACAGCACCCTCCTCTTCCAGAAGGGGGATAGCTTTCCTCACAGCCTAGTTGTGAAGCATGCAGCAGGCCACCACTATCTTACACACCTTGTCAGGGACATAGCACAGGGATCCCCCAGAGAGATGCAGGCAACAAAATCTTGCCTTCAGGCGTCCTATAGTGCACTCTATCACCCTCCTAGTACGACCATGGGCCTCATTATAATTCCTCTCTGCATCTGTCCTGGGATTCCTCACAGGTGTCAGGAGCCATTGCAAGTTGGGGTAGCCAGAATCATCGGCAAAAGTGGGCGAAAGAGGACTTTACTTGCATACAGCCTGGCTGTCAGCTATGTAACTGATCTAGTGTCATACACTCCTCTATGTCCCTGTAGTTGTCCCATCATGTGTGGCACACTGCTGTTTCTCATGACAAATGAATCATTGACTGATCCTGGGAACCTGGCATTGACATGTGATATGTACTGATCAGCAGTACACACCAATTGTACATTCATGGAGTGATAGTTCTTACGGTTCTGATACACCTGTTCATTCACTCTTGGGGGTATGAGAGCTATGTGGGTACCATCAATGGCACCTATCACATGGGATATATTAGCGAAGGCATAGAATCCTGATTTGATGGCGGTGAGTTCAGCCCTTTGGGGAAACTGGACACAAGTTTGCAAGTGTTGAACAAATGCATCCAGGAAGTTGGACAGGATGTGGCTGAACATTGGCTATGAAACCACTGCAGCCATGCCCACTGTCACTTGAAATGAGCCCATGGATAAAAAAAGGAGAACAGATAACACTTGCACAGTTGAAGGGATGGCATGCTAATTCCGATTGGCCAGGTTCAGAATAGGATCCATTAATGCACAGAGGTCATGGATTGTAGCTCTATTGAGTCGGTAGGTGATAATGATGTGACGTTCCTCTATAGTGGCCAGATCTACCAGGGGTCTGTAAACAGATGGGGCTCTCCCTTGCCACATGGGTCTGTACCTATGGGGGAGGAAAGAACATATTTTGAGTGTCAACATACACTTGCATCACATGATGTCACTGTACTTTTCAAAATGCGCCACATAGGTAACGCACAAAAACAGACAGAATGAGGTACACCGTCAGGCTGATGTGTACTGAGGTTTCCCTGTCATAATGGCATCACATTGTATACACACTTCCAATCGTGACTACATGTGGGGATCAAGGAATCATGTTGGTAATCGACGAATGGGAGAGACAGTGGGGCCATGGATAAGTCCTCTGGCAAGGCTATTGAGATGTGGTGAAAGCAAAATGACAGTCTCCTGCCATCCAGGTATGGTAGTGTGGACATGACTTCACTCCGCTGGCATAAGTCGTTATGGCTGAAGGCGGTGCTTTCCACTGTATACCTGATCATTGGATTACATGGTTGTCAGTGGGGAACCTGGGCCAATCCTGATCGCCGCCGGCGGTGACGGTGCACACCGCCACATTATCTACCACCATTTTGTCAGACACTTGACTCCTGCTTCACGGGAAGGGTAGTACTCCACTGCGTGTGCTGGTGTGTCCTGACTCTGATAGCTGAGATGGCGCATGTCACAGGGGAACAGTCCCCGGCATTCACCGCAGAGGAGCTGGAAAAGCTGGTGGACGGGGTCCTACCCCTGTATGCAAAGTTGTGTGGGTGACCAGAGGAGCAAGTGAGTTGCCATCTGTCATCCTTAGATGTGTGAGATTGTGGCGGATGCCTGCATGCATGTGTGATTGATGTGTGACTACCCCGTTTTAGGTTGTCTGGCACTTTCTGCCTGTAATTTGTTGATATGCATGTCATCATGGGCCATGTCAGTATGTAATGGCATGCCATTTGTGCACGGGGCACCCACACTGACGTCTGTTTCTTTGTTCTGTGTGTCTCATGCAAGTCAGCGCCCATCAAAAGAAAGGCCTGTGGCAAGCCATCGCCAAGAAGTGCGGACCCTGGGGGTCTACAACCGGTGGAGCACCCATTGCAGGAAGCGGTGGGAGGACCTGAGGCGCTGGGCCAGGAAGACCGGAGAGGCCCAGCTGGGGAAGGCCTACCAACGAGGAAGGAGTGCCCGTCGGACCCTCACCCCCCTAATGGCCTGCATTCTGGTGGTGGCCTATCCAGATTTGGATGGGCGCTTGAAGGCAGCACAGCTGCCACAAGGGGGTGAGTACCAACACTGTTGTGACACCACTTTGATGGGTGTATTTAGGTGCTGTGGAATGCATGCATTGTAGTGCCAGGCACCCAGACAGGTGTGTCCCTGCAGTTTTGCCCCCCTCCATGTCCTTGGGATAGTGGCATAGCTAGTTGTGGCAGGGTCTGTAGGCCTATGAATGGTCTCCTTTTTGTCATCTGTTAATCATTGTGGCCTTAGGGACTTGGAAGTACATTGGCTTGGCATGGTCTCTCATGGGTGTACTTCACACAGTGTATTAAATTCGGGTTTCTTTAAGGTTATGTGGTGTATTCTGGGGTAATGACTACTAGTCAGGGGCCCGTTCATGATGTTTGTTGTGTCTGATGAGGGTTCATGCCTGACCTGGGTCGGAGTGTCTGTGACCCAAAATGTACATACTTTCAGGATTTTACATACTTCTTTCTTGTTTTGTTTCCCCACCCATGTGCTCTTGTGTCCCTGTGTACATTAGCATCATCTGGCGAGGGAGCTGAGGCACCGGCGAGTGGGGATGCAGCAGCCCACGGTTCCAAGGAGGCAGAGTTGACCAACGCCAAGGGGATCAGTGGGACGGAGGGTGAGGGGAATACCACGGGAGAGGCAACTACCACTGGAGGTAGTGACTGATACCTCCTCTGATGGCAGCTCTCTGGTGGTGGCGGACTCTACTGGGCCCACCCATTCTTTGTCATCTTCCGCCACCCCCATACCATCACCGCCCTCCCAGTTGCTCCCCACCAAGTTTCCCATGCCCACTCACCCAGGAGGGTGGGAGTCTCCTTCGCCCCAGGCACCTCATCCCCTGCCCCAGTCAGCCTTGCTGCCCTCACGGAGGAGGCTATTGACCTCCTGAGGACCATCTCTGTGAGGCAGACAACCATTGTGAATGCCATCCAGGGGCTAGCATCCCAGATGCAGCAATGCAATACATAAGTGGAAGGCATTCACAGTGCCATGTCTGGCCTACAGAGATCTTTTCAGGCTCTGGCCTCGCCTTTGACGGCAGCCAGTGTCCCTGGTCTTTCCATCCCCCTTCCCACCACCTCTACCCCTTCCAGCACCCCACTCCCTTCACCCATCCCAAACACACATACAGGCAGCCATGCACACAGATCAACACACAAGAAGCACACTGAGAAACATAAGCACCACACTTCCCACCACAGGCAGGCACACACCCAACAAACTAAAGCACACACAACAACATCCACTTCCCCCAGTGTGTCAACCTCCCCGCCACCCTGTCTATCACCTCACCATGCAAATCCACACGTACTGCATCCTCAGTCACTGCTACTGCCCCCATTCATGCAGTCACCACAACATCTGACATCCAAACATGCACCCCAGACACCACACCTGCACTCATCATGACTACATTAACAGACACTTGCAGTACACTCACCAGACCTGCAGACATCCAGACAACATCCATCTACACTGGCAGCCTGTCTTCTCCCACTGTGTCCACCCCCCCTTCTTCCAAAACACTCAAACGTTCGCACACATCCACACCACACATATCCACCACACATAAGCATACTATACAGACACCTGCATCCACGTCCGGCACACCTACACCTGGGTACGAGCACTCCCTCAACCTCCACTCCCAGACCTGCCTCCCAATCCCTTCCACCTGCACCTAAGAAGCTTTTCCTCTCCTGTGTTGCCCTGCTAGAACCCAGTGGCCCAACCCGTCTTGTCCCTAAACGTTCCCATGTCCTTGCCAAGTCCACTCCTTCCTCGTCTAAATCCGCCCCAGTCTGCCCTTCCCATTCCCGTGCCCCTTCCCCAGAAAGGAAGAAGCCCAGTGTTGCCCCAGATCCCTCTGCCACCTCCCGGTCCAGGCCTACTCCCCATCCTTCCAAGGGCAAGCCCAAACCCCCTCCACCTCCAACTCCCAAACCTAAGCCCAAGACCCTCCCCTTCCAGACCTAAGCCCCCCTCCTTCAACCCCCTGCTCCTGTTCCATGAGTTGCCTGGCTGCCTCATTGATGCCCCTTTCCAGTGGCGTTCCCTTTGCATACGTGGAAGTCACATTTGGGCTATATTTGCCCTTCAGGGACTTTACGATGGACTGGCCAATGGCCTTATGTGGACATTACCTTTGTTACTTCAAATACATTTTAAGTGGCCAGCAGTGCCGTTGGCACATTATAGTGACGTTGTTCAGCGTTTCACTGTGGGGGTGTTGTGTGCACAGGTGTGTACATTGGTGCAGGTATTTGTCGGTTTGTGTCTGGTAAGTACATCTTGTTATGGTATGTATGGCTTGGGATGGTGGGAGGGGTTGGGAGTGCGTTGCGGGGTGGGTTGGTGTGTAACTGTGCCCTTTCTTCCCATGTGTACTAGGCTGCAGTACTTACCATCGTCGTCTTCGTCGTCAGTCACGGTCCTGGAGGAATATGGCAAGGAGAAGCACTGGCATTATTTCCAACTCTCGCTCCATGTCTGCATTGGCGTGTTCTGTGTACCGTTGGTGAGTGTTTAATTTTATATTTTCGTTTCCGCAACGCTTTGCCTGGCAGTGGTTCCCGCCCCAGAACTGATGGCAGTCTGGTGTTTCATTATTTGGTGGGCGGGTAGGACCTTTCTGGAGGCCTCCCCCGTCGACGTCGGGACTACAAAAATGAAGGTTTGTGGATGGACCACTACTTGTTTCTCATGTGCTTCTTATTTGGCGGTCCGGACCGCCAACCTGTTGGCGGTAGTTACCGCCACCGTCGGTGGTGCGGTGTTTATCGCTGTGTTTTATAATGACCATGTATGTTTGGGATGTTTAGGAGGTATTCTCTTTAATGTTTCCCAAATTAGTTTATTTACAGAAGTAAGATATTACTCCCATTTTCAGTATGGCGCTTACAGCTTTACAATTTCTCTCAAGTTTTATTCATGTTGTATCACCCCTTCTCCTCTCCTCATTTTGTTATCCCCTTTTTATCATGCAGTTGTATTAGTGAAGAAAGTGTGAGGGGTTCTCTCTCATTAACAAATGTTCCCTTCCTTATTCTAAGCACAATGGAATGCCCCTGCTTAAGATTCCATCAGCTGTTATTTGTCAGAAGCTGAGGCAGCATGAGAGGTGTGACTTTTGCTGTGACTGGGGTGTGGAAATAATAAATTCCACTTCTTAAACACGATTGTGGCTTGTGATTTCTAGAACCTCCATAAGCTTGTCCAGTTGGCCTATCCAAGTTGAATCACTACCCATTAGTTCACTTAAACGAGACAATTGTGCTTAATGAAACAAGGGTGTAGGAAGCTGGCTTTATATATAGTGCATTAAAATGAAGTACACTTCAGAGAGTCCAGTGCATTTCCAGCTGGTATTGCAGAGGCAAAAGTAAATATGACTAATGCTCTATTTTTGTGACAATGTAGGCAAGCAGTTAGGCTTATCAGAGGGTAGTGTAAGCATTTTTTTTTAATGCATTAATAATAAACCTGAGACCAATATAGAAAAATAACAGTTCTTTTTCTATATGTTTCAGACCCTAGAACTTCATAATCAGATGAGTAAACTTTTAAGCATAAATACTTTGCAGTTTCAAAAATCAGCACATAGTACAATTTTCAGAGTTCTCTCAATGTTATCCTATGGAGGAAAAACAATGTTCAGCAAACTCAAAGTTAACGACGACTTACATGGACGAGCTCAGGGAGCAAAGGTAAGTACTGGGTACTGATCAGAAACACACTAACAGGTCACCCTGAGCGGCACTGGGGCGGCCGGGTGCAGAGATGCAGTAAGGCATCCTGTGTCCAATGGTTCTCTATGGACCTTGTGACAAACAGACTGCAGGCTCGGCTAGGAAGCCAGTCAGGAACAATATACAGGTATGTAGTAGACATGGTGTGCTCAGGGACATAGGTGCACATTTGGTCCTCTCCTCGTGTGCCCAGGGGCGACAGATGCAGGGGTGACTTTCGGTGCTGGGGTTTCACGTCTGGGAGCGCACACGGTCAGGGGTTATGTGTGTGTTGAGGCTACAGGCATCATCGGGGAGTCTGGCAGGGGTGGACCCAAGGTGGACTCGAGCTCTTAGGAGTTTGGGACGTTGTTGGCACCGTTGACCCACCTCAGCTGAAGTAAGTGGTCACGGGTGCAGTGGTTGCTGGAGATGTTGGGTTTTCTCACACCACCAGGGTGTGGGAGAGGGGGCCTGCGTGCAGAGGCTGCAGACATCTCCAGTGAGTCCAAGATGGGTGAGACCACACTGGACTTGGTCTCCGGGCCTCTGGGGAACCTCGTTGGCACCGCTGGTTGGCTTCACCTCGGATCGTCAACTGTCTGGTGAAGTGGTCACTTCAGGTCTTGGGTTTCTATGGTTTCAGTAGCTGCAGAGTCTTTTCCTTGGAGTTTCTTCTTGCAGGGTAGGTCCACTGCCCATGGGTGATTTTAGTCTTTATTGAAGGCTTGACAAGTTGGCTTCTTGTGCAGGGTCCTTTGAGGTAAGCAGGCAGCCCGGTGTGATCAGATGCTTCTTCTTTTCCTCATCTGCAACTCTTCTTTGTGTGGGTCTTCTTAGGTTGTCGAAATCTGAGTCCTAAGGTTCAGGGGTACCACCTAAAGACTCAATTTATGGGCATTACAGGGAGTGCCAAGGGGTAGCCAATGGGCTGACCACATTTACGGTGACTACACCCTTAAGGCCACTTCCGCTCGGAAGTGGCCATAACCCTAACCAAAGTGGCCTAATTCCTTCCAAGCAAGATGGAGGAATTTGAAAAGTAGTTCCACTTCAGCTCGTCCACCTTAGTGGTGGGACTGCCATGAAGTGGGCACTTCTCATAATGTAACTAATTTTCCTTCTCTGCCATTTGGAGAGACCAGGGACGCATTAAAAAGGTGACAAGGCCTTTGAAGCTCCTCGCCCTGAAATGTCCATCCTGCCTGGGAGAGGCGGTAACACCGCTGCCTAGTGCAAGCTTTTGTTTCAGGCCCTTAAGAGCTCCGGCTCTCACCTCGAGGGGCCAGAAATGCATCTGTGGTGCCTGAACTGGTAAGGCACAGTCACTCAACACACTAGTAGTTGGTAGATTTTCAGGAGGCACCTCTAAGGTGCCCTCTGGGTGCATTTTTTAATAAATCCATCACTGGAGTCAGTGAAGGTTTATGACTGAGATGTTTGATACCAAACATCCCAGAATTGAAGGAGATGCCATAATGTAACTGGAGAACTTGTAATGGCCAGTGTCCGGCACATGCATTTAAAATGGCTTCTCTGTGCAGTTACTATGTCTCAGAATCTACAGCGACATAGCAGGGGCATATCTGCTCCTGCATATGAGCACTCACATGTGCCTGGATGCACCCTGCCTTAGGGGTGACTCACACTTGGTACATGCAACAATAGGGGACTAGCACACAGGAGTGAGTGACAGGTCATGTTATCAAATCAGCCTGCACCAACACACGTAGTCTGCAATGGCAGCACTGTGTGGGTTTGGTGAGGGGTTCCCTGGGGGTGGCACAATTGGTGCTTCAGGCCTCAGACACCTTCCTAAGTACCCCAAGCTGTAGTTACCAGAGATACCATTTACTAGGGACTTACAAGTGGCAGCTAAAGAGTTTGTCAGTTGTGCAAAACAACTATGCATTTTTGAGGAAAGAAATCTGGCACTGGGGACCTGGTTATCAGGGACCCACTGCACTACCAGTTAGAGCCTAATCAGAAACTAGGCAAAAGGTGGGGGCTAACCATGTCAAAAAGTGTGCTTTCCTACAGCGTCACTGCTCGCTCCCTCTTTTGATGATCTAGCTATAGTTACTTCAAGGCTTCCACTAATAAATTGCACAACCCTACTATGCGGCATACCTGTTGTAGTTGCTGGGGATGGAGCCAAAAATACTTTGTAAAAGAGTTTTTTTTCTGCAGGCTCTCAATTTCCATTCCTGATATCAAACGTAGCCCAATTTCGTTTAACTGCTGTTCAGCATTCCATATTAAATCCTCAAACACTGGAGAACTGAAGTTTGCTCTTGTGACCCCCCTGCCATTTACTGTTTCCATAAACGCTTCGAGGTCAATATCCCTGGGTCTTATCTACCTCGTCATATTACAGCTATTAAAAGCCCTCAGCAAATTTGACCTGTTCAAGGGTTTCCATTTATTCACCTTTTTTGTCCTCCCTGCAACCTCCAAATAGATATGGATAGTCTGGGGTTCCCCTATAGATATTTAATGGTTTAGATTCCTGTTCTCGTTCCTGTTCAGCTGAATACACCTTCTTAACAGACGTAGGAGGAAGGCTGTTTTCTTTCTCGTTTTTTGTATCACTAGGAGAACATCCATCACCAGTGAGGGGCCATTGCTTAGGGATTCCGTGTTCGAAACAGAAAGCATTACAAATTGTTGGGGCCCACTACGGGATGATAGTCCTCTTTCGAAGATATTGTTTGAATATACTCTTCCCGGACTATTTGAAGAGACAGTACCATTTAGGTAACGCTTCTGTTCAGTCTCCTTACCCACCTCTCCAATGGTTGTTCCTCCCATAACCTCCTCTCTGAAGAAAAGTTCTGTCAGAGAGGGACCAAGAAATCAAGGTGAGGATGATAAAAGTGGCTCCATCATAACCAGATCTTCCAATAATCCAGACTCTCCCATCTTCTGCACAGTCCCGGCCTAAAGGTGGTGGGGTTACAAACCCTACAACCGGGGACTCTTGAATCTTTAAGGTCTTAACATGTCTTCTCACAAAGGGGGTGATTCTAAGTCTGGCGGGCGGCGGAGGCCGCCCGCCAGACTTCCCCCTCCAAAATACCGCTCCGCGGTCGGAAGACCGCTGAGGGTATTCTGGGTTTTGCACTGGGCTGGCGGGCGACCGCCAAAAGGCCGCCCGCCAGCC